>NC_134805.1:8805542-8818042 GCF_046742065.1 Oratosquilla oratoria
ACAGACCGAATGAACAAAGACTGATGGAAGCCATTTCTGCGACAAATATATACATTCATATATCACAATTCTAGCATGTGAACATTCAGTTTACAGATTGTATGATAGTTTTATACCGAGCTGCATTTCTCCTAGTTCCAGTCGGACAGAAGTATGAAAAAAAAATAATATCTTTGTGAGTCACTAAAGAGTCTTAATATCTGAGTCACTAAAGATTCTTAATATCTTTGAGTCTAAAGAGTCATAATATATTTGAGTCACTAAAGAGTCTTAATATTTTTGAGTCACTAAAGAGTTTTAATATCTTTGAGTCACTAAAGAGTCTTAATATCTTTGAGTCACTAAAGTCTTATTATCTTTGAGTCACTAAAGAATCTTAATATCTTTGAGTCACTAAAGAGTCTTAATATCTTTGAGTCACTAAAGAATCTTAATATCTTTGAGTCACTAAAGAGCCTTAATATCTTTGTGAATCACTAAAGAGTCTTGATATCTTTGTGAGTCACTAAAGAATCTTAATATATTTGTGAATCACTAAAGAGTCTTGATATCTTTGAGTCACTAAAGAATCTTAATATATTTGAGTCACTAAAGAGTCTTAATATCTGAGTCACTAAAGAGTTAATATCTGAGTCACTAAAGAGTCTTAATATATTTGAGTCACTAAAGAGTCTTAATATCTTTGAGTCACTAAAGAGTGTTAATATCTTTGAGTCACTAAAGAGTCTTAATATTTTTGTAAGTCACTAAAGAGTCTTAATATCTTTGAGTCACTAAAGAGTCTTAATATCTTTATGAGTCACTGAAGTCTTAATATCTTTGAGTAACTAAAGAGTCTTAATATATGTGAGTCACTAAAGAGTCTTAATATCTTTGTGAGTCACTAAAGAGTCTTAATATCTTTGTGAGTCAATAAAGTCTTAATATCTTTGTGAGTCACTAAAGAGTCTTAATATTTTTGTGACTCACTAGTCTTAATATCTTTGAGTCGCTAAGAGTTTTAATATCTTTGTGAGTCACTAAAGAATCTTAATATCTTTGAGTCACTAAAGAGTCTTAATATCTTTGAGTCACTAAATAGTCTTAATATCTTTTTGAGTTACTAAAGAGTCTTAATATCTTTGTGAGTCACTAAAGAGTCTTAATATCTGTGGGTCACTACAGAGTCTTAATATCTTTGAGTCACTAAAGAGTCGTAATATCTTTGTGAATCACTAAAGAGTCTTAATGTCTTTGTGAGTCACTAAAGAGTCTAAATATCTTTGAGTCACTAAAGAGTCTTAATATCTTTGTAATTCACTAAAGAGTCTTAATATCTTTGAGTCACTAAAGAGTCTTAATATCTTTGAGTCACTAAAGAGTCTTAATATCTGTGAGTCACTTAAGAGTCTTACTTGATCCCATCGTCGGAGATAACGAGACAAATCTCTTATAATGAATAAAATCGCCCCGGGATGGCCTGAATAAAATATATAAATACAAAAACTGATGCAAAAAAGGTTTTAAAGAAGAACATTAAGCGAAGACACGGTCTGGAACGCAAGCTCCTGAGGACGTTTTTTATTAACTTTAATGGAAAGCTTTTGGGGAGAAATTAATTATTCTTGCATTACTGCTTTCGAGTTCCCACCCGGCCATTCTGTCACACTCGACACCTCACACCATCCATATGAAATTATCAAACCCGACGAAGCCACCATGGTAAAGTACAGAGGCTGCATCGCCGCTCACGGGATAGCCCGGAGGTCCTGCAGTAAAACATTAATACCAAACACTTTCATTCTCATTTTCTATTTTTTTACTTTGGTTTCTGTGCTCTGAGTTATGGTGAGAGATTTTTTTTTCTCTTGTTAATATCAGATGTCTAAAAGGTTTGAGTCTAAAGTCGAGTCTTGATCACGATTGAATAATATCGCCTGGCGTTGAAGTCAGTATCACACTAAGCTATTTTTCCTTCAACTGTTGGAGCAGATCTGCAGCCCGGAGATTTCGAGAAGGATTCTGATATCCTGGAGGGAAATAAATTTCCTACAGGATATCAAATGACATCCTATGTGAATTGTTGAGGAAACAAAATAGTTCGCCATAGTGATTTTTCGGCGGAAATTTTTCCGTAGGTGGATTGATGGATTGAAGGTTGGAGTAAAGATAGACCAGTGTGATAACAAAGGATTACAAAGGCGGAGCATGCCGACAGGAGACCTTTTGATCCATATCTAGGTCGGATGCGAAAAGAAAAAAAAATCATATTAATAATGAAATAATAAATAAAAACTATAATAATGTAAATAACAAATAAAATACATAAATAAATGCATAGGTATAGTTAAATAATAAACAAACGGGTAAATAGTAAATAATAATAAATTGACATATAAATAATAATAAATGAAAATCAGACAGACAAATGATAACAAAACAAAAACAAATAATATAAGATAAATTATAATCATTACAGCATCTTACTTTGGTATTCATCTAAATGATTCTTTGAGTAGAATAAAAGCTTTAAGATGTGTCACTACAGCAGGGGAATCAAACGTCCTATGTACGAATCAAATCGCCTCCCTTGTCTTAGAGTGAATTAAATCTATCAAGTTTGCCACTGGGAGGGAACCTGGTTGGAGTAGCGACTACCTCTCTTGCCTAAGACATGGGAGACCGGGGTTCGATTCCCAGCAAGTACAAGGCATTTCCATGGTTCCTTAGGCTCTATAATGGCGGGTATTAGAGGTGCAGAAGCCAATTGTCCTTAGCAACTTTTCAGTACAGTAGTGAGCGCTGAACCGATTGGTTGTTTTAAGAAAAAAAATAGATAACTTTATGGATAGGGTTGATAGGTGGTAAGGGACATGGAACTGCCTAATGTAGGCCTTATGGTCCTTTGCAGTCTCCTCTATTCTCATATTCTTATGTTCTGGATAATATCATGCGGTTTTATTTAGGTTATAACAAGTCCTCATGTTGAACCGCCTAAAGATTTCTTTTTATATACCAAAACCAAAAATTCATACGAAGAGAGAGAGTGAGTGAGTGAGTGAATGAGAGAGAGGAAGTGAGTGAGTGATTGAGAGTGAGAGAAAGAGAGAGAGAGAGAACGAGAGAAAGAGAGAGAGTGTGAGAGAGAAAAAGAGAGAGAGAGACAGACAGACAGACAGAGAAAGAGAGTAAGAGAGAGAGAGAGAGAGAGAGAGAGACAGACAGAGAGAGGGAGGAAGGGAGGAAATAAAGTCTGATTTTTTCAGATCTTTTTTTTTTTTCACGAAAACCATAAAAACGGGCAAGGACGAGGCGAGTGCGAGTCTTGTATTTGAGAGGGAAAAAGTAAATCGGACGGGATAATTACTAGACATCAGAAACGCATCGATTCGACAAAATAAAGGATCTGCCTTTCGGAGCCCATTCGAGATCGGTTCCGAAGCCCTTGGGATTCTTCAACAGAAAACGGGAGGAAGGAAGACCCCACTAATGACTGCGATGATGTTCAGCGTTAACAAAAAATAAATAAAAAAAAAGTAAAATAAAAAAATAAGTAAATGAATAAATAAATAAAAATAAGAATAAAGAAACTGATAATGAATATATATATATATATATATATATATATATATATATACAGTATATATATATATATATATATATATATATATATATATTTATTATCAGTTTCTTTATTCTTATTTTTATTTATTTATTTATTTACTTATTTTTTTATTATTGTTGTTATTATTGTTATTATTATCTTTATTTGTTTATTTTATTTTATTCTTATTTTATTTTTTTTCATTTCATTTCATTTTATTTTATTTTATTTTATTTTATTTTTTATATATTTTTTGTCTTATTTTATCTTATCTTTTTTTTTTTTTTTTTTTTTTTTTTACTTATTTACTTTTTTCTTTTCTTTTTCTCGAGGTTATGGCCATCGTCATCATTTGTGTCTGGAAAATAGTTTGAGCATTTGCGAACACGCAGGGGGACTAGACTAGGGAAAGACTAAAATTTTCTTTAATTTCAGACTGATGACCAAAAACATTTTCCAGGCACAGTTGAAAACAACGCGGACGAATGAATTCGACGTTACAAAACATTTGAGAAAAAAAAGTGACAAAAAATTTTTGTCACCCTGTACGAATGCCAGAATTTCTTTCCATGGCGCTCCAACTAAACTATAATTTGTTTCTGTAATTCGATGCAACTTTTAAAATCGAGGAACGACTATAATGCGTAAAAATGCGTTTGTGAATGCAATTGTCATTAATGACTTTGTCGCTGTGATTACTTCGTGTCTGCATTAAGTTCACTTCAGACTCGGAGGGGCTGGGGTGGGGGCTGGGAGGCTGGGGTGGGGGCTGGGGGATGGGGTGCTGGGGGGCTGGGAGCTGGGTGACTGGGGGCTGGGGTGGGGACTGGGGGATAGGGGGGTTGGGAGCCTGGGGTTGGGACTGGGGGCTGTGGGGCTGGGGGTGGGGGTGGGGGTTGAGGGTGGTGGATGAGGGGCTGGGATGGGGGATGAGGGGCTGGGGGATGGGGGGATGGGGGCTAGGGGGCTAGGAGGCTGGGGCTAGGGGCTGGGGCTAGGGGCTGGAGGCTAGGGGGGCTGGGGGCTGGGGGCTGGGGGTGGTGGATGGGGTCTGGTCGTTGGGGATGAGGGGCTGGAGGGCTGGGTTCTGGGGTTCTGGGGGCTGGGGGGCTGGGGGCTGGGGGCTGGGGGGCTGGGGGCTGGTGGCTGGGTGTCATGTCTCCTCTTGCTGCCCCAGTGGCTGTTGAGTGAAATCCTGGGCCGCTGGTCAGACCAGAGTCGATCAAGTCGTTTACAAATTTGGAAGGATTGGTCGAAAAATATCTGAAATCTCTTGGCGATTTTATTTCAACCTGATTTATCTTGTTTTATCTTGTTCTATTTCATCTTATTCTATTTTGCTTTTTCATTTTACTTTAATATATATAGAAAATAACGTTTCAAAAATCTCTCATTTTTCTAAAATAAGCAAAATGTGACATTTTGTCAATAGAGCGGTGGAATCCTTCATATCCAGTACTGTAAATTTTCTTTTGTTTTATTCTGTCTTTTTTCATTTATTTAATCTAATTTGATTTTATTTCATTTCATTTCGTTTCGTTTAATTTGATTTCGTTTTGTTTCGTTTCATTTAATTTCATTTCGTTTCTTTTCATTTAATTTCATTTCGTTTCGTTTGGTTTAATTTCATTTCGTTTCTTTCCATTTAATTTCATTGGGTTTCGTTTCGTTTGATTTCATTTCATTTCGTTTTGTTTTGTTTAATTTCATTTCGTCTCACTTCGTTTCATTTTGTTTCGTTTCGTTTCACTTCATTTCACTTCATTTCATTTCGCTTTGTTTCGTTTTGTTTCATTTCATTTTGTCTTATTTTATTCTAGTTTTTGTTTTATAATTTTTCGTTTATTTCAATTAATTCTTACTTTTTTATTATTATTAATATTAATATCACTATTACTTTCTAAGTAGTTAATTACATTCACAGACAATAACAGCTGTACAGTCGAGGGCTCAAGTTCGCTAAAAAAAAAAAAAATCGTTCGCAAACGAATATCGGCAGAGAGCATAAGCTTTATTTTTACAATATTTCAACAAAATTTGAATTATCAGACATATTTGCAATAAGGTGAGCATACACTGATTAGGGTGTTACCATTTTTGAGTAAAAATGTAGACGAACTTTTAAATTTGGCTGTACTTTATGAAAAAGAAAACTGTTGGTGTGGCAACACCGCGTGCGCTGACGTCAAGACGTCTCGACCTACGAGTCGTTCATTTTTACAAATTGCAGAAATTTTTATTTTTATTTGTTACTTTTTTATATAATTTGTTTACTAAGATTTGATCAATTTAGTTTTGCTTCCATTTTTACAAATTACAGAAATTTTAATTTTCATTTGTTAATCTTTTTATATAAGTTGTTTACAAAGATTTGATAGATATAGTTTTTCTTCCATTTTTACGAATTGCAGACATTTTAGTTTTTATTTGTTCCTCTTTTTATATAATTTGTTTACTAAGGTTCGATAGATTAACTATTTCTTCCATTTTTGCAAATTACAGAAATTTCAAGTTTTATTTATTGTTCTTTTCATATAATTTGTTTACTAAGATTTGATAGATTTACTTTATAGGGACTGTATCACGGTTATGTTTTGTTCGTATTCTTAAACGCTTTCTTCTAAATAGTTATACCACCCTCTTTGTTTATCATAAGCATTATCATTTGCGACACTCGTGTGTGTGTGTGTGTGTGTGTGTGTGTGTGTGTGTGTGTGTGTGTGTGTGTGTGTGTGTGTGTGTGTGTGTGTGTGTGTGTGTGTGTGTGTGTGCGCTGCGGGTCGTTACTCCAACTCTCGTGGGCGGGGAGTTGTGTGTGTGTGCGCGTGTAGAGTCACAGCATTACCTATAGATCGGTCATATATGAGCTCTGAGCTCTCTTCTCGGAGGGAAATAGCTGTCGATCACGAGTCCAACACGTGATCCAAGAGCATGGTGAATCACACACACACACAAATGTGGGCATATATACTTTCCTATAAGTATACTATTACACACAAATTTAGGCACTTACACACACACACACACACACACACACACACACACACACACACACACACACACACACACACACACACACACACACACACACACACACACACACGGACACACAAGTACCGTATACGCACACAAACTCACACAATGCTCTTATCACGCCCGTAGACTATACATTAAATCGATAAACACATTAGCTTGGCTATGGGCGCCACCCGCGCGCATAAAATCTTACTTCCACACACGTCTTACATATAACCACACACAACCCACGGCTACACATACAACCAACCACCTCGGACGTTCCTTGGAACCACAACTATCAATTATAACCTCTCTACTTACACAAGTAAGTATTAATTATCTTAAAGTGTTTATCTTAGAGGAATAGCTACAATGTTGAGGACACTTTTTCCTTTTTTTTTTCTTTTTTTTTTCTTTTTTTTTTTAATGGGACCACTCAAGCTTTGCTTTCTTTCGTTTATATCTAGTAGGCACACGCAGTGATCTTAAAGCGAAAATGGCCCTCCACATGTAATTACTAGTCTTATCTGTGGTTTCCTATTAAACCGTGGAACCTGTTATCTTCATTTTTCTCTCTCTCTCATTCTGTCGTTCCCCGGACGGAGTATGAAGGACCAGATATGGGCCCCGGAAAAGGGACTGGAATCCGGACCGTCTGGTGTGTCAGACCCCGGTAGATAAGGACGAGTTCCGCCCGTAAAAACGTTGGAAGAAAACGGCCGCCGTCCGGGAAAACGGCCGGCGTCCGGAAAAACGGCCGGCGTCCGGAAAAACGTTGGAAGGGAAAGGTCTTCGGATAAAAAGGAAAGCATTGTCGTTTTAATCTCTTGCAAAGAGGAAATTAAACTGAGAGACCATTACGGCGGAAGTTAAGCGCGTACGCCCTCTTTTATTTTTTTATCGGATTTTTTCAAAGGAGGGGTGAACATGTGCGTATGAGCATACACGTACACACTCACATAGGCACACATACGCACAAGTACGCATACACACAAGTACAAACACACACACACACACACACACACACACACACATGTACACGTATGCACACACACATACATATGTACACACAAATACACACATATAAACATATATATATACACACATGCTCACATACACATATGCACACACATACACATGCACATACAAACGCACACATATATAAACACATATATATACGCACACATGCACAAACATACACATACACACACATATACACACACATTCACATGGACACACAAACACACACATATAAACACATGTATATACACACACATACACACATATATGCACACACATACACATGCACACACATACACACACATACACATGCACAAACACACACATACACACATGCACAAACACACACATACACACACACGTATCAACGCACGCAAACATAAACAAGCATGTATGCAGGCACATATTCACGCACACTGAGATAAAAAAAATGGAGAACTACACTGACCAAAAGTAGAGAAAGAACATCACAAGAAAGCCAAAAACACCAATTACATTACCATAGCACACACGGAACACACAAAGGTACACGTTGACATACACTCACACATAAAGCTACGCAAACAGAAATGCAAAAGAAACAAACACAAGCAAACATTCGAAAAGACTCGTATAGTCACAACAAGCACCGTTCACAAACATCTGTTCACATGAACGAAGACAATGTCATTCACGAATCAAAGGTACATAATAATTGAGAGAAACAAACTCATTTCGGGAAACATTTATGTAACACATAAGCTCAATGACAAGTTCAATAAAAGCACGGATATCACACCTGCGCGCAA
The DNA here is from genome assembly GCF_046742065.1 of Oratosquilla oratoria. Lineage (NCBI taxonomy): Eukaryota > Metazoa > Arthropoda > Malacostraca > Stomatopoda > Squillidae > Oratosquilla > Oratosquilla oratoria. The sequence goes on from NC_134805.1 coordinate 8,813,952, forward strand.
AATCAGTCAATAATCATGACAAAAAGTCTGCTGATGCGCACATTCCATGACGTCATGTCGCCGAACCCTCTCATTGGTCCTTATCCTCAAGCGACCCCGCCCTCAGTTAGCGTGCAGCTCTCTGATTGGCTACTTGTAGTGAGTAGACCTTCTCTCTATGGACTTGGGAACACATATTCTTACAAACCTCAAGAAAGAAAATAATGATGATAAGGATAATAAGAAGGAAGAAAAATCTTATCATGTACTTGTATTTTCTGTCCAGGGTTGAGATAACTTCTGCCGACGGAGTTTAGGGACCAACTGGCAAGATCCTAACCGGAATTAAAATGATAAGGGCGATACATTTGCTACAAAAGATAAAAAAAAAAATAAGCCAAGGACAGTAATGTCACTACACACAAAAAAATTTTGCTCGCTTTAACAAAAACCTGTGATTCACTTGTAATTTTCCCTAACTCTCCCCTTCCTCTCTCCTTCTTTCCTTTCTTCTCCTTCCCTCCCCCCTCCTCCTTATCTCCTCCCTGCTCCCTTCTCCTTCCCTCCCTCTTTCCCTCCTCCTTCCCTCCCTCTTTCCCTCCTCCCTCCTCCTTCTCTCCCTCTTTCCCTCCCTCTTTCCCTCCCTCTTTCCCTCCCTCTTTCCCTCCTCCCTCCTCGTCCTCCTCCTTCCCTCCTCCGTCCTCCTCCCTCCTCCTTCCCTCCTCCCTCCTCCTCCCTCCTCCCTCCTCCCTCCTCTGTCCTCCTCTTTCCCTCCTCCCTCCTCCTTCCCTCCTCCTTCCCTCCTCCCTCCTCCTTTCCTCCTTCTTCCCTCCTCCCTCCTCCTTTCCTCCTTCTTCCCTCCTTCTTCCCTCCTCCTTCCTTCCTCCTTCCCTCCTCCTTCCCTCCTCCCTCCTCCTTCCCTCCTCCCTCCTCCTTCCCTCCTCCCTCCTCCTTCCCTCCTCCTTCCCTCCTCCCTCCTCCTTCCCTCCTCCTTCCCTCCTCCCTCCTCCTTCCCACCCTCCTCCTTCCCTCCTCTCTCCTCCTTCCCTCCTCTCTCCTCCTTCCCTCCTCGCTCCTCCTTCCCTCCTCCCTCCTCCCTCCTCCCTACTCCTCCCTACTTCTCCCCATTCTCTGCCCATACCCTTTCTTCTCCACTCTCATTAGACCCCCCCCAACACATTTCATCTCCCCTCAAATTCCCCCTCCTCCTCCTCCTCCTCCCACCCACCTCCCATTTTCATCATTGAGGGTTGATCCCTTTGACCCCCGTGTCCCCTAAGACACGTGGTATCATCAGATGCATCTGTAGAAAGCATCAGATGCGTCTGCAGAAAATGAGAGAGCAATGGAGAAACCCATCTGCGCGCACACGCACACACACACACACATACACACACACATACACACACACACACACACACACACACACACACACACACACACACACACACACACACACACACACACCCGGCGGTCCGCGTTCGAATCCTGCCCAGAGCTAGAATAATTTCAGTATCACTGCGCTTCGAGTCGTTACTCCAACTCTCTTGGGCGGGTAGTTGGGGGGGGTGTAAGGTCATAGCATTACCCATAGTTCGGTCATACGAGTCTAACACGTGATCCAAAAGACCAAGGTGAATACACACACACACACACACACACACACACACACACACACAGAGAGAGAGAGAGAGAGAGAGAGAGAGAGAGAGAGAGAGAGAGAGAGAGAGAGAGGGGGGAAGGCAACTCGCACCTTCATAACATAAAATGATAAACCACAAACTTTTTCCCTTCTCTCTCTCTCTCTCTCTCTATATATATATATATATATATATATATATATGTATATTATATATATATGTATACTTATATTTATAAATATATATACATATATAATATATATACATACACATACATATATACATATATATATATATGTGTATGTGTATAATATGTATATATATATATATATATATATGAGTGTGTGTGTGTGTGTGTGTGTGTGTGTGTGTGTGTGTGTGTGTGTGTGTGTGTGTGTGTGTGTGTGTGTGTGTGTGTGTGTGTGTGTGTGTGTGTGTGTGTTCTATCTACATATCTCCATCTAAATATCTGTCTCTATCTCTATCTCTATATCTGTCTCTGTCTCTATCTCTATCTCTATCTCTATCTCTGTCTCTGCCTCTATCTCCATCTCTAACTCTGTCTCTATATCTGTGTCTGCCTATCTGCCTCTATCTCTGTCTCTGTCTCTATCTGTCTCTCTATTTCTGTTTCTGTCTATGTCTCTATATCTGTCACTTTCCCCGTCTCTGTCTGTATCTATCTCTCTGTCTCTATTTCTATCTTTTTCTGTCTATCTCTGTCTCTGTCTGTCTGTCTGTCTGTCTACGTCTCTGTTTCTGTCTCTATGTCTGTCTCCGTCTCTGTGTCTTTCCATCACTATATCTGTCTCTGTCTCTGTCTCTGTATCTGTCTCTGTCTCTGTCTCTGTCTCTGTATCTGTCTCTGTCTCTGTCTCTATCTGTTTCTATCACTGTCTCTATCCCCGTCTCTATCCCTGTCTCTTTCCTTGTCTTTATCTCTGTCTGTCTGTCTGCCTCTCTGTCTGCCTCTCTGTCTGCCTCTCTGTCTACCTCCCTGTCTGCCTCTCTCTCTCTCTCTCTCTCTCTCTCTCTCTCTCTCTCTCTCTCTCTCTCTCTGTCTGCCTCTCTCTGTCTTCCTCTCTCTCTGTCTGCCTCTCTCTCTGCCTCTCTCTCTCTCTCTCTCTCTCTCTCTCTCTCTCTCTCTCTCTCTCTCTCTCTCTCTCTCTCTCTCTCTCTCTCTCTCTCTCTCTCTCTCTCTCTCTCTCTCTCTCTCTCTCTCTCTGCCTCTGTCTCTCTCTCTGCCTCTGTCTCTCTCTCTGCCTCTGTCTCTCTCTCTGCCTCCCTCTCTCTCTCTCCTCTCTCTCTCTCCCTCCTCTCTCTCTCTCCCTCCTCTCTCTCTCTCCCTCCTCTCTCTCTCTCCCTCCTCTCTCTCTCTCCCTCCTCTCTCTCTCTCCCTCCTCTCTCTCTCTCCCTCCCTCCTCTCTCTCTCCCTCCTCTCTCTCTCTCCCTCCTCTCTCTCTCTCCCTCCTCTCTCTCTCTCCCTCCTCTTCCTCCTCCTCTTCCTCCTCATCCCCGTACCTCGTAAATGAAACCATGCAATAGACACGGATTTGCTCTCAGGTATTTTTCGCTCTGCCTACGTATGGGGCGGGGGAAGGGCGGGGGGGAGACCCTCCCGGGTGTCGACTTCCGGGGGAGAGGGGGAGGGGGGCCCGGGGGGGGGGGGAGACGCCCCAGGTGTTGGTCCAATGGCCCGGAGGGAGAAAATGCGAAGAGAGAGAAAATTGGAATTTGCTCTCGACAACGGTAAAGAAACCCGGGGGAGAGGGGGAGAGGGGGAGGGGAGAGGGGACAGGGGAGGCGAGAGGGGGAGTGGGGGAGAGGGGGTAGAGGGAGGGAGAGAGGGAGAGAGGGAGGGAGAGAGAGAGGGAGGGAGAGAGGAAGGGAGAGAGGGAGGGAGAGAGGGAGGGAGAGGGGGAGGGAGGGAGGGAGGGAGAGGGGGAGGGGGAGGGGGGGGGGGGGTGGGGGGAGGGGGTGGGGGGGAGGGGGGAGAGGGGGGAGAGGGGTGAGGGGGGGAGGGAGAGGGGAGGATGGGGGGAGGGAGAGGAGGAGGGAGAGGTGGAGGGAGAGGTGGAGGGAGAGGGGGACGGGGAGGAGAGGGGGAGAGGGGGAGAGGAGAGGGGAAGAGGGTGGTAAGGTGGAATAAGTTGGGTATGACAGGGATCATATTTCGCATTTTTCACTCTTCTTCCTCCTTCCTCCTTATTTCTCACTCCTCCCTCCTGCCTCTTTCCTCCTTATTCTCCCTCCTACCTCTTCCCCCCTACCTCTTCCCCCCTCCTCCCTTTTCTCCCACCTCCTCCCTCCATTCCCCTCTTCTCCACCCCCACCCCCTACCCGTACCTCCCTCCTCCCTCCCACCTCCTCTCCTCCCTCCCTCCCCTCTTCCTCCTACCTCTTCCCCCTCTCCCTCTCCCTCTCCACCTCCCCTCCCCCTCCTCCCCTCCTCCCTCCTCCTCCCTCCTCCTC
>NC_134805.1:8823042-8830542 GCF_046742065.1 Oratosquilla oratoria
AGAGAGAAAAGAGGAAAAAAAGAGAGGAAGTGGAAGAGATAAGAGAGGGATTGGTACTAAAAATACTCGAAGAGGGTAAGAGAGACAGAGAGAGACAGAGACAGACAGACAGAGACAGACAGAGAGACAGAGTAACAGGGAGAGACAGAGAGAAACAGAGAGACATATAGAAACAGATACGGAGTGACAGACACAAAGAGACCGACACAGACAAAAAGAGACAGAGAGAGACAGACAGAGATAGAGAGAGAAGGCAGATAAAGACAGAGACAGAGACAGAGAGAGACAGACAGATAAAGACAGAGACAGACACAACAGACAAAAACAGAGACAGAGACAGACAGACAAAGACAGAGACAGAGACAGACAGACAAAGACAGAGACAGAAACAGAGAAACAGACAGAGACAGAGAGAGAGAGAAAGAGAGTAAAAGAGTGAAATAAAGAGAAGGGCGTGGGGGGGCAGAGCAAATGTGTAGCGTTGTCCACATGGAGGCTGTGTTTTCGTGTTTTTTGTAAATATGTTTTTGTGTTTTTGTAAATATGTTTTTGTGTTTATGGTCGGGAGAGCCTCACTGCGGCTCGCTGTGCATTGTTGTGTTTGTTGTGTTTGTTTGTGTGTGTGTGTGTGTGTGTGTGTGTGTGTGTGTGTGTGTGTGTGTGTGTGTGTGTGTGTGTGTGTGTGTGTGTGTGTGTGTGTGTGTGTGGTCATGTGCATATGTGTGTGTACGCTCATGTGTGTGTACGTTCATGTGTGTACGCTCATGTGTGTGTACGTTCATGTGTGTACGCTCATGTGTGTGTACGTTCACGTGTGTACGCTCATGTGTGTGTACGTTCATGTGTGTACGCTCATGTGTGTGTACGTTCATGTGTGTACGCTCATGTGTGTGTACGTTCATGTGTGTACGCTCATGTGTGTGTACGTTCATGTGTGTACGCTCATGTGTGTGTACATTCATGTGTGTACGCTCATATGTGTGTACGTTCATGTGTGTACGCTCATGTGTGTGTACGTTCATGTGTGTACGCTCATGTGTGTGTACATTCACGTGTGTACGCTCATGTGTGTGTACATTCATGTGTGTACGCACGCATGTTCTGTTTCTCATATAGTCGTTGACAAAAGTTGGCTTCCCTTCCTCCAAGCTCTTTGTAGTATTGTCCAAGTCTTCAGGGTTTCCAATATATATACAATATGAACCAAAAGTTCTGCACAGGCGCAACAGATGGTGCAGAATAATTTGTGTGCATGTATGTATGGATGCATGTACTGCATATATATATATATATATATATATTATATATATATATATATATATGTATATGTATGTATATGTATATATATATGTGTACTGTATATATATATATAATTATATATATATATATATGTGTGTGTGTATATATGTGTATATATATATATATATAATATATATATATATATTTATATATATATACATATATATATGCATATATATATATATATGTATATGTATATATATGCATATATACATATATATTGTAACGTAATATTAGATATTACGTCATATGTGTAATTATGTTATAGAATTGTGTTCCTTTGTATTACATAACTATGTTCATATTTCTTGTCTATGTATGTATTGTAACAATGTTAAGCAGTAACGCCCGTCCATTATATGTAATCTCGCCTACGTGCGGTGAGGTGCGCACTCTTGTAGAACAAACAGACAAGCGAAATCCTGAATAGTTCGGAGCGCACAGATTTGACAGTTACTAAATAAATAGATTGTTCAAGCGAGTCGAGGGTCCTAAAACTACCCATGTTGACGTGTTAACTTACCCTCCTCCTCACCCGCACCCTTAACCGGAAGTATCCGGCTTCCGGTCCAATGGTATATAAGCGGTTGACACCGCTCATTCCTTGTCATATTCCCACATATTGATCTCTTGATAAAAACTAGAAGGTTTAGATTCATGAGACGATTGGTGTGAAGTGATCACCCTTTTTGCCTACATTACGTGTCTGATATACATTGCATTACTTTACTTATATTTGTACTTATTACTTATTCTGATGCATGTTCCTGATCTTTGTACTTAGATAGTACCATATTGTATACTTATCTTGTGTTTCTTATTTGAACGATAATTTCCATAATCGTGTAACGGTCCCATTGACCCTACTGCCCATTCTCTTTTGTGTTGATTGCCTGTAAATATTTTCCATTAATAATTTCGTTTACTAGTTTTATCGCTAGTTTAATATTCCTTTCCTGGAATCTTCTTTGTTACCTTTACTTCTAGTCTTACGAATTATCTAGGCCCTGACCAGATAGTTCAGTCCTACAGTGGCTTCTAGAAGTGCGCTGGTTCTTAAGCACTTAGACGTTATACGTAACGTCTCTTCACATACCAGCAGCCCGTAACAAAGTGGCGACCTTGCCAGGATATTGGATCAGGTATTTAACACATTCTTATAGAGATGGATGATATAGTTCAAAAATTCGTTCAAAATCCCAAGGTAAGTTTCTTAAAGAAACAAACTAAAGACACTTTGATAGAAATAGGCAAGCACTTTGGAGTAGACATTGATACAAGTTTACGAAAGAAAAAAATACTTCAGGAACTTGTTGAAAATCTGATCGAAGATGAGATCTTATCTCCAGAAGAGATTACAGCTATACAAATTCCTTCAAATAGGTTAGAAATAGAGGCACGACTAACCGAACTTAAGATTAAGGAGATTGAATTAAAGGTCAGGAGAGTAGAATTTGAGGAGGAAGCTAAATTGAAACAAATGCAAATTGAGGCAGAATTTAAAGCTAAAGAGGAGGAAACTAAACTGAAACAAATGCAAATTGAGGCAGAATTTAGAGCTAGAGAAGAGGAAGCTAAAGTGAAACAAATAGAAAGAGAGAACGAAAACTAAAGTCAAATTGGCAGAGTTAGAATTAAAGAAGGCAGAAGTAGAAGCTAGGATTGTTGATAGACGACCCGTAGTTCAGGAAGGTCATATAGATATTTCCAAGTATGTAAAACTTTTACCCATATTTTCAGAAGGAGAGCCAGAAATTTTCTTTCTTCAGTGGGAAAAATTGGCGCAACAGTTACAAATCCCTAAAGAAAATTGGCCATTAATCATTCAAACACAATTTAAGGGTAAGGCTCAGCAAATTTATACTTCTCTTTCAGAAGCAGAAAGCGAGTATGATAATATGAAAGCTTGTATTTTAAAAGCTTATGAACTAATACCAGAGGCCTATAGACAGAAATTCCGTAATTATAGGAAGACACCTCAGTTAACATACGTAGAATATGCGGCTCAACAAGAGAGGTTATTCAATAGGTGGTGTTTGGCTAGTGAAACGGACACCTTAGATAGACTTAAACAGTTGATTTTATTGGAGCAGTTTAAGAATACCTTAGAGACAGATCTTAGGATTTTTATAGATGATCATGTTCCCGAAACTTTAACTAAAGCTGCTGTATTGGCTGATGAGTTCACACTAAATCATAAACCTAAGTCAAGACAAATGGAATCCCAAAAGTCAAAGTCATATATTCCAGATTCAACAAAATACTCTGATCCTTGGTCCCCAAAGAAACACTTTGAAAATCAGTCTAGCCCATCACATTTCAGTTACAGGTCTGATTTCAATCAATATCCTCCAAACCAACCTTGGCAAAGAATGGAAAGGTTTAAGACTAATCCCCCTGTAACTTGTTCATATTGTAAACAGGTTGGCCATCACATTTCTAATTGCAGAAAGAGACTGACACCCTCATTCTCCAATAAGACACCAACTCTTGTAAGTAATATAAAATCAGACGATTCAAAATCCTCTATTCAGGATACACTACCAAAGAAGCCGGTATTGTCAAGTAATGTAGAACCCCCCTCATCAGATCATGATCCTTGTTTCAAACCATTTGTATCTTCAGGAACTATATCTCATAGTAGTAGTTCACAACAATATCCTATTTCCATACTCCGAGACACAGGAGCAAAGCAAAGTCTGATTTTAAATTCTGTCTTGCAGAATCTGGGTGAGTCATATACAGGTTATGATATATTGATAGAAGGAGTTGGAGGAATTGTAAAATGTCCATTACATAATGTTTTCTTGCGGTCTGATTTAACAACCGGAATGGTTAAAGTAGCAGTAGTAGATTCTCTTCCCATAGTAGGAATATCCTTATTGTTAGCCAATGACATCGCTGGAAGCAAAGTCATTTCTCCCTTAATAACAAATAACCCTAAGACCTCAGTAGAACCTTCAGATAACTTACAGTTGTTTCCCGCTTGTGCTGTAACCAGATCTCAGTACAAGAAATCTGAAGAGGAGACCTATAATTTAGAATCCCTATTCTCCCAAACTGACCCATCTTCTTCTTCACCAGTTACCTCTATCTAGAGCAGAATTAATCAAAGAACAGAAGTCAGATCATTCTCTTAAAAATTTGTACGAGATTGTTTCATCTCCAGAAGTTGAAAATATGTCACGAGGTTTTCTATATAGAAAACGGAGTCCTAATGCGAAAATGGAGAGCATCCACCGCAACCGCTGACCAGCCATGGCAAGTAAGGAATCAAATAGTCCTCCCTCTTGGTTTCAGGAATAATGTTCTAAGATTGGCTCATGATACTCCCTTAGCAGGTCACTTAGGGGTAAGAAAGACCTTGTTCAACATAACCCAACATTTCCATTGGCCCACGGTTGTCAAAGATGTTGCCCAATATTGTAAAACATGTCATACATGTCAACTTGTAGGTAAGCCCAACCAGAAAATTGTAGAAGCTCCACTCCATCCCATTCCTGTAATGGAAGAGCCATTTAAAAAAGTTCTTATTGACTGTGTAGGACCTTTACCTCCTTCAAGTAAAGGAAAACAGTACATTCTCACAATCATGTGTATGAGCACTCGTTTTCCAGAAGCCATTCCTTTGAAAAATATTAAAGCTCAAAACATAATCAGAGAAATGTTGAAATATTTCACTATGGTAGGATTTCCTAAGAACATTCAAAGTGATCAAGGAAGTAATTTTCTTTCCAACAAGTTTAGAGAAACTCTTGTAACACTAGGTATAAATCATGTAACTTCCTCCGCCTATCATCCTCAATCACAAGGTGCTCTAGAGCGCTTTCACCAAACGCTCAAGACAATGTTAAGAATCTTCTGTGCTGAGAACACTCGAAATTGGGAAGACGGACTCCCCTTTTTGTTGTTCGCCACCCGAAAAACAATTCAAGAAAGCCTTGGATTCAGCCCGTCAGAATTAGTCTTCGGTCATGAAGTCCGTGGCCCCCTAAAGATACTTCATGAACAATGGATGAAAGAAGAACCACCAGTTCCTTCTTTGAAATACGTGTCCCAGGTCACCGAGAAGTTGTTAGAAGCTTGGAAGTTGGCAAGAGAGAACTTGGCGAATGCTCAACGAGTAATGAAAGGTCGGTATGATAAAAATTCTAAACTTAGAACTTTCTCTCCAGGAGATCAAGTGTTACTTTATCTTCCCATACCAGGAGATCCATTGCAGGCTAAATACAAAGGACCCTATGAAGTCTTGTCCAGAGCCAGTGATCTCAACTACATAATCAAAACTCCAGACAGAAGAAAGAGTTCCCGTCTCTGTCACATAAATACCTTAAAACCTTATCATTCCCGAGATCCAATTCCAGCTTGCAGCTCTACCGCAATAGAATCGGATGACCATCTGATAACCTGCCTAATCCTCCTGAGATTCCCTTGGAAAACTCTCAGATACTACAAAATCTTCAGATAAAAGTAGGACACTTATCTGAGAAACAAGGTAAAGACATTCTTTCTCTCTTAAGAAGTTTTCCAAAATTATTTCTAGATTCCCCAAGATTCACTTCTTTGATAGAACACGAAATAATTCTAGACTCGCCAAGGGCTATCAAACAAGCCCCTTATAGAGTCAATCCAAAAAAGGAGTTCATAAAAGCAGAAATAAACACTCTGCTTCAACAGGGAATAATTGAACCCTCCAGTAGTCCTTGGGCATCTCCTTGCATTCTTGTCCCTAAATCTGACAATTCTTATCGCCTGTGCATTGACTACAGGAAAATCAATGCCCATACTAAGGCCGATGCTTTTCCTATCCCTAGGATAGATGATATCATAGACAGTCTAGGAACTGCCAAGTATGTATCCAAGTTGGATATGTTAAGGGGATACTATCAAATCCCTGTACACCCTCGCTCAAGAGAAGTTACCGCTTTCATTACGGAAGAGGGATTGTTCCAATTCAGAGCAATGCCATTTGGGCTTAAAAATGCCCCTGCCACTTACCAAAGAATGATAAGTAATCTTGTTGCAGGATTGCCAGGAGTAAAAACTTATCTAGATGATGTGATAATATTTAGTCAGTCTTGGACAGAACACATTGAACACCTAAATAATTTCTTTTATAGAGCAGACCAAGCAAACCTTACCATCAATTTGTCCAAATGTGATTTCGGACATACACAGGTCCCCTATTTGGGATTTAAAGTTGGAAATTCCAAGTGTTTCCAATAGACGCCAAGATAAAAGCCATCAATGATGTACCAACACCCACTAATCGTAGAGAGGTACGTCGATTCCTTGGAATGAGTGGCTATTATCGCCGTTTTTGTCCAAATTTTTCAGATGTAGCAGAACCATTGACTGACCTGTTGAGAAAAGACCACAACTTCGTGTGGACACCTACCTGTGAGACGGCCTTCAAAAACCTGAAGTCCCTTCTCACTAACGCACCAGTTCTAAGGGCACCCGATTTCCAACGACCCTTTCTTCTGCAAGTCGACGCCAGCGACACCGGTATCGGTGCCGCCCTCTTGCAAGAACACAATGAAGTTCTTCACGCTATCGCCTACTACAGCAAGAAGCTGTCCCCTGCGCAGAAGAACTACTCAACAATTGAGAAGGAGACGCTCGCTTTGGTCCAGGCCCTTATCCACTTCGAAGTCTACCTGGGTTCCTCAACTACCATTCAAGTATATTCGGATCACAACCCCTTAAAGTTCCTACAGACTATGAAAAACAAGAATCCGAGACTTACACGTTGGAGTTTATTTCTCCAACCCTTTAATCTAACAATTCATCATATAAAAGGCGTCTTTAATGTTTTAGCCGACGTCCTTTCTAGAACATAGCTTTTCAACAGAAAGTGAAAAGCTTTCCCAAACGGTGGAGGTGTAACGTAATATTAGATATTACGTCATATGTGTAATTATGTTATAGAATTGTGTTCCTTTGTATTACATAACTATGTTCATATTTCTTGTCTATGTATGTATTGTAACAATGTTAAGCAGTAACGCCCGTCCATTATATGTAATCTCGCCTACGTGCGGTGAGGTGCGCACTCTTGTAGAACAAACAGACAAGCGAAATCCTGAATAGTTCGGAGCGCACAGATTTGACAGTTACTAAATAAATAGATTGTTCAAGCGAGTCGAGGGTCCTAAAACTACCCATGTTGACGTGTTAACTTACCCTCCTCCTCACCCG
>NC_134805.1:8833042-8843042 GCF_046742065.1 Oratosquilla oratoria
TTTTTTTTTTTTTTTTTTTTTTTTTTTTTTTTTTTTTTTTTTTTTTTTTTTTTTTTTTTTTTTTTTACATAAAAATTCCTTCCCTCAAGCTGGATAGACTATGGAGAGTCCTCGGTATAATAGAGGTTAATGTTCAGTGTGCTCTCTTTCATCTCTGAACGAGCTTTGAAGGCTTTGTGGTCCTCATTCCCCGGGTTACCCTATTTTTACCCTTCAAGCCTGACTGCACACCACCCAGTCGCCTCTCGTCTTGCCCTCGATACACAAACAAATTTCTCTCTCTCGCTCCCTCGCTCTTGCTCTCTTTCGCTCTTTCTCTCGCTCTTTCGCTCTCTCGCTCTCTCTTTCTGTCTCTCTCTCTCTCTCTCTCTCTCTCTCTCTCTCTCTCTCTCTCTCTCTCTCTCTCTCTCTCTCTCTCTCTCTCTCTCTCTCTTTTGCTCTCTTTTTCTTTATCTATCTATCTATCTATCTATATATCTATCTATCTATCTCTATATCTATCTCTCTCTATGAATTTCTCTCTATCTCTATCTCTTTCTATCTCTTTCGCTCTTTCGCTCTTTCGCTCTCTCTCTCTCTCTCTCTCTCTCTCTCTCTCTCTCTCTCTCTCTATCTATCTATCTATCTATCTATCTATCTATCTATCTATAACATTCTATATCTCTCTCTATCTCTTTCTATCTCCCTATCTATCTATCTATCTGCCTATCTATCTATCTATCTCTCATTCTCCATCTCTTTCTTTGTGCTTGTGTGTGTTTTTTCTGTTTCTCTATTCCCCGAGGTAGAATACATAAAATACTCAACAACTGATGTTATGTACACATTTCCAGACCACTCCATTGAGAAGACATCAAATATCAAACAAATAAAGATGATTCCATACATATTTCTAACCTTAAGAGAGGGTTGGGAGTTACGACTGTATGTACTGGACTCCATTTCAAAACTCCAAACTTCTGAAAACCCACGTTGTGGCGTCTTAGATATTCGAGTCACAATATCGTTCTCAGTCTACGATCGACCGTTTCGCTCTACTTACCACATTTGTCTTTGCTGTTCTTTTAATTTTGATCATAAGTTTATATTCTCCTCTGGATCTCTTACTGTCGCAAAGGTCTCAGTTTATGCTGTTCTTTAGGCTTTCTCTTAGTTTTTCTTACTTCCTCTTCATGTTCCTCCTCCTCCTCCTCCTCCTCCTCCTCTTGTACCTCCATATACTTTATACCTTGACGCACGATGCCACTGACTAGGAATCTATTCCAGAAAAGGAGAATCCAAGAACCACCTACCCCTCCCCCTCCCCTCCCCTCCCCTCCCCTCCCCCACCCCCTCCCCTATCCCCCTACCCCCTCCCCCCTCCCGCTATCTTCCTCCAGTTTCTGGAGACCCACAAGGAGGGTAAGGGGGGGGGAGGGGAGGAGGAGGAAGAACCCTTTGAGATCCTATGAAGAGGTCCGGCGAGGTCCGGGGCAGAGGTCATCAAGGACGAGAGAGTCTGGGATTCTGGACAGACTCTTCCAGAAGACCAAAGGCCTCCGTTCCTCTCCTCAGGGCCCTCTTGTGGGGAGGAACCAACGCTAGTAGCACCATCTGAAGCCTACTGGTCTCGCATTTGCTTAGTTCTTCTTACTTCCTCTTCCTGTTCTTCCTCCTCCTCTTCCTCCTCCTCCTCTTGTACCTCCATATACATTATATCTTGGCGCACGATGCCACTGACTAGGAAAAAGAAGAGAATCTATGTTCCCCCTACCCCTCCACCTTCCCCTCCCTTACCCCCTATCCCCCCACCCCATCCCCTATCCCCATCCCCCCCTCCCGCCATCTTCCTCCAGCTTCTTGAGACCCACAAGGAGGGTAAGGGGGGGAGGGGGAGGAGGAAGAAGAACCCATTGAGATCCTATGAAGAGGTCCGGCGAGGTCCGGGGCAGAGGTCATCAAGTACGGAAGAGACCAACAACAGTCTGGGATTCTGGGCAGACTCCTCCAGAAGACCGTAAGCCTTCGTTCTTCTCCTCAGGCCTCTCTACTGGGAAGGGACCAACGCTGGTGACGTCATCTGAGGCCTGCTGGTCTCGCATTTGCTTAGTTCTGGGTTCGAATCCCGCATCCTTCTCCGATTACCACCAGTGACTGTTACCTCCACCAAGAGTCCAAGCACATGGAGTGAAGGTGACGGCTTCGGCCGCAGCTACGTGCCTTCTGGTGTAGGCCTCTTACCTTCAATTCCAAAACTTTATCATCATAATAAAAGAACTAATGCATACATATGAAGAATGTATTTACACTGATATAACATAGCATGGGTGAGACAGGTTTGGGTGTCCGTAGTAATACTTGCTAGTGGTGACCCGGCAAAGATGACGTCAGGAATGATGTCACAAAGCCCCATCTCCTTGCTTAGGGGGACAGTAATGACTTGCAGTATCCATGCGTGCACCTGTGCTCCCATCTGAAACTCAGCTGGAGGTTCCAAACTCCTTATAGTATATCAAAAAAGAGACCCTGTGATTCGAAAAAGTTAGTTAATCCAAAGAGTCTGAGCTATATACATACATACATATATATATATATATATATATATATAAATATAAATATATGTATATATATAAATATATATATATATGTATATATATATGTATATATATGTATATATATAAATATATATATATATAGATATATATTGTATATATATATATATGTATATATATAGATATATATGTATATATATCTATGTATAGATATACATATACATATATATATATATATATATATGTATATACATGTATCTATTATATATATATACGTATATATGTATATATATACATATATATATATACACGTATATATATATATATGTTGAGACATTGTGACAAGTTGAAAAAAGGTGGAAAAAAGAAGAGTCGCCGGTCTCGTTCCGAGTTTATTCCTGAACGATTTCGCTTGAAGTCCTGAACGGTTTCGCTTGTAGCTTCTGAAGACCTACAAACGAAACCGGTTAGGAATAAACTCGAACGAGACCCGTGACTCTCTTTTTTCTACCTTTTTTCATATATATATATATATATATATAATATTTATATATATATATACATATATTATATATATATATATATATATATATGTTGCAATAATACTGACAGTAAACGCGTGACTAAAGATCTTTTGATTTCCCTGTGGTTTCTGCAAAAAATCATATATATATATATATATATATATATATATGTATATAATGTATGTATATAATTTGTTTTTATCTTTTCTAGAACACAGGCCTCCCTTGAGATGAATAGAATCATCCGGACCAAAATATTAAACATAAAAGAGTAATTCAACAAAGAGGTCAGAGGAAGTGACTAAAACTGCTTTGAAGCGATGCTCTCTTTGAGAGCGAGTGAGAGTTGCTCTCTTTGAGGTCTGAAAGAAGGCGCCTCCTTTGTTCCTCTCTTTGTGAGGCGTCTTTAGATATGAATAAAAGACACGGAACGGAGCCGGGAACAAAACTCGGACTTCAAGGACGAGGCCACAGGATCTCCTCTAGTTCCTCTTTGACTTCGAGTTCTTTCATTCCCGAAGTCCAACATCGCGCCTCTGTGAAAATACCGAAGTGAAAAAAAATTCACCGATATATATATATATATTTTTATATATATTTATATATATTATATATATATTATATATGTGTGTGTGTGTGTGTGTGTGTGTGTGTGTGTGTTTATGTATTATATATTATATAGCACAATGGACTAAGTCACTGTTCACTTGTTACGTCTGAGCTGGGTTCTAGTCCTTAGTTTGACCACGTATCAGTTTCCGTATGTGCTTCCATCGATCTTCTTGTCAGTCTCGACCGTGATGGCATTGCATTAAAGTGAAAATCAATGTGGTTGAAAAGACGAATATATATATATATATATATATATATATATATATATATTATATATATATATATATATATATATATTGTGCGCACATGTGTACATACATGCATTGATATGTATATTACCAATATTATCCCAAGGGACTAAATTAAGAGAGGATAACGTACATCAGGTCTTGTCTCCAGCGACTTAATATCCGCTCGCTCTCTCTCTCTCTCTGTCAATGTCATTACTGCCAAGTGACTGTCATCGGCACTGATCTCCTCGGGTTTCCTCCTGCGAGAGGATTACGAAATGGCCAACAGACAGACAGACAGACAGACAGACAGACAGACAGACAGACAGACAGACAGACAGACAGACAGACAGACAGGCGGACCGTGGAAACCGGGAGGAGCGGGAGTCGGGCAATTATTGCGGAGGGAGGATATTGGGTTGGTGACGTACAAGACTGATAACCATCAGGTGACAGATAATTAAATTGAAAGACGGACATACAGGCAGAGAGAGAGAGAGAGAGAGAGTGAGAGAGAGAGAGAGAGAGAGAGAGAGAGAGAGAGAGAGAGAGAGAGAGAGAGAGAGAGAGGAAAACAGACAGTGAAAGATAGAGTAAGAGAGACAGATATAAAGAAATAGAGAGAGAGAGAGAGAGAGAGAGAGAGAGAAACAGAAACAGTGAAAGATAGAGAGTGAGAGAGACAGACATAAAGTAATAGAGAGAGGGAGAGGAAAACAGAGACAGAAACAGTGAAAGATAGAGTAAGAGAGATAGACATAAAGAAATAGAGAGAGAGGGAGAGAGAAACAGAAACAGAAACAGAGTGAAAGATAAAGATTGAGATAGAAATAATGAAATAAAGAGAGGGAGAGAGAAACAGACACAGAAACAGTGAAAGATAGAGTGAGAGAGATAGACATAGAGAGATAGAGAGAGGGAGAGAGAAACAAACAGAAACAGTGAAAGATAGAGATTGAGAGAGACAGACATAAAGAAATAGAGAGAGAGAGAGAAACAGAAACAGAAACAGTGAAAGATAGAGTGAGAGAGACAGACATAAAGAAATAGAGAGAGGGAGAGAGAAACAGAAACAGTGAAAGATAGAGAGTGAGAGAGACAGACATAAAGAAATAGAGAGCGAGGGAGAGAGAAACAAACACAAACGGTGAAAGATAGAGATTGAGATAGACATAAAGAAATAAAGATATGGAGAGAGAAACAGAAACAATGAAAGATAGCGAGTGAGAGAGAGACAGACATAAAGAAATAGAGAGAGGGAGAGGGAAACCGAAACAGAAACAGTGAAAGATAGAGTGAGAGAAAGATAGACATAAAGAAATAAAGAGAGAGAGAAACAGAAACAGAAACAGTGAAAGATAGAGTGAGAGAGAGATAGACATAAAGAAATAAAGAGAGAGAAACAAAAACAGAAACAGTGAAAGATAGAGAGTGAGAGAGACAGACATAAAGAAATAGAGAGAGAGAGAAACTGAAACAGACAGTGAAAGATAGAGATTGAGATATACATAAAGAAATAGAGAGAGGGAGAGGGAAACAGAAACAGAAACAGTGAAAGATAGAGATTGAGACAGACATAAAGAAATAAAGAGAGAGAGAGAGAGAGAAACAGAAACAGAAACAGTGAAAGATAGAGTGAGAGAGAGATAGACATAAAGAAATAAAGAGAGAGAGAGAGAAACAGAAACAGTGAAAGATAGAGAGTGAGAGAGACAGACATAAAGAAATAGAGAGAGAGGGAGGAGGAATAGGAAAAGAAATAAAAGGTGCACAGGAAGAACAGGAAGAAAAGAGAAATAATTCTTTTGTCTTTCTCATATTATGATATCATAAGGACCAACAGAAGGTCAGTAGAAAGAGGAATGGATGTGGAAGAGAGGAATTGTGAATACGTGGAGGAGGGAAGGGATCCGGAAGGAGAAAGAGGAGGAGTGAAGAACAAAGAGGAGGATGAAAGTTGGGAGGAAGGCGATGGAAGAATGAGGCAAACAAAGTTAGAATGCAAATGGAAGGAGGGAGGACAGAGAGAAAAGGAAGATGAAGAAGAAAGAAGAAAGGAAGGGAAGGAGGAAGGAAGGAGGAAAGAAGGCAAGGCTTTCGAGAGAAACAGGGGGAAAGGAAGGAAAGGAAGGAAGGAAGGAGGAAGGAGGAAAGAAGGCAAGGATTTCGAGAGAAACAGGGGAAAGGGAGAGAGGAAAGGAAGATGCAGAAGAAAGAAGAAAGGAAGGGAAGGAGGAAGGAGGGAGGAAAGAAGGCAAGGCTTTCGAGAGAAACAGGTGGAAAGGAAGGAAAGGAAGGAAGGAAGGAAGGAGGAAGGAAGGCAAGAAGGCGAGGCTTTCGAGAGAAACAGGGGGAAAGGAAGAAATGAAAGGAAGGAAGGAAGGAGGAAGGAAGGAAGGAGGAGGGAAGGCAGGAAGGCAAGAAAGCAAGGGTCTCGAGAGAAACAAGGGGAAAGGAAGGAAAGGAAGGAAAGAAGGAAGGAGGAAGGAAGGAAGGAGGAGGGAAGGCAAGAAGGCAAGAAAGTAAGGGTCTCGAGAGAAACAGGGGGAAAGGAAGGAAAGGAAGGAAAGAAGGAAGGAGGAAGGAAGGCAAGAAAGCAAAGCTTTCGAGAGAAACAGGGGGAAAGGAAGAAAGGAAAGGAAGAAAGGAAGGAAGGATGAAGGAAGGAAGGAGGAAGGAAGGCAGGAAGGCAAGAAAGCAAGGATTTCGAGAGAAACGGGGTAAAAAGAAGGAAAGAAAGAAAGGAAGGAAGGAAGGCAAGGAATCTTGAGAGAAACGGGAGAAAAAGGAAGGAAGGAAAAGAAGGCTTGGGAGAAGGAAGGAAGGAAGGAGGAAGGAAAGGGAAAAAAAAAGAAACTGAATATGAAAGAAAAGATGATGATGAAAATGTCGCCTCGAGTTTGGCTGGAAACCCGCAACCCCAAAGTAGTTGGCAACGTTCTTCGGGGCCTCACATGTCTCTGGGAGGAAACAATAGAGTGATGTCTGTGTTTTATTAAGGTAGATTCGTTTCAAGTAACCAGGAGAGAGGTTGAGAGGAATCACCAATTGTCAACTCTCTTCATGTTAAAAAAAAAAAAAAAAAAAAAAAAAAAAAATAGGTTGATGGAGGTTGATCTTGAGCCAACACGGAGATCGAGTGTCGGCCCCTCAGGGCTGCACCTCCAGATAGAGTTGAGGGTATTGACAGAGTATGGGGATAAATAAAGGGGACCTGTCTCTCTTCGACGTTTTTTTCACAGAACCACACCGTTCAAGCTCACATCATTGGTTTCTCCCTAAAATCTAACGTGGAAGGTTAACCCGGGAGAATTTTACCCAAATTTAAAAAATGAAAAAACATACCTATGAACAAAAAGCATTTATTTTGAAAATACACAATGAAAATACAACTCTTCACCTTTCATTTATGCTATTTTAAATTAAAATTGCAGTTTAAGAAGTACCTCACAAAACCCTGACAAAAAAAAGTAACTAAAAAGTGAGTTAGAAAACCATCTCGAAAGCACCGGGAGAATTCCACCCAGGTAACCGTTTAAAGCCTGGTGTCGTTCCTTAGCCTCTGCTGAATAAAATGGCCTGGCGAGATGCTTACATGATTACACCTAAGCAAGATGCTGTAATGCCTGCCATTATTTTAATTTATTTGTTTGTTTGTTATTATTTGTCTGTTTATTATTATTTCCTTAATTATTATTTATTATTATGTCAATTTATTATCATTTACTATTTACCTGTTTGTTTATTATTTAACTTACCTATTTATCATTATTTATATTGTTATAATTATATTCATTTGTTTATTTAATTAATTTATTTATTATTATATTCTTTTTTTCATCCGGCCTAGTTATGGACCAATAGGTCTCCTGTCGGCATGCTCCTCCTTTGTAGCCCTTTGTAATCCTTAAGTGCCGCCCAGGGCAAAGTTCTCAATGACGACCATCCCTCCACCCATCACTTCCCAAATTTAAAAAAAATAATAATAATAAGAAAAAATGAAAAATAAAAATCCCACCCTCACCATCCCTTACTACCTATGACCCTAATATGTGTGCAACGTGATTACAGGATACCGGTATACATAATAAAAAAAAATGCATTTGCTGTGTGCCGTATAATTAAGTGAAAATTAAAGAATTAAAATTATTTCATATCTTGTTGATTCTAACGCAAAAATTCTCGGTTACGGTAAAATATTCAGGGCTTCTTTGGCTTCTTTTTTATTATCGTTATTTTGTCAGCCTCGTGGGAGGCAAACTCAGGCTAGAACTGCTGCCCCCCTAAAAACGCCCCCCCCCCTGTGAGGGCCCTGATTGTATAATCGGAGGATTTGTGGAGACGATGGTCGACCCTTTAAGGGTTTTGGGTTTCTTTGAGATGAATAAAATCGTTTGTGATATAAATATTCCAAAGAGCATTAGCCAGAATGAAATATCGCATGATGACCCTTCTATGGGTCCATGAACCTCCTCTGCCCATAGAGATTCCCACGAGAATCTCCGACGATTTCTGAAGAGGGCTCCAGGAGGCTACAAAAGAACAGCAAAACATAAGCATAGAATACACAAGAAAGCAGGTCGAAAGCCTTCAAAACTTAAACAAAAGCAGAAGCACAAGAAAACAGGTCAAAAGCCCTCAAAACTTAAACAAAAGCAGAAGAAGAAGAAGAGGAACTCTTTTTATCTTCAGGAGCCCTCCTCTTCCTCCTGCAGCGTCAGAGAACGACGCGGGAGTCCCCGAAGAAGACCTCCGAAGGAGACCTCGGCCAGGTCATCAGACTCTTCGACCGGGAGGAACTCGAGACCGCCTCGCGTGCGTTCTTCGGCGGATCTTCGACCGTTGGCTCCACAGTCCAGAAAAATGTCGAAAGCCTCTAGTGATGGATTGCTTCCCACAAAAGTCTCCCGCAGCCGCAACCACAGCCGCAGGTGAGGGCGGAGGCGGTGGCGGTGGCGGTGGCGGTGGCGGTGGCGGTGGCGGTGGTGGAGGTGGAGGTGAAGGAGGAGGCAGAGCCCAGGTCACCCACTCGCTTTCCTGTCCAATGCTCATCTTCTCTTTTTTTCTCTTTCTCTTTCTTTATCCCTATTTCTCTCTCTCCGTCTGCCTCTCTCTGTCCTCTCTGTCCTCTCTCTCTATCCTCTCTCTCTATCCTCTCTCTCTGTCCTCTCTCTGTCCTCTCTCTCTGTCCTCTCTCTCTCTCTCTCTCTATCTATCTATCTATCTATCTATCTCTCTCTCTCTCTCTCTCTCTCTCTCTCTCTCTCTCTCTCTCTCTCTCTCTCTCTCTCTCTCTCTCTCTCTCTCTCTCTCATTCACTCACTCTCGAGTTCCCAGTAACCGGTTGCGTGATTCCTGCCACAGCGCCCCGACCCTCTAGCGCCGCCCCTATCCTCGCCCTCCGCCCTCGCCCTTGTCCTCGCCCCTGTCCTCGCCCCGGGGCGCTGTGCTAGAAAACGAAAGCAACGAGTGACGAGCACCGCTTGTGTATTGCGCGCGGCGGCGATTAATCTTATGGACAAACTCAAAAATGAGCACGCCAAGGCACGGTCAGATGGAGAGCGGGGGAGAGGACAGCGATAGAGAGGACAGAGAGAGAGAGGACAGAGAGAGATGGAGAGAGAGAGAGGGAGAGGACAGAGAGAGGGAGAGGACAGAGAATGGGAGAGGACAGCGAGAGAGAGAACAGAGAGAGTGAGAGGGAGAGAGAGAGGGAGAGAGAGAGGGAGAGGACAGCGACAGAGAAAGGACACAGAGGGAGGGAGGGAGAGAGAGAGAGAGAGAGAGAGAGAGAGAGAGAGAGAGAGAGAGAGAGAGAGAGAGAGAGAGAGAGAGAGGACAGAGAGAGGGAGAGAACAAAGAGAGGAAGAGGACGGAGGGAGAGAGGGACAGAGAGGGAGAGAGACAGAGAAAGAGAGAGAAGAAGACAGAGAGAAGACAGTAAGAAAGAAAGGGTAATGAGAAAAAGAGAGAGGACAGAGAGAAGTAATGAGGACGGAAAGAAAGAGCAAGGATGAAAAAAGAGAGGACGGAAAAGAGAGATAGAAACAGAAAAAAGAGAGAAAGGACAGAGAGACAGGGAGAGAGAGAGAGAGAGAGAGAG
>NC_134805.1:8848042-8858042 GCF_046742065.1 Oratosquilla oratoria
ACCTCTTATCTCTTCCTCCAGAAACACTCCCTAAACTCCCACTCCTTCCCTCCTCTTCCCCCTCCCCCCCGCCTCCCTCGTCCCCCCTCCTCCCTTTCTCCCCTACTCCCTCACTTTCCCCCTATCTAATTTTCCCTTGTTCCCTCCTCCTCCTCCCCCCCTCCTCCTCCTCCTCCTCCTCCTCCTCCTCCTCCTCCTACTCCTCCTCCTCCTCCTCTTCCTCGTCCTACTCCTCCTCCTTCTCCTCCTCCTCCTCCTCCTCCTCCTCCTCCTCCTCCTCCTCCTCTCCTCCTCCCTCTTCCCTTCGTCTCTCTCATCCCTCTTCCCTTCCCCTTCCCCTCTCCATCCCCCCTTCTAATTTCTTCCTCCTTCTTCCCTATTATCTTTCCTATTCTCCCTCTCCATCCTCCCCCTTCCTCCCTCTCCCCTTTATTCATCTCCTCCCTCTCCACCTCTCCCCATCCCCCATCCCCATTCCCCCTTCCCTATTCCCCTCCTCTCATCCTCCTCCTCCCCTTCCCATCCTCCCCTTCCCCTCTTCCCCTTCCCCCTCTTCTCCTTCCCCTCCTCGTCCCCTCTTCCCCCTCCCCGTCCTCTCTTTTCCCTCTTCTCTTTTCCCTCTTCTCCTTTCCCTCCTCCCATTCCCCTCCTCCTCTTCCCCTTCTCCTCCCCTCTTTCCCTTCCCCGTCCTCTCTTTTCCCTCCTTTCTTTCCCCTCTTCTCCTTTCCCTCCTCCCATTCCCCTCCTCCTCTTCTCCTTCTCCTCCCCTCCTACCTTTCCTCTCTTTCACTTCCCCGTCCTCCCCTTTCCCTCTTTTCTTTCCCCTCTTTTTTCTTTTCTCCTCCCATTCCCCTCCTATTCCCCTTCTCCTACCCTCCTACCTTTCCCCTCTTCCCCTTCTCCGTCCTTCCTTCCCCCTCTTCTCTTTCCCCTTTTCACTCCCGTTACCTCAATAGCTTCTACTTCCCAACATTTGCCACTTCCATATCACTCCCTTTCTTCTTCATGAATTCCCTGACACTCCCTTTAACCATCTTCCTTCTCTTCCTCTCCCTCGCCTCCCTAATGCCCTTGAACTCTCCTCGCCAGCCTGTATATATATATTCATCCTCCCCGCATGTCCAAACCATCTTAAAACTGATGGCTGGTCACCATTCTTGGGGACAGCTTGAATGCGGACACGCTTCCGACCCCGAAGATTAAGAGGAAGTTGAAAGGCAGAGTCGAGGAGCATTTTTGGGTGTCAGTTGAAAAAAAGTGCAGTTCTTGAGACCAAAGAGGGGAGGACTCCATCAAGGTCGTAGGTCTTCTTAGTGCAGAAACAGGAAAAGACAGAAGGGAATTCTTTCGCACTTAGAACACAGCGCATTTGCGCCTATAGGTCACGCATTCAAGAAATCGTTTTCTACAGAAATACGTGCACCATGATTAATTTCTGTATTAATAATTGTCACACGTTGGAACTTATATTATGGAAATATGTCCTTATTAATATTTTTATGTACCAAAGATCTATATGTAAATGTCTATAAATGTTAGTAGTAATATTCTGTATGGTTAGAATAGCATTACGTAAACGAAACATCGCGGTGCTCCTAAATGTGCTTTATACCCTTCTTGCATAAAGAAGTATGTCTCGCAGAGAAGACAGCGGCTTATGTCACCTATACCATGCATTTTTATTCCAATAAACAAGTCTCGAGAGGACGGGAGTTTACTTAATCCTAACCATTCTCTCACTAACGAGTAACATACCACTACACAGTCACGGTTGGATTTACCTCTTTATGAGTCCTTGGCCAAACTCATCATTGTGTCCCCAAATTTATAGAAACATGGCGTGTTTCAGTATCCAATATACTGACAAATTAGTGTCAGGGGGCACCCAGTTACCAATGGACCCTAGACCTACAGTGCCTATTGGTAAATCTGCCCCTGCATACAGTGTAATCATACATATATGTAAGTATACGTATGTACAATCACAAGCAAAAGTTTTCACCAGAATTTTTCATGATATAAAATAAGAATTCTTTAGGTGACTTTTTTTTTCTGTCTATTCACGAAAATTACCTAACTATGAGCTAGATTGTACGTAAGGATACATATCACGTACTCATCAAAAATAAATCAAATTAACATTACGAGAGCATTAACGTGGGTCAAAAGTGTTTCTTCGTCTCTTTTTGACGCTACTCATTAAGCGTGTGCACCGCAATCAACACATTTAGGAGAGGAATAAATTAATTGTTATTAAGGGAATTAAAGGTAGTGTCTGCTTTGTTTGCTCCTTAATGAAACCTTGTTATTCACCTCTACGAGTGAGAGTGTGAGTGTGTGTGTGTGTGTGTGTGTGTGTGTGTGTGTGTGTGTGTGTGTGTGTGTGTGTGTGTGTGTGTGTGTGTGTGTGTGTGTGTGTGTGTGTGTGTGTGTGTGTGTGTGTGTGTGTGTGTGTGTGTGTGTGTGTGTGTGTGTGTGTGTGTGTGGTGTGTGCGTGCGTGCGTGCGTGCGTGTGAGAGGAACTGCGTGCGTGTGAGCGATAGTGTGTGTGTGTGTGTGTGTGTGTGTGTGTGTGTGTGTGTGTGTGTGTGTGTGTGTGTGTGTGTGTGTGTGTGTGTGTGTGTGTGTGTGTGTATCTTTGTATCTGAGGGACTCTGCAAAATGACCCCTCAAGCAATATTTTTCTGTTGAAAGTAAATATTAACTCTTACAGAATTTTCCACTAACCACAAGTCCGCCCCAGAGGCCACTAATTAATACATAACTATTTGGAAGACTTCTGTAATTCTGAAATCACCCAAGTCTTGGTGAACAACAGAGTAGACACAGCGCTGAATCACAACACGAACCTTAGGCCCCTTTCACAATAGGCAACTAGTGACCGTCACTAGTGGCGGTCACTAGTTGCCTAGTGTGAAAGTCTCGGGCAACTGCAAGTAACCAGTGACTGTCACCGAGTTGTGGAATCCTTTCTCATCATCTCATTAGTCGAAAGAATGGCATCAATGGAGGAGGTGCTTCTGTTGGCTTTGCTGGTCAAGAAAAAGAGACGGTCGGTGACGGCAACTGACAGTGACGGTCACTTGTTACCGGAACGGGCAACAGCCATAGCCTGTTGCGCAGCCGGGCAACCGCAGTGACGTAGTGTGGAAGGCTCAATTTAAAATAATGGTAGGCAACTAGTGACCGTCACTAGTGACCATCACTAGTTGCCTAGTGTGAAAGGGCCCTTACTGACACTTTTCCTTTCGTTCAAATTGCCACTACCGTATTGGCGCTGTCTCCCTTTGGTAGCATGGAACTGTGGCCCTTCTCGACGAACTTTTTCATTGCCATTCGACACTTTTCTTCTCGTTCCGGACGTCGCCAGGATCTTTTTGTTCATGTCTGTGGCACACACACACACTTGCTAGCGAAGCGGATGTTTACAGAAAAGATTCCTTTCTTTTATTTCTTCCTTGTATTGGTGAATGATGGATATTTTTCCACAGATTCATTGGTAAACGTTTTGTATTGATGTAAAGCTCACATATGTTCTAGATATTATATACATGTCATATATATATATATATAATATATATATATATATATAATATATATATTATATATGTATATATATATATATATATATATATATGTATGCATATATAATGCAATATATATGACAGTCGCGCGCAGGACTCGAACCTACCATATGTATTATATATATATATATATATATATATATATATATATATATATATACATATATACAAATATGTATGTATATATATATACACACAAATATGTATGTATATACATATATTCATATATGTGTATATATATATATATATGTATATATATATATATATATATATATATAATATACAATTGTGTGTAGAGATGGTTAGTGAGACTGGAGGGCAGTAAGAGGTGAGCCAGCTGTTATTTGTGGATGACACTGCACTTGCAATTGGTTTAAAGGATCCAAGGCAGCCACTTGCAGAGTTCGGGAGGTTGTGTAAGAAGATAAATCTGAAAGTAGAATTTGGCGAAATTATGATGGGAGGGTGGCAGTAAGTTGGAAGTAAGTCTGAAAGAAGGGAGGCTAGAGGAAGTGAAGAGTTTTTATCATTTTGGGTCACATGTAACAGGGATTGGAGGAGTGTGGGTGGAGGTATAATTGGACAAGAGAAGAAAGTGTCTTTGGGGAGATAAAAAGTGTTATGGACTCAAAGAGCGGTGAAGAAGAGATAGTGCCTACGACACTGTATAGGGTCTGAGACTTGAATTTCAAAGAAGACATAAAGCAGTTAAAGTATATTTGAGATAAAATATTCAAGGTCACGAGTGAGAAATGAGGTGAGGCGGAGAACGTGAATAAAAAGGAAGCTTGCTAGTAGGGTTGATCAAATAATACTAGAATGCTTTGGTCATGTGAAAAGAATGATTGAAGACAGATTAACAAAATGAGCTTAGAAATTCAGAGGTGGATGGAGTGAACATAAGAGGAAGACCGAAAACGGGATGGATGGATGGGGTGATTGGGGGCCCTGGGTACAAGAACAGAGCTTAGAAAATAGAAGGGTAGAGATAGACGTGAATGGAGACTGGTAATAGATTGAACCGAAAGGATATTTTCTTGTCTATTATATATCCGTGAGTAGATGAGTGGGGAGAATCGCCCTGTAATGAAGCGGTGGGGGTGGACCTGTCTCGACTGACGGGTCCTACTGTGGAGGTGCTGTGCCTTGCCGCATTGCTTTTGACCCGAGCGGTGGGCGGGAGGCAGGGATGACTTTTCATTCTAGGAGAGTTAAGATGGAAGGGACAACAAATGGATATCGGATGAGCGTGGGATAGAAGAAGGATAGGTGCATGCCTTGGCTGTGTGTATATGTGTGTGTGTGTGTGTGTGTGTGTGTGTGTGTGTGTGTGTGTGTGTGTGTGTGTGTGTGTGTGTGTGTGTGTGTGTGTGTGTGTGTGTGTGTGTCTGTGTGTCTGTGTGATTCACCATGGTTCACCATGGCCCTGGATCACGTGTTGGACTCGTGATCAACAGCTATTACCCTCCCGGAAGAGAGCTCAGAGCTCATATATGACCGATCTATGGGTAATGCTGTGATTTTACACGTACACACACACCCAACTCCCCGCCCATGAGAGTTGGAGTAACGACTCGCAGCGCAGAGATACTGAAATTATTTCAGCCCTGGTCTGAATTGGAACTCGGACCGCCGTAGTGGCGACCTCGAACGCTACCAACTGCGCTTCGAGTTGTGTGTGTGTGTGTGTGTGTGTGTGTGTGTGTGTGTGTGTGTGTGTGTGTGTGTGTGTGTGTGTGTGTGTGTGTGTGTGTGTGTGTGTGTGTGTGTGTATTCACTTGTATTCACTTGATCTTTGGATCACGTGTTGGACTCGTGATCGACAGCTATTTCCCTCCTGGAAGAGAGCTCAGAGCTCGTAGGTCCGATCTATGGGTAATGCTATGACCTTGCACACACACACACCCCCAACTCCCCGCCCACGAGAGTTGGAGTAACACCCCTCAGCGCTGCGATACTGATATTATTTCAGCCCCGGGCGAGGATCGAACCCGGACCTCCGTGTGTGTGTGTATGTGTGTGTGTGTGTGTGTGTGTGTGTGTGTGTGTGTGTGTGTGTGTGTGTGTGTGTGTGTGTGTGTGTGTGTGTGTGTGTGTGTGTGTGTGTGTGTGTGTGTGTGTGTGCGTGCGTGTGCGCGTGTTTTAGTTGATGACAAGGTATGAGTAAGTTTAGTTTTGTCAAAGCAAGTCAGCCAATTAGCAGTTGATATATGAATGCCTCGGCATTTTTGCAAAAGAAAAATTATTCTGAGTAAGATCTTAGGCTTCTTTTTAAGAAAAGAAGAAGAAGCAAAGGAAGATGAGAAACAAGACAGGGGTGGAGGATGCTTGCAAAGGGGAAAAGAGGCAAAAGAAGAAGAAATTTGATAAAAGTGGAGGGTGTGTAGAAAGATGAAAAAGGCGAGGAGAAAGAAAACGGAATTGGAAGAAAGAGAAGAGGATAAAGACATGGAATAGAGAGGAGATTATGTGAAAAAGAGAACAAGGAGGAAGGAAAAGTGGCAGAAAAGAGGACAGATGGAAACAGGGACAGGAATAAGATAAAGATGTTAAAGAAAGGAAAGGTGGTTTAGATGACAATCGAGAGCAGAGAGAGTAGATAGTAGATGATGAGTGTGGAGTAGGCCAGGAACAAGACCAAAATCTGAAAAGAGGACAAGAAGAAAATAATAAAAGAGGAGATGAGGGAAAGGCAAGGAGGTCTAATACAGAAGGTGATACTGAAGAAGCTGAAGAGGAGAAAGAGAAGAAGAGGAGGAGAGAGAAAAAGAGATGAAAAATGAGGGAGAGAGGCAAGAAGAGAATTAAGTGTCCATTTTTTTTTTTTTTTTCAGAATTTTTCGTCATTTTCATTTCAATGAGCAGTGTATTGCCTTCGTCTGGATCTCAGCTTTAGTCTCGTTTTTTTACTGTTTGAACACTGAAAGGAGCTTTTCGTCTAATACACATATATTCTTTTGTTCCGTACTCCATCCGAGCTGCTTTCAAGAATTATATTTTTTCTTTTGTGTAAATCTTCCTTCTGGATCCATGAAGCATGTTTAGTTCCTTCTTGTTTGTTTGTTTGCTTGTTTGTTTGTTTTTGTATTAGACTTTCCTTTTGTTTGTCTAAATTTTCTTCTTGACCTTCGTGTTTTTTGTTGTCTCCAGTTTTGTTAATTTAAATTTTTTAGTCCCTTTTATCACTTCAGTTTTCCTGCATTTGCGATTGAACCGGCCTTTCTTCTAGGAAGTTTTTCTTTGTGCATAAATCTGTTTGTATCTTCTCTGAAAATTTCGAGAATTTTTACCACTGTAATTTCCTGCATAACCTGTCGGGTTAATCTCTCCTTCGTTTGTCTTCCTTAGAAAGCGTTTAAAACTCGTGTAATCTTTCCCTGAAGTATAGTGTATCTCCTCTTTGTATTTCTTTTCTTCATCCAAGTTACACCACGGACTTTAATTAGTCTGTATCAGAACCTCATCTCTCCTACCAAATGGTGAACTTCATTAAAAGCTGATCCATTTGCTGTGTATCCTTGTGAAGAGGAAGTATAATATTGCTGGTCTGTCGTCTCCCCTAAATCCTGTTAGCTTGTTCATATGTTGGCGTAATTAGTTCAAATTGTATTACATGTTAGTCATTGCACAGTTCAGCCTTGTTAATAGTATAACCAACATTTCTGGTCTTTCTTCTACCTTGAATCCTGATTATTGCTGCTGTGGGTTTTCATTGATAGAAGGCTTTTTATCGGAACACTTAATCTAGCTCTTTCAATCATATCTGACTGTGTTATAGAAAAAACGTTTTTATAAGACCTCCCCAATCAAGACAATTTTCCGCAGACCTCTCCTTTCTATGAACAACACTTGACTTCCATTCTGACGCTGAACATTCTCGGGTTTTCTTCTATTAAACCTACATTTCTGTTGTCACTAAAACCCTTACAGCTCGGCAGCCGCTAAATTTTTTATTAATAGTGAATAGTCTTTACCTACTTTAACCCTGAACAGGGAACGTCCAGATTTATGATTTTGCATGGAAGTTGTACCACTTCTGGCTCGCCCACTTTACTTTATAACTTGGAGCATTTCTTCACATAAACTTTTTTTTTTTTTCTAAAAGTGGGCGTGCCAGAAGTGGTACAACTTCCATGCAAAATCATAAATTTGGACGTTCCCTGTTCAGGGTTAAAGCTTCCGAGTTCGAACTTTGCTGCCGATTCTAAACAGGAAATTTGTTTCCTCCTGTGTGGAGTATGTATCTCACGTCTGGATCAATTCGCAAAAAAGTCCATTTCATCAAATGCTTCTCCATTTTATCAAATGCTTCTCTTCTTGCTAATAGTCTTCAGCCCATCACATCATCACATATCTCATCACTGTCGTCGTCTCTATTGAAACCTTCCAACCCCTTTTCTGTGTAAATACTTTTTATCATGACCAACCAATATTTCCGCTCTTTTCTTTCCTATCTCTTTTGAACTTTTTTATGAGATTTACTTAACTTGTCCATGACTTGGACTCTTTCAGAAATGAAATTTCCTGAAATTTCCTTCTATATGCAATTGATTCTAAACCTGTAGGTAATCATTATCATAACCTTTTTTGTCGTTCTTAACAATCTCAGAAAAAAATCCAGAAAGACGAAACTAAACCGCTATTCAATCTTTTCACCTTGTTCTAGTTATAAAATATGTGCGGTTTACATTTCCGTTATCAAATTTCCTAATAAAGAGTTTCTGTTGATTTGTCACTACAGTAATTCCTTTTGACAACTAACACGATTGTTGACTCCTTAGAGCGTTTCCGAGTATGTTCTTTTGTTCGAGTTTGTTATATGCTTCTGTACGTTGTGGTAAATGTATTGTGTTCATAATGGTTTCCTGTATTGAGTTCAGTGGATATTCCCTCCGAGTCATCAAATGTCAACATTTCTAGGGAGACGCTCAGAAAGGTATTGAGTGATTTCTCTCTCTCTCTCTCTCTCTCTCTCACACACACACACACACACACACACACACACACACACACACACACACACACACACACACACACACACACACATCGGCAAATAATGAGCTCTGAGCTCACTGCCGTAGGGTGGTGTCTGGCTGTCTCGACAGAGACTGCAGCAGATCCGAGGTGAATACACACACACACACACACGCACACACGCGGTGGCGCGGTTGGTAGAATACCAGACTGTCAGTACGGCGGTGCCGGCGGTACCTGGTTCGAATCCTGCCAAGGGCTGAAATTATTTCAGTATCGCTGTGCTTCGAGTCGTTACTCCAACTCTCGTGGGCGGGGAGTTGGGTGCGTGTGTGCGTGTAAGGTCATAGCATTACCCATAGATCAGTCATACGAGCTCTGAGCTCTCTTTCGGAAGGGAAGTAGCTGTCGATCACGAGTCCAACACGTGATCCAAAGACCAAGGTGAATCATACACACACACACACACACACACACACACACACACACACACACACACTTTCTCTCTCTCTCTCTCTCATTCTCTCTCTCTCTCTCTCTCCCTCTCTCTCTCTCTCTCTCTCTCTCTCTCTCTCTCTCTCTCTCTCTCTCTCTCTCTCTCTCTCTCTCTCTCTCTCTCTCTCTCTCTCTCTCTCTCTCTCTCTCTCTCTCTCTCTCTGTCTCTCTCTGTCTCTCTCTCTCTCTCTCTGTCTCTCTCTCTCTCTCTCTCTCTCTCTCTCTCTCTCTCTCTCTCTCTCTCTCTCTCTCTCTCTCTCTCTCTCTCTCTCTCTCTCTTTCCCATACTTCACCTGGAGGTCTGAGCATGCAGGGCAAAGGTGGTCGCAGCTGTGCGCCTCCCGGTGTAAGCTTCTCACTTTTTTTTTTTTTTTTTTTTAGCCTTGTCATAAGAGATCCCCTTATCATTCCACATAATGAAATTTTTTATTTTTTTATTTTTGTTATTTACTGAATGATTGATTCTTTTATTCATTTATTTATCTATCTTTTATATATCTATTTATTTAATTTTCTATTTATTTTATTTTATAATATTTTATCATATATATATATTTTTTTTCTTTTTTTTTTCTTTTTTTTTTTAACTACCCTCACGTATATGGATAGTCCTTCGTTCTGAACTCTCCTTCATGGATATGTCTGATTTGCACAAGTATTTACATCCTTCTGCAGTTTTAATTTCTTGTACCTTTTGTCAATTTTGTCTGCTGTATGTATAACTATTCACAACAATTATTCCGAGTTGCCAGGGTTTTGAGTTTCTGTCCACGCCTCTCCTATGGCTCTTTATTATTATTATTCTTAAAATTCACCTTTTATTCATCTTAACTTGTTTAATTTTATTTATTTATTCATTTTGTTATTTATATATACATCTTTTTTAAGTTTACATCCCACTTTTGTCATGAATATCTTTACATCTTCTTCTCCCCTCTATGGCCTGT
>NC_134805.1:8863042-8865542 GCF_046742065.1 Oratosquilla oratoria
CATGATTAGACTAAACTATTCAATCAAACCAAACAATCACACTCAGACTCACACATTCAAATTCACACACTCAAGTTGACACACTCACAAACACAAATTCACACACTCAGGTTTATGCATTAACACATATAAACACATATTCACATAAAATACACGTACATATTCACATACGCATATTTACACACACTCAAATTCACGTAACCAAGCACACACTTAGAATTGTACAATCAAACTTACACATTCAAACATACACACATTCACAAGCACACATTTCTACACATACTCATATGCACACACAAAAGAGCAGTCAGACACGCACACACACACACACACACACACACACACACACACACACACACACACACACACACACACACACACACACACACACACACCTCGTGGCGCTGTGGTTAGAGTTCTCGCCTGCCACTACGGCGGTCCGGGTTCGACTCCCGCCCAGGGCTGAAATAATTTCAATATCGCTGCGCTGCGGGGTGTTACTCCAACTCTCGTGGGCGGGGAGTTGGGGGTGAGAGCTCTGAGCTCTCGTCCGGGAGGTTAATAACTGTCGATCACGAAGACGTGATCCAAGACCATGGTGAATCACACACACACACACACACACACACACACACACACACACACACACACACACATATATATATATATATATATATATATATATATATATATATATATACAGTCATATACACACACACAGTCACACAGTCACATACACATACGCACGCGCGCGCACACACACACACACGCACACATTTACACACAAATTCACACACAAATTCACATGCAAATCCACACACACATTCACACACACGCACATAAACACAGTCATACACGGACCCGCACAAACATGTGCACCCAAGGAGGAAACTTGATCCTTCCGTGGCCAATTCTGCCCCATATATCACAGGAAAGTCATACAAGACAATCCTCTCCCCCTGTTATTTCTCACCAATAAGACGCTGAAATCCTGACGAGGTCGCCACGCAGAGTTCGAAGGGGACGCTTTCAAATAGATTCTTCAGAAAAGAAAAAATAATCCAGAAAATCCAATTTCCCATTTTACGTTTTGATTTAACACCAAACACAAAGACGCGCGGTTTTTGTGGGTTTTTTTTCGTGTGTGTGTGTGTGTGTGTGTGTGTGTGTGTGTGTGTGTGTGTGTGTGTGTGTGTGTGTGTGTGTGTGTGTGTGTGTGTGTGTGTGTGATATCTTTTCTCGCTTTATATTCATATCTTTCTTCAAGTATCTTGCTCAATTTGTAATCTTCTGAATCGGTTTGTGCCTTACATTTCCTCTATACTCAACCTCCTCCTTATATTTTGTATTAAAGACTTTAAAGTCTTTAAGGGAATCTGACCCCTTTATCTGAATAAAATCACCTGAAGGCAGACAGAATAAGCCTAGAAGTCTAATAAGACTCTCGATCAAGTTAACCAGCCAATCCTTCTCATTGGATCATCATTAATCTCCTTTTTGTCATTAAATATTCAATGTATTCCCATATACAGCAGTTCCAATTAAAGTGATTTTTGTCAAGAATATTGTATTGCTGGAGTAGCACGTTTGGAATGCTTGGTGGTTCTCACTCACTCGACATGGAACTACCTAATATAGGCCTTATGGTCTCTTGCAGTCTCCTTCATTCTTATGTTCTTATGTAATACAACAGCAACATCATCACACCGAAGAGGAATTTTTTTTTCCTCTTCCATCCTCGCCTTCTCCTTTTCCTCCGCTTCCTCCTCCCCTTCCTCCTCCTCCTCCTCCTCCTCCTCTTCTTTTCCAACTCCTTTCTCCTCTCCATTCTTCAGCTTGTATTGTACTGTTCCTTCTCTTCCTCTTCTTCCCCCTCCCCTCTTCCTCCTCCTCATCTTCCTCCTCTTTCTCCTCCTCTCTTCCTCCTCGTCTTCCTCGTCCATGTCCCCCTCCTCCTCCTCCTCTTCTTCCTCTTCTTCCTCTTCTTCCTCCTCCTCCTCTTCTTCCTCTTCCTCCTCTTTGCCTTCCTCCTCTTCCTCCTCCTCATCCTCTTCCTCGTCCATTTCCCAATCCTCCTCTTCCTCCTCCTCACCCTCTTCCTCATCCATTTCCCCCTCCTCCTCTTCCTCCTCCTCACCCTCTTCCTCATCCATTTCCCCCTCCTCCTCTTCTTCCTCCTACTCCTGCTCTTCCTTCTCCTCCTCCTCCTCTCCTTCTTCCTCCTCATCTTCCTCGTCCACGTCCCCCTCCTTCTCCTCCTCCCCTTCTTCCTCCTCCTCCTCCTCTTCTTCTCCCTCTTCCTCCTCTTTGCCATCCTCCTCTTCCTCCTCTTCCTCCTCCTCTTCCTCGTCCATTTCCCCTCCTCCTCTTCTTCCTCCTACTCCTGCTCTTCCTCCTGCTCCTCTCCCTCTTCCTCCTCCTCCTCCTCCTCCTCTTCCTCTTCCTCGTCCATTTCCCCTTCTTCTCTTCTTCCTCCTACTCCTGCTCTTCCTGCTCCTCT
>NC_134805.1:8868042-8878042 GCF_046742065.1 Oratosquilla oratoria
TAGTGCCGTCGATAATGTCGACATTTATGCATCAACAACAAAAGACGCTTGACGTCACGTCGCGTCTGATCATTTCGAGCTACGAAGGGTGAAAAAATGGCGAATTCTGATCTTAGGTTCTTTGGCGTTTTGAAGCCGCTTTTCAAATCCCTCTGAAACTCGAGAGTAGTTTGGGAAACTTAGCCTAGTACGTGACTGGGCACAAATCGGTGGATACCTTTCAAGAGAGAGGCGGTGTGGAAGCAAAACCGGATAAAGGTGCTCCTCCACTTTTCATAGGTGGATTGGCGTGTTGAATTCTTTTTACTTTACTAAACAACAAATATGTCTCTTTATTTAAAGTAGATATTACGCACGAGAAAACGGAAATATCTACATACTTGTATGTGTGTGCCCAATATGGTTTATGGAAAAAACTATCATTTTGTTTCGTTACCTGGGTGTTGATTTTTTTTTATTTACCAAACAACCAGTCAGTCTTTTTTAATGTAGATATTACATATGAAAAACGTAAATATTTATATATGTGTGCGTTTGTATATGGATGTACCCAATACAATTCATGAACAAATATTACCATCTTGTTTATGGGTGGATCTACGTTATTATAAGTTTTACTAAACAAACATCATGTCTCTCTTTTAACGTGAATATTACATATGAGAAAACATATATAAATATTTATATATATGTGTGATTCAACATTGTCTTTGGATCACATGTTGGACTCGTGATCGACAGCTATTTCCCTCCCAAAAGAGAGCTCAGAGCTCGTATATATGACCAATCTATGCGTAATGCTGTGACCTTACATGCACACACACACACCCAACTCCCCGCCCATGAGAGTTGGAGTAACAGCCCGCAGTGCAGCGATACTGAAATGATTTCAACCCTGGGCGGGATTCAAACCTCCGTGGTGGCAGCCGGGAACTCTATCAATTGCACCACGAGTTGTGTGTGTTTGTATATGTGTGTATCTAATAAAATTTATGGGATTTTTTTTTTTTTTCTCCATCTTATTCACTGCTCCATCACTGCCTTCGGACTGCAAATGGCTGCCGCTCACATTCCCACCCATCCACCTCCCCCCTCCAGACCTGTCGCGTCCCCTCACTTCTCTTAGCCCTAACACTCGCAACTTTTGTTGTTTTGCAGTTACAAAGGCAGTTGCACTCTTGCCTTTCTGCTGTTGCATCTACGCTCCACTGCACGACGTTTGTTGCACATTCGGGTTCGGTTCCCATTTCGACGTCTCCACAGAGATCCGCTGGAACGCCCCAAGTGAAATGCCAAGCTTAGTAGTCGGTGTTTTTATTTATTTATCAATTTATTTATCTATTTATTTTTATTTGGCATTGAACCAATATACATGAAGTGCAGATAATGAAAAGAAAACATAGTTTGAAATATGTTACAAATGCCGAGGATAACACAAAAAGGCATGTAAGCTTATTTCCATTGTGGTCCTCAATAGACTGATTTTCTACATTAAAAGACATAGACAACATACGTAGGGGTTAAGGGGACTAGAGACAGTCATGAGTAATACCAATCAGTACACATATGACACATAAACATTATTATAGATTTGCTAATACTACTAAAATGTTCGTAACACGTAGGATATTGAGACCAAAACTTGAGCACCATCACAATAAGGAACATTGCATTATGCATCAGGAACAACAAAATAATGTTTAAAAGGTACCAAAACAGTACAAGTACAACTATACTGATGTGTGTGGGCGCGCGTGCGAGCGCGTGTATGTACGTATGTATGTATGTATGTATGTATGTATGTATGTATGTATGTATGTATGTATGTATGTATGTATGTATGTATGCATGTATGTGATTCACCATGGTCTTGGATAACGTGTTGGACTCGTGATCGACAACTATTTCCCTCGCGGAAGAGGGCTTTGAGCTCATATAAGGCTGTGACCTTACATGCACACACACACACACCCAACTCCCCGCCTACGAGAATTGGAGTAACGACCCGCAGCGCAGCGGTACTGAAATAATTTCAGCCCTGGGCGGGATTCAAACCCGGACCACCGTAGTGGCGGCCGGGAACTCTACCAATGCGCCACCGAGTCGTGTATGTATGTATGTATATGTATGTATGTATGTATGTATGTATGTATGTATGTATGTATGTATGTATGTATGTATGTATGTATGTATGCATGTATGTTTCGTGAGCATACAGGATGGAAACCAGTAAAGTCTTGTTACGCCGGAAGCGGAGCCCTCTGAATATAAACGGTTCTCGATGTATTACCACGTGCGCTGGTGGCGTAATCATAAGCATGCTAGTTTCGCATTCGCTTAGTTTTGGGCTCGAATCCCGCACTCCTCTCCGACTCCAGCAGTGACTGTCACCTTCCCTTGACAATCCCCAAAGCACATAAGGCAAAGGTGACGGCTTCGACCGCAGCTGTTCAGCGCCTCCTTGCGTAGTAGGCTCCTCGCCACCCTCACACATCGAAAAAGTTGAAGGTCTTGTTTGTTACACTGTGATCGCAAACAATGCTACAAAGACTCAGAAACAGAAAGAAAAAGTGTCTATTTGATTTGCATGCATTACTTTAACGCTGGAACACCAGAGTCACAGAAGAAGAAGAGGAGGAGGAAGAGGAAGAGGAGGAGGAGGAAGAGGTGAGTGGGTTCAGAAAGGGGGGAGAGAGAGAGAGAGAAAGAAAAGGAAGAAGGGACATAGGAAGCAATTATCTCTCCGTTAATCAAATCTTCGGGTGAAACGTACATCCGATTGAAAAAAGTAATTTGACTGGAACTGGTTGGGACGAGGAGAGATGGTCAAGTTTTCCAGAACTGTTGGTTAGGCTTCTGTGAAGTGGCAGGAAAGGGATTGGAGTGTTAAATCCGGTTGACACCAAACTGGGTTTGTATGGAGTTAGGTCAGCCCCTCGCCTTGGCATTTTCTTTTTTCTTTTTGTCAGACGATCAAATTGAACCCTGTGATGATTTCAGTCGGTGATTTTAATACTATAGTGAGATGGTGAGTCGTACATTGGTATTTTCTTTTTTTCTTTTTGTAAGACGATCAAACTGAACCCTGTGACGATTTCAGTCGGTGATTTTAATACTATAGTGAATTGGTGACTCGTACATTTTTTTTTTTCAGATGGATAAGACAAAACGACAGAGGCGAGATGATAGTCATTGCGTTAGTAATGTTATTGTTATAAAATGAATATAAATAGTGACCATAGAATAGTTGACTGCGCAGATAAATTCAATTTCAGAACCGAGATCAATAAACTAGTTTAAAAAAAATCTTGCAAAGTTGAAGGATAGCAGGAAGGAATTCTAGTTGGAAATCAAAATTAAGTTTAAAACTCTAAGAAATTATGAGAGATTGCCAAAGGAATTAACCTTAATTTAGTGAATATCATTAGGAAATCGGTAGAGAAAGTAGAGAGCACAAAAAACATTAGAGTAAGCAAATACTCCAAAGTTATAAATGAACTATGCAGATTAAAACCGTGAGAGACGAGACAAAGAGAGTTGAGCTGAACGAGATAGAGATCAGAGAAAAGAAAGAGAAACATAGATCATATAGAGAAAGCTATTCGGAATGGTAAAAGAACTAAGCAAGCTGAGAGCAGACCAGCCTTTGGTAGCAGCAAATGGTATCTTTGAAAGACAGAAATCGAGAGATCATTAAATGCAGAGACATAATGGTGTCAAGAGTAGAAGGATTTTTAATGGAGTTGTTCTGGGCAGCCCCCTAGAAGTCCTTTTTGCCTTTTTTTTTCATGGTGACCATAGAGAATAACGTAGTTGCCATCAACCGCCCCTCTGTCTATTGCTCCTATATAGATACTATTGTCGCCAGGGTAAAATATTTCCAGGAACTCCAGAATCTCAGGAATCATTTTATCAAACTTTCAAGACTTAATTCTATTTTTGAAGAATCCATCAGTAGCCACTCACCCTTCCTCGACGTCCTTGCAACAAACCACAAGTTCACTACTTCTGTATACAACAAACCAACTAATAAAAGTCTTTGTTTTAATGGTATGAGTGAATATCTCCAATGTTACATTCTACTATTAACGTCTACTTATCTCGCACCATATCACACTCTTCCACTTTGAAAGAAAAACGCACGGAGTTAGAAAGACTAAACAAAGTCATAATGAACAACGAATACTCAAATAGTATAGTTAACGATGAAGATAACGCGCAGTTAACAAATTGCATTCCAATAACCCCTACCCCCACAACGATAGGAAAACTTCAGTTCACAGTACAGAAATCGTATG
This sequence comes from Oratosquilla oratoria, assembly GCF_046742065.1. Taxonomy (NCBI): domain Eukaryota; kingdom Metazoa; phylum Arthropoda; class Malacostraca; order Stomatopoda; family Squillidae; genus Oratosquilla; species Oratosquilla oratoria. The sequence goes on from NC_134805.1 coordinate 8,872,341, forward strand.
TCCATAAGGTATAAAATCAATCAAAGAATCATTCAAGACATCACAAAGCACGTCAGAATCACAGACTCTATTGTTGACACTTTGCATGTCAATAAGGTATGAAATCATTCAAAGAATCATTCAAGACATCACAAAGCACGTCAGAATCACAGATTCTATTGTTGACACTTTGCATGTCAATAAGGTATAGAATCAATCAAAGAATCATTCAAGACATCACAAAGCACGTCAGAATCACAGATTCTGTTGTTGACACTTTGCATGTCAATAAGGTATAGAATCAATCAAAGAATCATTCAAGACATTACAAAGAACGTCAAAATCACTGACTCTGTTGTTGACACTTCACTCACCATGTTCTGCTTAACTCGAAGCCTGTAAAAGGGGTGGAGACCTCTGTTTCTGGACGCTTCATATTACAAGAACCGTAAGACGCCAGCATTTGTATTAAAAAGTCACCCTTGCAGACCAATATCGCTTCTAGAAGGAAACCACGTTGTAAGAGGCCGGTAGATAGAGGTAGACATTTAAGTAGATAGAGGGGTAGGTGAAAAGATATGCAAATTTTATTATTTGGATGTTTTGAAACAATGGCCGATAGGAAGTACAGAGTTGCATATTCTCGCCTGCCGTCTTGTATTTTATAAATATAGGTTAGGATATTGATAGAGGTGTTGAATTGACAAAATGTAACACGAAGCCACATTCCGCTTGCGACAGATTGCTTGCGTAAACAGTATTGCTTGAGACTGTATAACAGCCTTTCTGATTGGAGAAAAGGGTGGAGGAGAAAAATTATTGGTGCATGGAGGTAAAGTCACGCCCGTAAAGGGTGGCACTTATTTGTAAAGTTCAAAGTTATTGGATGAATTAAATTGTGACGTCGGTGCAGACTTGGCTTGGTGGGTATAAGAGGATCCCAGGTGGGAGTCCCTTGGTGTAGATCAAAAACCAAGTGTATTTACTTAGAAGAAAGAAGATAAGAAAAATCAATCTCATTTAATTCACCCCCTTAAGCTTTGAGTGGAGGACTAGGCATGGGGCCTACAGAAGAATGAAAATTACAAAGTGTTAGAGCCAACGGACCTAACACATGTCATCTACGAGCACAACTACATCAATGAGGACTGTGGGCCTCACTCATACATCAGAATGACGAGGACAAAGCTCTTGGAACCATAAAGAACCATTACAACACTAATCATAAAACTTTCCTTGCCCGACAGAATCTAGAAGAAGGAATAACGATATTAAACAGAAAGACCCTCTCCGACTTTAATTCCTTGAAGTCATCTACATCGCAGAATCTAAACCATCCCCGAACACGCTCAGAACAGACCTGTAAATTCTACCGTCTCAAAAAGGCAAAGTACCTCTCCCAACGACTCCTATTGGCTAAAGCACAGCCAATCAGGAACGCCGCTAGCGCTGCTTAACTCCCATCACCAAACAACCATAAGACAACATGTACACTAGACACGCAAGCTCATACCATTCAGCCTGATGATTGTCTCAGCCAAAGACCAAAACGTTGCAGAAACCTTTGAACAAGTGCTAAGATGAGAGGGAGGGTGGAGGGGTGTGGAGTGTATTCAGGGATGGAATGGGTGGGAATGATTTTATGCCTTTTCCTTTTTGACTACCTCCCTTGTAAGGGGGAAAAAGCCTTAGTATATGTATGTATATATATATATATATATATATATATATATATATATATATAATATATTTATATATATTTTTATATATATTTATATATATATACATATACAGTATGTATATATATATATATATATATATATGTGTGTGTGTGTGTGTGTGTGTGTGTGTGTGTGTGTGTGTGTGTGTGTGTGTGTGTGTGTGTGTGTGTGTGTGTGTGTGTGTGTGTGTGTGTGTGTGTGTGTGTGTGTGTGTGTGTGTGTGTGTGTGTGTGTGTGTACATTGTGTGTGTGTGTGTGTGTGTGTGTGTGTGTGTGTGTGTGTGTGTGTGTGTGTGTGTGTGTGTGTGTGTGTGTGTGTGTGTGTGTGTGTGTGTGTGTGTGTGTGTGTGTATACCACGGTTGTGCTCCCTGAGGTACATAAGAATATAATAAAAGAAATTAAAGAAATGAAAAAGAAATAAAAATTTAATCGCTGAATATTTCTCTTGTGACCCTGTATCGCCCAGAGCTGACCATGTAAAACGAAGCGAGGGATGAAAAAAGAAAAAAAGGAATATGATGAAAAAGGAAAGAAATACAAAAGTTTCGTCCCCAACCTGGATAAGTCCGTCCCGTTACATTTCGCTCGAAATCAAAAACGATTGTTCGCTCCCTCGACTGAATGATTCGTGGGCCGGAGCAAACTTGGCCAACCTTAACAAGAAACGATATCACGGGAAACTTTATTTTCGTAGTTTCCAGCAACTCTATTGCTACTATACAGTCTATTCACTTTAACTTGAAGAATATTTCTTTCGTTAATGTTACCGAACAACTGGCTTGAAATTCTAAGGTTACAGCGCGTTACAGTTTTTCATAGTTTCAAAATATTACTCTTTTATGAAAGTGTGCGTCGTAAGGGCTATTTCTCCAACAGGTAACATGGAGTTTGTTCCCTAACAGTTCTCTGAATGTAAATAACATCGACTATGCCTTCGTCCGAACTGTTTTCCTTCTTCTTCTTCTTCTTCTTCTTCTTCTTCTTCTTCTTCTTCTTCTTCTTCTTCTTCTTCTTTTTCTTTTTCTTTTTCTTTTTCTTTTTCTTTTTCTTTTTCTTTTTCTTTTTCTTTTTCTTTTTCTTTTTCTTTTTCTTTTTCTTCTTTTTCTTTTTCTTTTTCTTTTTCTTCTTCTTTTTCTTCTTTTTCTTTTTCTTTTTCTTTTTCTTCTTCTTTTTCTTCTTCTTTTTCTTCTTCTTTTTCTTCTTCTTTTTCTTCTTCTTTTCTTTTTCTTTTTCTTTTTCTTCTTCTTCTTCAGTCGGTGATTATTATTATTATTGTTATGATTATAATTATTTATTTTTATACTCAGAGTCCTCATTCTAAAACCCAATACAATCTAAGGAATTACTTCGAATACCCGAAGCTGACACATGATATGAGACCTATACAAATACATTTAGCTTCATATTCTCATGACAAAAGAGGCTGCCAATGCAACAACAACAAAATATATATTTGCATGTTTCTGACGTGCCATGGGACAAGTTCGAATGTCCACAACAGTTCACTCGCTAGCAATTGTTTTCGGCTCGGCCGGGTCGGAGGTGGGGAGCTGAAAACGGCGCCCCACGATGATAACGATCAAGAGATAACACAAATTCCCACACTAACTTGTTGCCCTTGTCGGCTAAGAGATGACGCCCTTGTCGTGATTTTTCTTAAATCGTTACTGTTACACTGAAGCATAGAAAAAAATTCAAACACGTTTCTTATGGTGTTAAAGAACAGATACTGTTGTTGAACTTAAGACTCTGCCTTACAGTAACACACAAACTTATGAAGAATTGTGATGCATCTGACATTCGTCTGTATGCACAATATTAGCATGGCTGCGTGAGTAATATTATTGAAATATATCTAGTATCCTTGAATCATTCTATTAAGATGTAGATGGGCCATGCTAAGCACCATAGAATAGGATACATAGTCGCTCTTACTGTATATAGTGGTAAATAGTTGTTGTATGAATGTAGCATCTATTGCTCTATTGTATTCTGCTACTGTACATAGTGGTAAATAGTCGTAGTATGAATGTAGAATGCATTACTCTATTGTATTCTGCTACTGTACATAGTGGTAAATAGTCGTTGTATGAATGTATAACGTATTACTCTATTGTATTCTGCTACTGTACATAGTGGTAAATAGTCGTTGTATGAATGTAGAACGTATTACTGTATTGTATTCTGCTACTGTTCATAGTGGTAAATACTCGTTGTATGAATGTAACATGTATTACTCTATTGTATTCTGCTACTGTATATAGTGGTAAATAGTCGTTCTATGAACGTAACATGTATTACTCTATTGTATTCTGCTACTGTATATAGTGGTAAATAGTCGTTGTATGAATGTAACATGTATTGCTCTATTGTATTATGCTACTGTACATAGTGGTAAATAGTCGTTGTATGAATGTAGAACGTATTACTCTATTGTATTCTGCTACTGTACATTGTGGTAAATAGTCGTTGTATGAATGTAGCACGTATTACTATATTGTATTCTGCATTCCGGTACTGTAATTACTCTTGTAACATCCAAACAAAGCAATTCCAAAACAACAGAGTCTATACGTCAATGTGGTAAACGTTTACTGTTGTACGTAGGAGAATTACAAAGGATTACAAAGGAGGAGCATGCCGACAAGTGACCTTAGTATGATGTGGTAAACTATTATGGAAGTCTGACAAGGTCAAAGGTCATTTACATATGAGGGGAACAATTCATTAACAGTGATATCCTCTCTACATCCCTTTCACACCTAGACAGCGACCTGTTGTCCTCACCTAGAATCAAGTACGAGGAGATGACGTGTACTATGTACGCTACGTCGTGTATGCACATGTCCCTCTCCAAAGTTGCATATTCAAGGATAACTCTTTAATTAAGAAAATACACGGTCCGGATGAGGACGTGGGAGGTGGGAGATAGAGGAGGAAGGAGGAGGGGGGAGGAGGAAGGAGGGAGGGGGAGGGGGAAGGAGGGAGGAGGGAGGGTCTCTCTTGGCCCCCTGCCCGGTCGTCCCCCTCTATATGTCTCAACATAGGATAACAGGACCTTTGGCCGAGCAGTGTCTCCGATGGGGGTCTGTCCCGGCTCTTTCCAAAATGTCATTTTGGTCCTCTACGAAGAAGGGTCCCCAAGCTCAGGGATTTTGTTAAGAAAGGTAAGACATGAAAGGAGAGGGAAGACAGAAAGGGGAGAGGGGGAGAGGGGAAAGGAGAGGGGGAGGGGTAGGGGGAGGGGTAGGGGGAGGGGGAGGGGGAGAGCGTGAAAGAGAAAGAAGGGAAGGGATGAAAAGAAAGAGAAAAATATAAAGAGAAACTAGAAAAGGAGAGAAGGGAAGGAAGGGAGAAGGGATGGAGAGAAGGGAGAAAGGAGAGAGAAGTAGAGAAAGAGAGCAGAGAGAGAGGGGAGAGAGAAGATGGAGGGAAGCGGGAGAAAAGGAAGAGAGAGAAATGAGTGTAAAAGAAAGAAATAGCAAGCCAGAGAGAGCTAAAGAAAAAGACAAGATAAGAAAGGAGTAGAGAGGAAGAGAGAGAAAAGAGTATAAGAGAAAGAGATAGCAAGGCAGAGAGGGCTAAAGAAAAGACCAGATGAGAAAAGAGAGGAGAGTAAGAGAGAGGAAAGAGAGCGCGAAGCAGAGCGGGCTAAGGAAAGACCAGATGAGAAAGGAGAGGAGAGGAAGAGAGAGGAAAGAGAGCGCGAAGCAGAGAGGGCTAAGGAAAAGACTAGTTGAGAAAGAAGAGGAGAGGAAAAGAGAGGAGAGGGAAAAGAGGAAGACTAAGGACTTGGTATTGGACCAAAGATCCAAGTACGGTTTCTGAAACGAATATTCGAAAAGAGGGAAGGAGCGGAAGGCTTTGAGACAGAGGGGGGGGATGTCTCTGAACCTGAAGGAAGGTCCTCGGAAGGTCTCCTGGATGCAAAAAGAAGGAAGGCCCCTGAAATTGGATGAAGCTCCCCCCCCCGCAACAACAAAAAAAGCTTAAAAAGGACC
>NC_134805.1:8883042-8890542 GCF_046742065.1 Oratosquilla oratoria
TAACGGTAACAATAACAGTAACGGTAACAATAACAGTAACGGTAACAATAACAGTAACAATAACAGTAACAATAACAGTAACAATAACAATAACAGTAACAGTAACAGTAATTAACAATAATTAACAATAATTAACAATAACAATAATTAACAATAATAAACAATAACAATAACAAACAATAAAAATAACAAACAATAACAATAAACAATAATAACAATAACACAATAACAATAACTAACAATAACAATGACAATAACAAACAATAACAGTAAGAGTAACTAATGATGATGATAATGATACTGATAATAACAATAATAATAACAATGATAACAATAATAATAATAATAATAATAATAATAATAATAACAATAATAACAATAATAACAATATAATTAATAACAATAATAGCTATCGGAGGCATGGCTTAGGATGACCTTGTAAGCCCTCTTCTGTATTCTCTCCAATTGTTGTTTTTTGTGTGAGGGTGAGTGAGGAGAACCACAATGGGTGAGCATAGTTGAGGAAAGGTGTAAATTCCACGTAGCTCCTCTGCTGGCGTCCTCAGTCACCTGAGTATACGCAATATGTATCGCTGTCCTTACTGCGCGCGCGCGCGCGCGTGTGTGTGTGTGTGTGTGTGTGTGTGTGTGTGTGTGTGTGTGTGTGTGTGTGTGTGTGTGTGTGTGTGTGTGTGTGTGTGTGTGCCTGTCTGTATGTATGCGTGTGTATGATTCACCACAGTCTTGGATCATGTATTCGACTTGTAATCGACAGCATTTATCTTCCCGAATGAGACCTTATAACTAATATATAACCCGATCCATGGATAATATTCTGAACTTACAATCGCGTGCACACACACACACACACAGACAAATCCTTGCCCATTAGAGCTGGAGTACCGTCTTCCATTCTAGAGGGCGTCACCACAAAAAAAGGGTAACGACCCTCCTACCGAGCATGGAACCTGTCCACCGGGGGCAAGGAAGCCAAAGGTCGATCACAGCCGTGCAGCCCACGGAGGGCCAACGCTCCAGCCTCCGACGGTCGGGAAGGACGGGACGATGACGTCAAATCGGTGGCAGCCGAACGATCGAACCAGAGAGTGTCTTTTCCTTGGGGCTTCGTTCCCCAGCAGCTCCAACGTCTAAAGGCACCTTTACATTGTCTTACGCATCTCGTACGTCTAGTCTGGTGACCCCAATGCTGTTTATTCATTTGAGATTAAACCGCACTCAGTTAAGTGTTCAGTTTATTTGAACCTACAGTATGGGCACGTTTTTCTCATCTGTATTTTTATTTTTCGTTCACCTAGCGATTTCGTTTAGCTGAGAGAAGCACCTCTCAATTCCAGGCCTCTGACTGCGTTATGAATTTCGTATATCTCTTCTGTATGCCGTCAGGCGATTTTATTCAGCTGAGGGGAGAGTGCTCTTCCCCTGTGCACGGATCTTTAAGACTTCTTCATTGGATGCTTTATATGTCCTCTTGCTCTTCATATTCACTATGATTTTCTCTTTAACTCTTTTTGGTTCTTTCTTACCAATGCTTCTTTCAGCTCTGTCATTGTCATGACGGAAAGAGCGTTTTTGCTCTTAGGCTCTTTTCCGTCTCTTTTTAGATATTATGCGGATGTTTCCCTTCACTCTGGTAGCTCATATATGTATGCCCTCTCTATGAAACTGTGTATGGCTCTTTCAGAAGGATTCCTTCGTCCTTGTCCTTATTATGACTTTAGAGAAACTCTTCCTTTTTCCATTTGGCTTTCCACGTTTCTGATGTACGTTTTGTACATATGATAAGTTCTCAACTAGATACTACATTAAGCCACATTTTTTTTTTCATTTACCCAAAAAATTCATGATATGGGGGTCTTCATCTAATGCAAGATCGATACCTCGGATTGAGCCCTCTGTTTTATGCACTTCAGTTGAAAAACTTTATATTACTTTCTTAATTCTTCAGCCCTGTAGATCCCTTTGATTACTTTCTTTCGTTGCTAACGAAAATTGAGGTGAAGTGAGGGATTGAGGTGAGGGAGAAGATGGAGACGTGGTTTGCGTCTTGAAGAAGCTGATGGAGACGGCGAGATATTCCCCATCTTCTTGTCGAGGCAAGGTTGTAACTGTGCCTCTTTCCAGTACCCAGCTTTGTTCCTGATAATAGGAGAAGGGGTTGCAAGCAGTAATGTTCTTCTTAAAATAGTCTTCCTCGACGAGTTTCCAAAATCTCGCTCTTTTTAAGCCGAGATATCTTGCTTTGTGTAGTCGTCAGATAATACATTCATCATTTTAGCAAATGGAATTGTATCTTGAGGAGATCCTAGAGGGATTAGTATTTATCAGTGGCATTCATCATTTCTTTTTTGGCTTCTTTTGAAGATTACTTCCTGTCGAGGCAAGGTTGTAACTGTGCCTCTTTCCACTACCCAGCTTTGTTCCTGATAATAGGAGAAGGGGTTGCAAGCAGTAATGTTCTTCTCAAAATAGTCTTCCTCGACGAGTTTCCAAAATCTCGCTCTTTTTAAGCCGAGATATCTTGCTTTGTATAGTCGTCAGATAATACATTCATCATTTTAGCAAATGGAATTGTATCTTGAGGAGATCCTAGAGGGATTAGTATTTATCAGTGGCATTCATCATTGCTTTTTCTGCTTCTTTTGTGGAGTACTTCCTTTTTCATCCGCTTCTTGTAAACCTCGTTTGATGTTCCTCTTTTTGGGGGCCTGGGGGTTTTGTCTCACTTTGCGCTTCTTGAAGCGCAGTTTCCTGAAGATCTCTGGTGGAAATAGCTTAGGATCGGGGGGATCGAGCTCGTCCCCGTCCTTTGAGCGGCCAACACCCCTTAGCCAAGGGTGGGCCAAGATCCCTTGGAGGGTGGGCCGCTTCCATGGGTCCTTAGCGAAACACTTCGTTATTAGGTCCCGGCACTGATTGGGGAGGTCTTTAGGGAAGGGCGGACGGGCATTTTCAATCTCATCTTCGTTGTAGAAGGGGTCGTCTAGGCATACCAGGTAATATAACAAGGTCCCAAGACTCCACACTGTCGCAGGGACATGAAGGAACTCACCTTTACTGACGTATTCTGGTGGCCAATAGATAGCGGTCCCGCCCGTGTCTCTTCCCATATATCCTTTGACCGTTTCACCGCATCCGAAGTCGATTAGTTTTACTCTGAACTACCCTGAAGCTGGATCCTCAAATAGCAAGACGTTCTCGGGCTTTATATCTTTGTGAGAAACGCCTGCATTAAGACATCTCTGTACCACTTTTACGATGTCAACGAAGAGACGTTTGATATCTTTCAAGGGGAGCTTGCCGGATCTTTCCATATAATCATACAGTGAAGTCGCTTTCGGTACCAATTCCATCACCATGTAGTAGTTGCCCTCAGAAACAAAACATTCATACAATTTTATAACCCCGGGAACTGATTGGACCTTATGAAGGAGAGAGGCCTCCATGGGTACTCTCAACCCTTCGCGTCGCCCCCAGGTGCCGACGCGGGAGAGGGGAACTTCCTTAATAGCTACCTGGGTGCCATCGACGAGGCTCCTGGCCAGGTATACACACCCAAATCCGCCCTGGCCCAGAGGTTCCAGCACCTCGTAGCGGTCCCTCCAGTGGTTGTCCACGCCACTGTTCATCCCTCTCCAAAGTTCTTAGGCCATGGCGGCCCTCCCGGCCGATCACGTGACCTAAGGTCGCATCTTAGATTGGGTCACACAGCGCCCTCGAGTTTACGTTCTTCGGTGAGAATGAAGTGCAAATTCCTGTGCTAACCGAATGTGTCTGTCGATATCGACGTGGGTGTATTCATGTGCAGGAGGAAGTCCTTTCAGTATTTCTTCGGTGATGACCACCGTTTCTGTTCTAATAGGCAAGATGGCGCCGAAGAAGTTGACCACGGAGGTGCTAAAGGAGAGCTTTGGGGAGGACGTCAAGAAGGAGCTGTAGTCGATGTCGAACGTGATCACCTTTTTTTACCTCCATTCAAAGAATATACTCGTCATAGCAAAGCGCACCGTCTTTCTTGAAAGGGCATGAGTATTTGAACACAACGTAACTTTGTTTTGATTTATCTTTTTCTCCTACCAAATAGTTTTTCATAATTTATTATGCAATTTTGGAGTTGAGACAATATATTACCAATTTAAGGGAGTCCTCTTGCTTCTTGGGTTTACAGTTTTTATACGCGATATTTTTCAAGATGAACATATCGCGGGAGATTTTCAACAATAATATGATATTAGCAAAGAACGACAATGACAGAAAGTTAAAATGCTTGGAAGCCGTATTAAAAGGAATTACCTACCAGCAATAAACATTCAACTAAATATATGTATGGAAACCTGAGGCTGCTTGGGGCATCCCACGGAGCGCCAAGGGGTATTGATTGCATGCTATTGTGGCAAAGTTGCATACAGTTGATACTTTAGGGTCTATATGGGGCACCCCTACGGACCAGAGCCACACATCATTTTTCTGTGATAGAGGAAGACTCTGTTCACAGAGAAATGATGACACTTTTATTATACTACGACTGTCCCTCCGTTATGCTGTCTCCCAACCTCTTATTACTGTCCTGTACCATTTCTCTGAATATCCATTTCCTTTTTTCGCCTACCCTGTGGTGGGGGATAAAATGTTGCCACCAAAGAGATTTGATGATAGCAAATACAGTGTTTAGGAAGAAAGTCAAGCATAAGTACATATGGGATAGATTGGTGGATGGGAGGGTGGTAGATAGAGTGTTAATGGACTATATAGTGGTGACCAGGAGTATGGTAGGAAGAGTTAAGGATGCACATGTTCTAAGGGGAGAAAATGGGGGAATATCAGATCATTTTCTGGTGGAGGATAAATTGAGAGTGGAGAATAGGTGGAGAAAGAGGAAAAGGGCAGAAGGTAGGGAGATACTTAGAGTGAACTGCTTAAGTGAGAAAGAAAAGGAGGAGTATAAGAAGAAGCTAAGAGAGGAGTGGGAAGGAGTGAATGATAGAGTAGAACTAGGATTGGAGGAGGAATGGGGATGGTTCAAGGAGGGAGTCATAAGGTGTGCAAAGATGGTGTGTGGAACAAGGAGGGCGGGAGGAAATAGAAGGAAGGGTAGTAAGTGATGGGATGAGGAAGCAAAGAAGGGTATAGAAGAGAAGCTGGCTTTCATAGATTGGTTACAAATTAGGACGAGGGAATCGTATGGGAGGTACAAAGTAAAGAGAAAGGAAGTTAAGCGTAAGATAAAGGAAGCAAAGAGGAGAGCAGGTGTAAAATGGGTAAGAGTATGACAGAAAATTTTGAAAGTAATAAAAAGATGTTTTGGACAAAAATTGAAAGAGGAAGAGGAGGCGAATCAAGTAGAGAAGAAAGGTAAAAGGTGCAGATGGAGAGATGATAATGGAAGAGAAGGCAGTGAGAGGAAGGTGGGCAGAGTATTTTAGGGAGTTGCTAAATGTGAAGGAGGATAGGGAGGGAAAGGTAGTTGCAGTGGGAAGCGATTATAAAATGAGAGTGATGAGTAAGGAAAATGGAGAAGAAATAGGGAAGGATGAAGTGAAAGCAGCTGTTAAGATGATGAGAGCAGGTAAGGCACCTGGTTTGGATGGATGCCATACAGAATGTCTGAAGAAAGGAGGTATAGTTATGGTGGACTGTCTTAAAAGAGGGTAGAGTGCCGGAGGACTGGAGGAGTGCCTGTATAGTTCCACTTTACAAAGGAAAAGGGGACAAGTGTGAGTGTAGTAGTTTCAGAGGGATCAGCTTGTTGAGTGTAGTTGGGAAGGCTTATGAGAGGGTTAGGAGAGGAACAAAGTGAGTAATTGGTGAGGAACAGTGTGCATTCAGGACAGGTAGGAGTTGTGTAGATCAGATTTTTGTGGTAAGACAGATATGTGAGAAAGCTATAGGAAAGGGGAAGGATGTTTTTTGGGCTTTTATGGATTTGGAAAAAGCTTATGACAAGGTAGACAGGAAGGTACTGTGGGAGGTATTACAGATATATGGGATAGGAGGAAAGCTGTTAAGAGCAGTCAAGAGTTCTTACGAGAGTAGTAGAGCGTGTGTTAGAATTAGAAATGGAGAAAGTGAGTGGTTTGAGGTAAAGGTGGGACTTCGTCAGGGATGTGTTATGTCGCCCTGGCTGTTCAATCTATACATGGGTGGGGTGGTGCGAGAGGTGTATGCAAGGGTAGTGGGTCAGGGATTGGAGATGGCTAAATAAAATGGAGAAAAGTGGGAAATAAGCCAGTTGTTGTTTAATGACGACACTGCGCTTGTAGCAAGAACAGAGGAGCGATTGAGGAAGTTAGTGACAGAGTTTGAGAAGATGTGTGAAAGAAGGAAACTGAAAATAAATGTGGGCAAAAATAAGGTGATGAGATATGTTGCACAAGGGGACAGGGTGACAGCAGGCTGGAAGTAAGCATTAAGGGAGAGAGACTGGAGGAAGTGGATAGTTTTAGATACTTGGGTGCAAATGTACCAGGAAAGGGAGGAGTGGGGGTGGAGGTAGAATGTAGATGGAGAGAAGCGAGTAAATGCCTTGGTGGATTAAAAAGTGTAATGAGAAATAGACATGTGGAAATGGATGTTAAGAGGTTACATGGAGAAGTGATTGTGCTGACACCACTGTACGGGGCAAAAACATGGAACATGAGAGAGGAAGAGAGGAGTTTAAATGTGTTTCAGATGAAATGTCTGAGAAGTATGATAGGGGTTACTAGGCTAGATAGAGTGAGAATTGAAGAGGTGAGGAGGAGAACAGGGGTGGAAAGGGAGTTGGGAGATAGGGGGTTTATGAAAGAGTATTAGGATGGTTTGGACACATGGAAAGAATGAGTGAAGAAAGATTAGTAAAAGAGGTGTGGAAGGCAGAGGTGGAAAGAGTGAATATGAGGGGAAGTCCTCAGATGAGATGGATGGATGGGGTAAAAGGGGCATTACGAAAGAAAGGAATGTCTGTTGAGGAAAGACGGGAGAGGATATAAGACAGGGGTGAATGGAGAAGGGTTGTGTATGGATGATGCTGTGATGCATGAGGGGAAGTGGGTGGGGGATGGGGGGTGAGGAAGTATGTATGAGAAATAAATTGACGCAGCCCGAAGGGATTTCTCCCCGTCTTCTCCTTTTCTGCATGAGAGGACGGAGAGGGGGGGTCGACTATTTAATGAAGCGGCCTTGCTGTAGATGTGCTGTGTTTTGCGACACTACTTTTGACCCAGGGCAGTGGACAGGATGCAGGGATGACCCGTCACCCAGGAGATGCCAAGATGAGAATGAGGGAAGAGGGTGGAGGGGAGTGGAGTATGTAGGGGATGGAATGGGTGGGAGTGGTTTCTATGCCTTTTTCTTTTTGGCTACCCCCCGTGTAAGGGGGAAAAGAGCCTTTGGTATATGTATGTATGTATATTTCCCAGTTTATTTTGTATAGTGGTAATATATGATCACAATTTGTATCTTTGAAATTATTGTTATTATTTATTATTATCATTATCATTCTAT
>NC_134805.1:8900542-8913042 GCF_046742065.1 Oratosquilla oratoria
CACACACCCCAACTTCTCGCCCACGAGAGTTGGAGTAACGACTCAAAGCGCAGCGATACTGAAATAATTTCAGCCCTGGGCAGGATTCGAACCCGGACCGCCGTAGTAACAGTCGGAGACTCTACCAACCGCGCCACCGAGTCATGTGTGCGTGTATGCGTGTGTGTGTGTGTGTGTGTGTGTGTGTGTGTGTGTGTGTGTGTGTGTGTGTGTGTGTGTGTGTGTGTGTGTGTGTGTGTGTGTGTGTGTGTGTGTGTGTGTGTGTGTGTGTGTGTGTGTGAGTTCGTGTAGGTAAGTACATATGCATGTATGTATGTATATATGTGGAAGGCGAGAGGAGATAAGGAGACAGAAGTGAGTGAACAAGAATCATTCCCTAAACGTCCCGCAATCTCTTTGCAGAACCCTTCGAGGCTCTTGATAACATTTCCGGCACTAACTGACATTTTCCTTAGAGAGGCTGCGTGTATTGATGTGTAGTTTCTCTCCTCATCTTGAAGTTACATAGTCATGATCCCTGAGGCTCCTTCCTTCATCGTCAACCACACTGGATCGCGATTTCTTGCTGTTGAAAGTATCCACGTCCCTGAATTTCCCTTTCTAACCTTCCTCTGTAAACTACTACCGGCCATGTCTCGTTTCGTTATTATTAATCTATTTTCCCATATAAATATAAATATATATATATACATATGTACATATATATATATGTATATATATATATATATATATATATGTATATATATATATATATATATATATATATTTATATATATATATATATATATATATGATGTAAGCGTAATAGGAAACACAGGATGATTATTCTTGTTTTTATTCCTGACTAGTTTCGCAGGTATGCTTTTTCAAAGGCATACCTGCGAAACTAGTCAGGAATAAACTCAAGACTAAGACTCCTGTGTTTCCTATTCCGCTTACATCAACCTGTCAGAATGTCTCAACATCAATATATATATATATATATATATGTGTGTGTGTGTGTGTGTGTGTGTGTGTGTGTGTGTGTGTGTGTGTGTGTGTGTGTGTGTGTGTGTGTGTGTGTGTGTATGTATATATATATGATAGCAAATACAGTGTTTCGGAAGAAAGTCAATCATAAGTACACATGGGAGAGGGTGGTGGAGGGAAGGGTGGTAGATAGAACCCTAATGGATTATGTAGTGGTAAATAGGATTATGATAGGAAGAGTTAAGGATGTACATGTGCTAAGGGGAGAGGGTGGGGGAATATCAGATCATTTTGTGGTGGAAGGTAAGTTGAGAGTGGAGGATAGATGGAGAAAGGGGAAAGGGACAAAAGGTAGGGAGGTTCTTAGAGTGAACTCTTTGCATGAAAAGGAAAAGGAGAAGGAGTACGGAAAGAAGCTGAAGGAGGAGTGGGAGGGAATAAAGGATAGAGTAGAGCTGGGTGTGGAGGAGGAATGGGGATGGTTCAAGGAGGGAGTCATAAAGTGTGCAAGGATGGTGTGTGGAACAAGAAGGACAGGGGGAAATAGAAGAAAGGGTAGTGAATGGTGAGATGAGGAAACAAAGAAATTTGTAGAAGAGAAGAAGCGAGCTTTCACAGATTGGTTACAAAATAGGACGAGGGAGTCATATGAGAGGTACAAAGAAAAGAAAAGAGAAGTAAAGCAAAAGCTAAAGGAGGCAAAGAGGAGAGCAGATGTGAAATGGGGTAAGAGTATGATAGAAATTTTTGAAAGTAATAAAAAGATGTTTTGGAAAGAAATTAAGAGAGGAAGAGGAGGCGAATCAAGTAGAGAAGAGAAGGTAAAAGGTGCAGATGGAGAGATGATAATGGAGGAGAAGGCAGTAAGGGGAAGATGGGCAGAATATTTTAGGGAGTTGCTAAATGTGAAGGAGATAGGGATGGAAAGATAGCTGCAGTGGAAAATGTGAAGAAAATGAAAGTGATGAGTGAGGAGAATGGAGGAGAAATAAGGAAGGATGAGGTGAAGGCAGTTGTTAAGATGATGAAAGCAGGTAAGGCACCTGGTCTGGATGGATGCCATGCAGAATGTCTGAAAAAGGGAGGTACAGTGATGGTGGACTGGTTGGTGAGGTTATTCAATGTTTGCTGGAGAGAGGGTAGAGTGCCGGAGGACTGGAGGAGTGCCTGTATAGTTCCTCTTTACAAGGGAAAAGGGGACAAGTGTGAATGTAGTAGTTTCAGAGGGATTAGCTTGTTAAGTGTAGTTGGGAAGGCTTATGGGAGGATCTTGATTGAGAGGATTAGGAGAGGAACAGAGGGAGTAATTGGTGAGGAACAGTGTGGATTTAGGACAGGTAGAGGTTGTGTAGATCAGATCTTTGTGGTAAGACAGATATGTGAGAAAGCTATAGGAAAGGGGAAGGATGTTTTTTATGGATCTGGAAAAGGCTTATGATAGGGTAGACAGAAAGGCACTGTGGGAGGTTATGCAGATATACGGGATAAGAGGAAAGCTTCTAGGAGCTGTCAAGAGTTTTTATGAGAGTAGTAGAGCTTGTGTCAGGATTAGAAATGGAGAGAGTGAGTGGTTCGAGGTAAAGGTGGGACTTCGTCAAGGATGCGTTATGTCACCCTGGCTGTTCAACTTATACATGGATGGGGTGGTGCGAGAGGTGAATGCAAGGGTACTGGGTCAGGGATTGGAGATGGTTAAAGAAAATGGAAAAAAGTGGGAGGTGAGTCAGCTGTTGTTTGCGGACGACACTGCGCTTGTGGCAGGATCAGAGGAGGGATTGAGGAAGTTGGTGACAGAGTTTGGGCGAGTATGTGATAGAAGAAAACTAAAGATAAATGTGGGTAAAAGTAAGGTGATGAGATGTACAAGGGGTGAAAGTGGCAGTAGACTGGAAGTGAGCATTAAGGGAGAGCGACTGGAGGAAGTGGATAGTTTTAGATACTTGGGTGCAAATGTGGCAGGAAAAGGTGGAGTGAAGGTGGAGGTAGAATGTAGATTGAGAGAAGCGAGTAAATGGCTTGGTGGATTAAAGAGTGTAATGAGGAATAGACATTTGGGAATGGATGCTAAGAGGAGACTGTATGAAGGAGTGATTGTGCCAACAGCACTGTATGGGGCAGAAACATGGAACATAAGAGAGGAAGAGAGAAGGAGTTTGAATGTATTTGAGATGAGGTGTCTGAGAAGTATGATGGGGGTTACTAGGCTGGATAGAGTGAGAAATGAGGAGGTGAGGAGGAGAACAGGGGTGGAAAAGGAGTTGGGAGATAGGGTTGATGAAAGAATATTAGGATGGTTTGGACACATGGAAAGAATGAGTGAAGAAAGACTAGTAAAAGAGGTATGGAAGGCAGATGTGGAGGGAGTGAACATGAGGGGACGTCCTAGGATGAGGTGGATGGATGGGGTGAAGGGGGCTTTGGGGAAGAGGGGAATGTCTGTTGAGGAAGGACGGGAGAGGACAGAAGATAGGGGTGAATGGAGAAGGGTTGTATATAGATGATGTTGTGATTGCATGAGGTGGAATGGGCGGGGGGGGGGGGGTGAGGTAGTATGTGTGAGCAAAATTTGACGCAGCCCGAAGGGATTTCTCCCCGTCCTCTCCTTTTATGCAAGGGGGGGTCGCCGATTTAATGAAGCGGCCTTGCTGTGGATGTGCTGTGTCTTGCGACACTGCTTCTGACCCAGGGCAGTGGACAAGGTGCAGGGATGGCCCGTCATCCAGGAGGTGCTCAGATAAGAAGGAGGGTGGAGGGGTGTGGAGTGTATTCAGGGATGGAATGGGTGGAAATTATTTTATCCCTTTCCCTTTTTGGCTACCTCCCTTGTAAGGGGGAAAAAGCCTTGGTATATGTATGTATGTGTATATATATATATATATATATATATATATATATATATATATACATATACATATATGTTGGCTCCACTGCCACTAACACTTTCAGTCTCTTACGTTATTCATCTGTAGGCCCCATGCCACTTCCTTCTCTTAAATACGTTTCCACCAAATCTTCTGTAACAAGTTAGTAAAGTTTCTTGATGGGGTGAATTAAATGGAGATATAGTTTTTCTTTTTTTTTCCAATTAATTACACTTGGGTATTCAAGCTACACCAAGGGACTCCCATTTGGAATCCTTGTACACCCACAAAGCCAAGTCTGCTTCGACGTCACTATTTAATTCATCCAATAACTTTGAACGCTACAAATAAGTCCCACCCCTTAAGGGCGTGACTTTACATCCGTGCAACAAAAAATTCTCTCCTCCTCCACCCTTTTCTCCAATCAAAAAAGCTGTTCTACTGTCTCAAGCAATATTGTTTACACAAGCACTTCTTTCGCAAGCGGAAGGTAGCTTAATGTTTACATTTCGTCGTATCAGCACTTCTATCGATACCCTAGCCTATATTGACAAATATTAGACGGTAAGCGAGAATATGTAGCTCTGAACTTCCTCTCGGCCATTGTTTCAAAACATCCAGGTAATAAAATTTAATACATTTCCTCTTACCCCTCTATCTACCTAAATGTCTACCTCAATCTACCGGCCTCTTACAGTGTATATATATACATATATATATATGTATATGTATATATATATATATATATATATATATATATGACGACATCTTGACAGGTTGTGAGAGAGGCAGAGGGGAAAACACACAAATAGAACGAGAGTTTATTCTTTAACTAGTTTCGCACTATGGTGCTTCTTCAGAAACTAGTTAAAGAATAAACTCTCGTTCTATTTGTGTGTTTTCCCCTCTGCCTCTCTCATATATATTCATATACATATACATACATATATATGTATATATATATATATATATATATATATATATATATATATATGACGTAAGCGGAGTAGGAAACACAGCAGTTTTAGTCTTGAGTTTATTCCGGACTAGTTTCGCAGGTATACTTTTTCGGTGCATACCTTCGAAACTAGTCAGGAATAAACTCAAGACTAAGACTCCTGTGTTTTCTACTACACTTACGTCAAACTGTCAGAATGTCTCAGCATATATATATATATATATATATATATATATATATATATATATGTTACAAGTGAAAAATGTAATCACACATTTGTCAATCACGTTAAAACCACTGTTGGAGTAGAAAAGACTGGAGACAGGGAATCTATACATTTCGATTGCAAACTGTAATCCTCTTCAGTAGATGAGGATTGCAGTTTGCAATAGAAATATATAGATTCCCCGTCTCCAGTCTTTTTTACTCCAACAGTGGTTTTCACGTGATATATATATATATATATATATATATATATATATATATATATATATATATACGCATATATATATATTATATATGTATACACCTGAAGTGAATCGCTAGTAACAGCGAGTATCGTTCAAATAGTTCCGACAGTCACCCCGGGGTTCGAACCAGGGCGACTGTCGGGACTTAGGAGTCTGTCGGAATCTGTACGAGTCTATCGAGGTCCATTCAAGTCTGTCGAAGTCTGTCGGAGTCTTACAAAGTCTTTCAGAGTCTTTCAGAGACTTTCAGAGTCTGTCGAAGTCTGTCAAAGTCTGTCGGAGTCTTCCAAAGTCTTTCAAAGTCTTTCAGAGACTTTCAGAGTCTGTCGAAGTCTGTCGAAGTCTGTCGGAGTCTTCCAAAGTCTTTCAAAGTCTTTCTGGATCTGTCAAATTTTGTCGAAGTCTATCGAAATATGTCGAAGTCTGTCGAAGTCTATCGAAGTCTATCGGAGTCTGTCGGAGTCTATCGAAGTCTGTCGGTCTGTCCGGAGTCTTTCGTTGTTTTTCGGAGTCTGTCAGAGTGTGTCGCGTGTCCACCTGATCTTTCAGAAAATTTGACAATATCTTCACAAAAATCTTTTTTTGTCTTAGCGAAATCTGAACGATATCTGGAGGAATTTCCCCGATTTAAGATATCTCCAAAATTCAGAACGAAAAGTCCCAAAGACTAGACAATACCGGATACCACAGACATTCTTCTGGGTGTATATTTTTGAAGAACGTTCTTTGGTTGGAGCAAACAGGAATCCATCTCCTTGCCAGAGGAGAGGTGTCAGATGGCGTTTCCGAGACTTCAGGAAATATGGACGAGGATGAAGAAAAAGGTTTCTGGAAGAAAAATAAAAGCAAAGAATGGAAATCAACGAGGCGAAGAAAGAAGTCGAGGAGTTTGTACAAATGACGCTACATACCACATTTTCGACAAAATAACTGAGGCTCAACACAGAACATCCCAAAGCACTCAAGAGGCACAGAGGCTGAGGAGAGACTGTCCGCTTCAAACAAATTCTGTGTGAGAATGAAATATCAATAAAATACATACATATACCAAAAGATTTTTCCCCCTTATAAGGGAGGTAGCCAAAAAACAAAGGCTTAAAAACTACTCCCACCCATTCCAACCCTATCTTGTGTGTGTGTGTGTGTGTGTGTGTGTGTGTGTGTGTGTGTGTGTGTGTGTGTGTGTGTGTGTGTGTGTGTGTGTGTGTGTGTGTGTGTGTGTGTGTGTGGTTGTGTGTGGTTGTGTGTGGATGTCTGCATAAATGCGCATATAATGACGTAAACACTATAGAAAACGTAACATACCACAAGAACACATTCCAAATTTTTATCTTTCATATACGTGGTGATACATTTCTCATAAAACATCTACTTTTTCTCCTCTCACGAAGAGATAAGACGAACGGCGCGTGGTGCCCGTAAAATATATATACATATGTATATATATATATATATATATATATATATATATATATATATATATATATATATATATATATATATATATATATATATATATATATATATATATAAATCCCGAAAAACACCAAACTTTCATTGGGCCATTTAATCATATCTGACGCCTTTATGGCTCCCGCCAAGACGTGTGGAGAGCGACAGTAACCCAAGGGTAACCACCGGGTAATGCCGACCACTTCTATTGTTCCCTTATTGTTACCTGGAGGGTTAAGACCTCCTTCGGGGTCATCTGGCCCCCTCATAACGACCTCTGGCCCTCAGGAGCAAAAGGACATTTCGCCTCTTCGGTGACGACAGCAGGTTCTCAGTGGTCGGCGAGAGGCCCATTGTTCCCTCAGCCTTCTCTCTCTCTCTCTTTCTTTCTTTTATATATATATATATATATATATATATATATATATATATATATGTATATATATATATATATATATTTATATATATATATATATATATATATATGTTGAGACATTCTGACAGGTTGATGTCATATACAGTATATATATATATATATATATATATATATATATATATATATATATATATAATATATATATGTATATATATATATATATATTACAGAAACCAAAGGGAAAATAAAGTCGGAATACTAAACGTTTTCGTCTATTACGACATCCTCAGACGAAAACGTTTAGTATTCAGACTTTATTTTCCCTGTGGTTTCTGCAATATTATTTAGTCACGCGTTATTTTGATTACTTTTGCATATATATATATATATATATATATATATATATATTTATATATATATATATATATGTATATATATGTGTGTGTGTGTGCGCGCGCGCGCGTAAATATACCCATTCTTGCCTTCCTTATTTCTTTTCTTCCTTTATTGCTTACTTAATCCCTCCCTTTCTTCCCTTCTTTCTTCCTTTCCTTTCTTTCCTTCCCTCTTTTATTCATATCTTTTTTCTTCCTTAATTCCATTCTTCCTACCTTCCTACCTTCCTTCCTCTCTTCCTTCCTTCCTTCCTCTCTTCTTTCATCCCTCTCTTCTTTCCTCCCTTCCTTCCTTCCTTCTTCCCCTCCAAATTTCCAACCTTCCTCTCTTCTTTCCTTCCTCTCTTCTTTCATTCCTCCCTTCCTTCCTTCCTTCCTTCCTTCCTTCCTTCCTTCCTTCCTTCTTCCCCTCCAAATTTCCAACCTTCCTCTCTTCTTTCCTTCCTCTCTTCTTTCATTCCTCCCTTCCTTCCTTCCTTCCTTCCTTCCTTCCTTCCTTCCTTCCTTCTTCCCCTCCAAATTTCCAATCTTCCTCTCTTCTTTCATTCCTTCCTCTCTTCTTTCATTACTCTCTTCTTTCCTCTATTCTTTCTTTCCTCTCTTCTTTCATTCCTCTCTTCTTTCCTTCCTTCCTCCCTCCCTTCCTTCCTTCCTTTCTTTCCTACCAAATTTCCAACCTTCCTCTCTTCTTTCCTTCCTTCCTCTCTTCTTTCATTCCTCTCTTCTTTCCTCCTTTCCTCTCTTCTTTCATTCCTCTCTTCTTTTCTCCCTTCCTTCCTTCCTTCCTCCCTTCCTTCCTTCCTTCCTTCCTTCTTCCCTTCCAAATTTCCAACCTTCCTCTCTCCTTTCATTCCTCTCTATTTTCCTCCCTTCCTCTCTTCTTTCATTCCTCTCTTCCTTTCTCCCTTCCTTCCTTCCTTCCTTCCTTATTCTCTTCCAAATTTCCTACCTTCCTTCTCCCCTTCCCTCTTTTATGCTTTTCTCTCTTCTTTCCTCCCTTCCTTCCTTCCTTCCTTCCTTCCTTTCTTTTTTCCTTCCTTCCTTCCTTCTTCCCTTCCAAATTTCCTACCTTAGTTCTTCTCTTTCTTCTTTTACGTTTTCCTCCATCCATCCATCCCTTCTTTTATCCTTTGTCGTTGTTACGGGTAGAGTCTACCAGAGCCTCCGTCCTTGTTCACATTCTCCCGCTGCCCCACCGTCCATCCTTTATCAGATTCTCCTTCTTTCCTTCCTCCATTCCCTCCCCGCTGTCCCTTCCCCTCCATTCCCCGTATGGCCTACGGAATGCATGTTTCCTCTGTACAATCATTACCTTAGGGACCTTAGAGGCATCCCTACGGACCAGAGTCACACAGCAATATTTTAGAAGTTGAGACTGATCTTCACTCAAAAAGGAATTCTGAATGAGTGGAGATTCGTCTTCACTGGTTTCTCTCTCTCTCTCTCTCTCTCTCTCTCTCTCTCTCTCTCTCTCTCTCTCTCTCTCTCTCTCTCTCTGTCTCTCTCTCTCTCTCTCTCTCTCTCTCTCTCTCTCTCTCTCTCTCTCTCTCTCTCTCTCTCTCTCTCTCTCTCTCTCTCTCTCTCTCTCTCTCTCTCTCTCTCTCTCTCTCTCTCTCTCTCTCTCTCTCTCTCTCTCTCTCTCTCTCTCTCTCTCTCTCTCTCTCTCTCTCTTTTTCCACTAACTTCCTTAAATCCTTTCCTGACCACCTCGAGGACGTCTCCTCTTCGATAGGATATTGTCCCTAAGGATAGAAGCGATGGTGATTGCCCACAACAGAGTTTCTTGTCCTTCCATCCTTCTTCCTGCCCTCTCACCTTCGCCGTCAGTCGACTTTTTTTTTTTTGGGGGGGGGAGGGGCTTTTTTCATTTTTTTATTCTTAGTTCTTCTTGTATGCGTCCTCTGAAATTGTAAAGCACACAAGCACGCGCGCAGACACACACACAAACACACACACACACATACATACACACACAGACACACACACACACACACACACACACACACACACACACACACACACATACATACACACACGTACACACACACACACACATACATACATACATACACACACGTACACACACACACACACACACACACACACACACACACACACACATACGCACGCACGCACCCACGTATACACACACACATGATAATGTTGATAATAATGATGATGATAACGGCTGATAACACACACAGGCGCTCGCACACACACACACACACACACACACACACACACACACACACACACACACACACACACACACACACACACACACACACACGTACACACACACGCACACACACACACGCACACACACACGTACACGCACACGTACACACACACACAGGCGCACACACACACGTACACACACACACAGGCGCACACACACAGGCGCACACACACAGGCGCACACACGTACACGCACACACACACGTACACACACACACACACATATATACACACACAGGCGCACACACACAAAAAAGAGCTTTCCACACAGAGTGGTGGATGTCTGGAACATGCTAGATGAAACAATACATACATACATACATACATATACCAAGGCTTTTTCCCCCTTACTAGGGAGGTAGCCAAAAAGGAAAAGGCATAAAATCATTCCCACCCATTCCATCCCTGAAAACACTCCACACCCCTCCACCCTCCCTCCCATCTTAGCACCTCCTAGATGACGGGTCATCCCTGCACCCTGTCCACTGCCCTGGGTCAGAAGCAGTGTCGCAAGACACAGCACATCCACAGCAAGGCCGCTTCATTAAATCGGCGACCCCCCCTCTCCGTCCCCCCATATAAAGGAGAGGACGGGGAGAAATCCCTTCGGGCTGCGTCAAAATTTTGCTCACACACACTACCTCACCCCACATCCCCCCGTCCATTCCACCTCATGCATCACATCTTCCATATACAACCATTCTCCATTCACCCCTGTCTTCTGTCCTCTCCCTTCCTTCCCCAATAGTGTGTGCAAAAACAATGCACGACTTTAGGAGCAAACTAGATGCTGCAAGGTACAATGACGGGACTTCACGAGCGTAGCTCCCCTTCCCGTAAGATACTACTAGGTAAAATAGACACATACACATACACACATACACACACACACACACACACACACACACACACACACACACACACACACACACACACACACATACACACTCGGTGGCGCGGTGGGTAGAGTCCCAGACTGTCAGTATGGCGGTACCGGCAGTACCTGGTTCGAGTCCTGCCCAGTATCACTGCGCTTCGAGTCGTTACTCCAACTCTCGTGGGGGGGGTTGTGTGTGTGTGTGTGCGTGTAAGGTCATAGCATTACTCATACATCGGTCATACGAGCTCTGAGCTCTCTTTCGGGAAGGAAATAGCTGTCGATCACGAGTCCAACACGTGATCCAAAGACCAAGGTAAATACACACATACACACACACACACACACACACACACACACACACACACACACACACACACACACACACACACACACACACACACACACACACACACACACACACACACACAAATGCAGATACTGGAACGTCTTTAGTGGTTTTATAATGACACTGGAAGAATCATACCGGGAATTAGATTACATCCACAAGTATTTCCATTCTCTCCTGGACATTATTGTACTTGACCATGTGATCATCAGAAATTTAAAAAGAAATTAAATTTTGTTCAAATGCCAACGACAAAGGAATTATCTCCGCTTTGTGACATTTTTGAAGCTATGGCTGATAATTATTAATTTGTGATCTTTTGAATGATAATGATGATAATAATGGCTGATAATAATAATAGTTGGCTTATAATTATAATGATAATGGATTTATGATAATGGTTGATAATTAATTGTTGGTATTTTGAATGATAAAATGATGACAATAATGGCTGATAACGATAATGGTTGGCTTATAATGATAACACTGGTCAACAACAACAAAATTTGCCTGGTGTTTGAGATATTTTAGCGAATTCTTATGTGGTTTTGCCTGCTAAATTCAAAAATGAATTCAGTTTTTCCCTATCAGGTCTAGTTTTTTCACTCTTCTTATTTCCATTTTAGGTACGCTGGATGATAAAAATCATCATAAGATCTCGAACAGTATACGACAATTGATATTTGGTGGCTTTTGGAATTAAACAAGACTGTTTCCTTAACAAAGTATTTTATTCATACATGAGCAAAACATAGGAAGAAATAGCGAGGCCATTATACAGAAAAGAGCACAAATATAAAAATAAAATAAAAGCTTTATGGCAGAAAATTCAAGGAATAAATTTACGTTTCTTTGTGCGCCGTGAATGTTGAGCCGCTGGTGAATCTCGTTTTAAACACCAGCAGTAGTCTGCCATCATCACAGAGTCCCAACGTCCTTGGTACCGAGTTTCCATCTCCTTGATGTCCTGATGAAATCGTTCGCCTTGTTCATCGCTAACATCTCCGAGATTTTCAGGAAAACCATCGAGGTGACTGAAAAGAAAATGCATTTTGATGCTCATATTTGCACCAATTTCACCAAAAGTTGATATTAAGTTGGCAACAAGATCCTTATAGTTGTCACTTTTGTGGTTCCCAAGGAAATTTTGCACTACTTCAACAAATGCGCGCCATGCTGATGCTTCAGGTTCACTCATCGTTTTCATGAAGTTTGTGTCCTTCAAGAGCTTACGGATTTGTGGTCCATCAAAAATCCCTGCTTTCAGTTTTTCAATCGTCAGTTCTGGAAATACATAGCAGATATATTTGAAACACTCCCCATTTTTGTCAAGAGCTTTGACGAATTGCTTGATCAGTCCGAGTTTGATATGCAAAAGGGGGAAAATGATCTTATCTCGCTCAACTAAAGGTTCTTCCAATATATTGACAGCTCTACATGGAACCATATTTGTTCGAGGCGGCCAGTCTTTCTTAACATAGTGGTTTACTCGGTCTCTGCTGTCCCACATGCAAAGAAAGCATGGGTATTTGGTATAACCAGATTGCTGTCCCAT
>NC_134805.1:8918042-8920542 GCF_046742065.1 Oratosquilla oratoria
ACACCGTGGGAAGGCTGCTGGAACTAATCTAAACATGAGACTTTTATTACTATGAACCCATCAGTAAATCAAGGTGACATGACAATGTCTTACATCAAAAGTAGTCTGTAGTGTTTAGTATTTGACTATATAATAATTAAAGAATGATGCTTTGCATTATCCTTTAATTACTCTCAAAAGTATTCTGTAGTGTTTAGTATTTGACTATATAGTAATTAAAGAATCATGCTTTGCATTATTTTTTACTTACCCTCAAAAGTATTCTGTAGTGTTTAGTATTTGACTATATAGTAATTAAAGAATCATGCTTTGCATTTTTCTTGAATTACCCTCAAAAGTATTCTGTAATGTTTAGTATTTGAGTATATAGTAATTAAAGAATCATGCTTTGCATTATTCTTTAATTACCCTCAAAAGTATTCTGTATTGTTTAGTATTTGAGTATATATTAATTAAAGAATCATGCTTTGCATTATTCTTTAATTACCCCCAAAAGTATTCTGTAATGTTTAGTATTTGACTATATAGTAATTAAAGAATCATGTTTTGCATTATTCTTTAATCACCCTCAAAAGTATTCTGTAGTGTTCAGTATTTGACTATAGAGTAATTAAAGAATCATGTTTTGCATTATTCTTTAATCACCCTCAAAAGTATTCTGTAGTGTTCAGTATTTGACTATAGAGTAATTAAAGAATCATGTTTTGCATTATTCTTTAATTACCCTCAAAAGTATCCTGTAGTGTTTAGTATTTGAGTATATAGTAATTAAAGAATCATGCTTTGCATTTTTCTTGAATTACCCTCAAAATTATTCTGTAATGTTTAGTATTTGAGTATATAGTAATTAAGGAATCATGCTTTGCATTATTCTTTAATTACCCTCAAAAGTATCCTGTAGTGTTTAGTATTTGAGTATATAGTAATTAAAGAATCATGCTTTGCATTATTCTTTAATTACCCTCAAAAGTATTTTGTAGTGTTTAGTATTTGACTATATAGTAATTAAAGAATCATGTTTTGCATTATTCTTTAATTACCCTCAAAAGTATCCTGTAGTGTTTAGTATTTGAGTATATAGTAATTAAAGAATCATGCTTTGCATTATTCTTTAATTACCCTCAAAAGAATTTTGTAGTGTTTAGTATTTGACTAAATAGTGATTAAAGAATCATGCTTTGCATTATTCTTTAATTACCCTCAAAAGAATTTTGTAGTGTTTAGTATTTGACTATATAGTAATTAAAGAATCATGCTTTGCATTATTCTTTACTTACCCTCAAAAGTATTCTGTAGTGTTTAGTATTTGACTATATTGTAATTAAAGAATCATGCTTTGCATTATTCTTTAATTACCCTCAAAAGTATTCTGTAATGTTTAGTATTTGACTATATAGTAATTAAAGAATCATGCTCATTATTCTTTAATTACCCTCAAAAGTATTCTGTAGTGTTTAGTATTTGACTATATAGTAATTAAAGAATCATGCTTTGCATTGTTCATTAATTACCCTCTTTCTTACCCAAATTTAGACACATAAGGGCATCCCGGACAGGTCACCTTTTCATCCCAGTGAATGGAGAGGAGCAATTACAGATATCAGAGGTTTATTTTTATACACAGGCACAAAGTCAGTTCCTGGTATGTCTTAACTCGTCCACTGAGAACCTCTCCCGATGAAGCCACGCAACAAATCACACCAAGAGCCACTGAACAGCGTCCGAAGCAGTAACCTTTGCCTCAAGTGTTTGGAGAGCTAAGAAATCTTGCAAAAAGCCACCGGGCTTAAAGAAAAGACTTTGGAGTTACAGAGCGTGGACGAAGCAGACATGGCCACTATGGTACATGGTAAAACACGGTGACATTTATACATGCCCCTGGTAGGAGGCGGGATGAGTGAGGGGAGGGGGGGGAGGGGGAGGAGGGGGGAAGGGGGAGGGGGAGAGGGGTGCATGACCTGCCTGTAGTAAGGCTTTCATAAGACTTGCAGTCTCCACCCTTTTCTCAGAAATCGTGGCGCAGGAAAACTTATCATTTAAACGCGTTCTTGTGAATTGAGAGATGAGAGCACTGGCTTGTAATTGGATGAAGTGTACTTGCCACGGGTAAATAAGCTTGTTATGAAATAATTTAATTTTGGTGTGTGCTAATGCAATTTTAACATTTCGCTTGTGTATAATTTTGCTGTGAAGGATTTAGAATAGTAAAATGTGTGTTCTGCTTTTCGTGATATATAATTATAATTTTTTGTTTGTTTTTTATTGGTCTATTTTTATTTATTCTTTTACTTATCTATCTACCTATCTAGTTATTTATTCATTCATTCATTTATTTATCTATTTTTGTCTATTTGGTTGATATATTTTTGTCTGTTTCATTCATTTACTCACGTGTTTATTTTTGTTTTATGCAACCATTCATCTTGCAATTAACTGCAGTTCTACCTCGTAATGGGAGAAGACCGGAAGCTGGCCTGAGATGCCTATTAGCGCTAATACT
>NC_134805.1:8925542-8935542 GCF_046742065.1 Oratosquilla oratoria
TGTATGCCGTCAGGCGACTTTATTCAGCTGAGGGGAGAGTGCTCTTCCCCTGTGCACGGCTCTTTAAGACAAATTCCTTTACTGAACATTTTCTTGTCCTTTATTGTGGTTTCTACCTATTCAACGGATGCTTTATATGTTCTCTTGCTCTTCTTATTCATTGTGCTTTTCTCTTTAACTCTTTTTGGCTCTTTCTGACGAATGCTTCTTTCAGCTCTGTCATTGTCATGACGTAAAGAGCGTTTTTGCTCTTAGGCTCTTTTCCGTCTCTTTATAGGTATTATGCGGATGTTTTCCTTCATTCTGGTAGCTCATATATGTATGCCCTCTCTATGAAAATCCCCTCCAATTCCTAACTCTTTGCCGCAGTGGAGGGGCTTAGGGGCAAGCAACTGGAGTCTGATGCTTTATTTTTGGACTTCACTTGCCTGCTCAACTAATTTTGTTAGGACCTTTTACCTCCTCCTAATTTTTATTCCTTCTCTCCTCTTCTTCTTTCTGAATTGATTTACGGTGTACGACTCCTGCTCCCTTTTCGACTATGGCTTGGACTGCTCTTTGGATTTGTTGGAGGGTGGAGAGGACTGACATGCCTCTCCACCCTTAGAATTCGAGTACCTGACGTGCGCGAGCGAGGGGAAAGTCTTATGTCAAACATGGTTCCCAGCACTGGGTCCGATCTCGACGGACTGAGGACGCCTTAGGTGCTGGGGATCATGTGTATAGCCGGGTAGTAGCTTCTAGGGATGGTTACATGACATGACAAGCCACATCCCTCCCTTGTTGGGCTCCGAATCATGGGATTTTTGGTGGGTGGAAGGCTACTTGGTCGAATATTTGAAAACCCGTTCTTATGGAGAACAATACCCCCCCTTCTGTTGACGACTCTGGCTTGAATAGGAACACAGTTTTAGACTCTTCCAAGACCTCTAATGTTATGACATTAGAGCCTTATTTCCCTACTCTATCAGATACTGACACTAGGTCTAGGATCAGGAGGACAGGGAAAGGCAATTCAGGAAAAAATTGAGATAACGCCAGGAAAATTTGAACCCAACAACTATGCCAAGTTTTTGATTCTGAAAATGAGAGAAGGACAACAAATGAGGGACCTTGACATGTTTTCTGTCAATCGCGAAATCAAGATGAAATGTAGCATCGAACCAAAGATTTCTTACATGAATAATGGCAGTTTACTGGTAGAAGTTGCATCACCTGATGATAGCACTAAAGTCCAAAATATCTCGTCGCTAGATGGTCAAGAAATAGATTGTTTATACAATAAGAGACTGAACCAAGTTAAAGGCGTGATAAGATCTACAGAATTACTTAGATATTCTGAAGAAAAAATCCAAATGGAGCTAAAAGACCAGGGAGTAGTAGATGTGAAACAAATGAAGAAGAACATAGGTGGTGTATTAACACCCTTGCCCACGTACGTTCTAACATTTGATCTCCTGAAGCTACCTAACATGATAATGGCTGCGTGGCTTCGACTGAATGTTAGACCATATATTCCATCATGTCGAAGGTGCTTCTATTGCCAAAAATTTGGTCATGTGATTGGGACTTGTAGGAGAAAAATTAAAGGTGAAAATGCAGTCTGTGAAAATTGTGGTTTAGAAGCTCATGGTGAATGCTCTAATTCTCCACACTGCATCAACTGTGGTGAAGATCACCCCGCAAGCTCAAAGAAATGTGATAAATTTACTTTTGAAAAAGAAGTTCAGATACTAAGAGCAAAAGAACACTTGAGCTTCAAAGAGGCTAGACAACGAGTAAACGCTATGTTCATTCGACCAGGGGTAAGTTTCTCCTCCATCATTAATAAGCATAAGCCCTTGAATAATAGAATGCCCAACACATCAGATGACGTATCTACACATGAGAAGAGCCTTAATTCAAAATTGACCATTCCTAAAAACTCCGAAATTACTCCTGCAAATAATAGACTTATGAAGAGACGCTTGAGTGATGAAAGAGAAGAATCTCTTTCATCAAAAATCTGTCTTAAAAATACGTTTAACTTGTTGGATGATGAAATGGATTTGGAGGATCCCAAATCCTCCAAACATTCCCTAGTCTCTACCTGTCCTGTATCTCAGGTGGAGACTTCTGTCTCGGCAAGTGCTTTGGTGCTTGCTGGGACCCCTGTCCCGTCCTCATCCCCGGTCCGGGCTGGGACTTCTGTCTCGGCATGCGATCTGGAGCAGGCTGGGACTTCTGCTCCGGCTACCGTTCCTGTGCGGTCTGGAGCTTCTGTCTCAGTTTGCCCTCCGGAGCAAGCTGAGACTTCTATAATGGCTTGCGCTCCAGTGCAGGCCAATAATTCTGCCCTAGGCTGTGCTCTAGCTCAGCCTAAGACTTCAGTTTTATCTAACAAACCTACCTTGAATGGCACAGTGGTCCAGGGTGAGAAGTCATCTGTCTCAGCTGGGAATACTGAAGTCATACCAAAATCTGTGGTAAAAGTTCCTAAAGAACAAAGAACATTAAGTAACTCAAGGCGGAACATAAAGGTGCCAATTGAGAACAAGAAGGCACCAGAAAAAGATCAAAATGTAAAAAATCCTGGTCCAAGGAAGACTAAAGAGTCTTCCAAATAAAATAAGATAAATTCTCTGCCATTTTGCAGTGGAATTGTCAAGGGTATAGAGCTAAATATGAAGAGCTTAAACATCTAATATATTCTCATTCACCAATATGCATAGCCTTACAAGAGACCATGTTTGGAGAAAACCAAATATTTAGTCCTAGAGAGTACTTTATGCATCACTCTCCTATCAACCCTTTACAAGGAAGCCATGGTGGAAGCGCTCTTCTTGTCAGAAATGATATTCCTCATAAAATATTACCCTTGAATACTCCTTTGGAAGCAGTAGCAATTCAGATTAATATAACTAGAGTATATAACATTTGCTCTCTCTATCTCTCGCCTAATAGAGAATTTTCTAGTACTGACTTTACTAGTTTATGCAATCAGCTCCCCCAACCGTTTTTAATTTTGGGAGATATGAATAGTAGGCACCAGTCTTGGGGTGATGTGACATCAAATGCAAAAGGGGAACAGCTTCAGCAAATCATTGAGAATATAGATCTTACTGTTCTTAATACTAATAAACCTACTCATTTTCATATCCAAACAGGGACCTTTTCTTGCATTGACCTATCCCTTGCGAGTCCTAATGCTTTCATGGATTTTGAGTGGGATGCGCTTGATGATCTCTTTGGAAGTGATCATTTCCCAATCATCATTTCAAATGAGAATTCAGTACCTGTTGCTAGAGCTCCCCGTTGGTGTACTGATAGGGCAGATTGGCCTCTTTTTAAAGAACTAAACAATATAGAGGCAGATGTAAATGACTTGCCAACAGTTAGTGAAGCTATTTCTTATTTGAATAGTATTTTAATAAATGCAGCAAATCATTCAATTCCCAAGACCAGTGGAAAATTTCGTCGGAAGCCTGTTCCTTGGTGGAATATACAGTGTACTATAAGACATAAAGCAATGAGGGCTGCTTTCACCAGATATCGTAGGCATAGGTGCACTGTTTACCTTGTATGCTTCAAGAAAGCCCGAGCCCAATTTAGATGGCATATAAAGAAAGCTCGCAGAGAATGTTGGATACTGTTTCTCTCTAGTATCACATGGAAAACTCCAATGACGTTGGTTTGGGCCAAGATCAAGAAGATAGCTGGGAAATTCAAACCTTCCCCTCCTCCCGTTTTGAAAATTAACGGATTATTTGTTTCAGATCCAAAAACTGTAAGTGAAGCTTTTGCAAGGCATTTTGCCAAAGTATCTAGCAAAAACCCTGACTCACCGTATTATCAATTACGCTCAAATGAGGAAGCTCGTTGTCTTGATTTCACTGCTAATGTAAGTGAATCATACAATATACCCTTTTCCATGAAAGAATTCTTATCAGCCTTATCTAAAAGTAAAAACTCTTCTCCTGGACTTGACGAAATTATATATGATATGATAAAGAACTCGTCATATAATACTAAAGTTTTTATCTTGGATGTTTTAAATAGAATTTTTAAGGATAGCGATTTTCCTGATGTTTGGGAAATAGCTTTAATTTTACCCTTCCTCAAGCCTGGTAAAGATTCCTCCATCCCTTCGAGTTATCGACCGATCGCATTGACATCTTGTCTCTGTAAATTAATGGAGAAGATGGTCAATGCCAGGTTGGTTTGGCTTCTAGAACGGAGAGGGGTGATCTCTTCTGCTCAGTGTGGATTCCGTAGAATGCACTCTTGTACTGATGTACTGATTCGATTGGAAGATTCGATCTGCAATGCTTTTTTATCCAAACAGCATCATATCACTGTCTTTTTTGATCTTGAAAAGGCATATGATACTGCTTGGAGGTATGGCATTTTAAAAGTTCTTCATAACATTGGGTTGAGAGGCGAATTGCCACTTTTTATCAAAGCTTTTTTAAAAAATAGTCTTTTTAAAGTTAGAGTAGGTAATACTCTATCCAACTTAACGGCACAAGAAGAAGGAGTTCCTCAGGGTAGTGTGTTAAGCGTAACCCTGTTTGCCCTTAGTATCAATGGTATTGCTTCCGTTATTCCGCCTGAAGTAATGTTTACGCTTTTTGTTGACGATTTGTCCTTGTCATTTGCAGCATCTAGAATGTCTGTAGCAGAGCGGAAACTACAGTTGACAATTGATAAAGTAGCTAGATGGGCCTCTGAACATGGATTTCGTTTTTCACCATCAAAAACAGTAGTGATGCATTTCTGCCGCATTAGAGGTCACCATCCTGACCCAGATTTATACCTATATGGTCAGAGAATTTCATGCGTGGAGGAGGCAAAATTTTTGGGTCTGCTATTTGATCCAAAACTATCTTGGGAGCCGCATATTAAAAACCTTAAGATAAAATGCATGAAAGTTTTGGAAGTTCTCAAAGTTATTTCCTGTACCAAATGGGGGGCTGATCGTAAGCACCTACTTCAGTTGCATAAGGCACTGGTTTTACCCAAACTTTTATATGGATCTGAAATATACTCGTCAGCAAGAAGCACAAAGCTAGAGAGACTGAATGCTGTTCATCATGCTGGGGTGAGGATTGCTACAGGAGCATTCAAGTCCTCACCAATTCCAAGTCTCCTTGTTGATGCTGGGGAATTACCCCTAGTTTTAATGAGGCAGTCCCAGATGATTAAGTACTGGACTAGAGTTCAAAGACTTCCTAACTCCTTAAGTTTTAAAATTATTTTTAATGGCAATTTTAACAATTTTAATAATAAATCTTCATGTCCACTTCCCTTTGGACTTAGAGTAAGACATGTTTTAGAAGAATTAGGTTTGCCCCAATTTCAAGTTCTTCCAGTAAAGCATTCAGCATTTCCTCCTTGGAGGCTACCATATGTAGATCACTGCAGCTGCTTAGAAGTATCTAAGACTGGAATACCGGAGCCTGTGATCAAACAGATATTTCTCGCCCACTTTGAAGATCACAGAAATTCAGTTTGTATATATACAGATGGCTCCAAATCCAATGCTGGCGTTGGATTTGGAGATGTTTTTCCCAGTTTTAATTGCAGTGGAGCATTGCCTAGCTCTGCTTCAATTTTTACAGCTGAGCTGCATGGAATTCTAATGGCTTTAAAAAGAATAGTAAACCATGCTGGTTTTAGTTTCACAATTTTTAGCGATTCTAAGAGTGTGTTGGAAGCCTTAAGTTCTTATAATCCTACCCATCCATTAGTTTCAGAAATTTTAGAATGGATGTTTTTACTAAATCGTAAAAGAAAATTAATTAGGTTTTGTTGGGTTCCGTCCCATGTCGGTATAATAGGCAACGAGGAGGCTGACAGGTTAGCCAAAGAAGGATCATTAAAACATCCTATTAACAAGGCCCTTCCAGATACCGACTATCAGCCTGAAATTAAGAATGCAATAAAATCTTCCTGGCAATTCTCATGGTCTTTGATCGAATTTAATAAGATGAGAGAAATCACAGACTCTGTTAATCCATGGATATATTTATCCAGCTGTCGTAGAAGAGAAGTGTCAGTGTGTCGCCTCCGAATTGGACACACGAACTTCTCTCATGGCTTTTTAATGAGTGGTAACTACCAGCCTTTTTGCAGCGATTGTTTGGTGCCACTGACGGTTAGACATTTGCTGGTTGAATGTCCTAGCTTGGTGGAACAGAGAAAGAGACATTTTAACAGGGACAGGGCTGGGAGTTTTAATTTGAGTTTTATTTTGGGAAAAGACTTGGACGAAGACTCTCTTCAATTTCATTGAAGATGTTGGTTTCTCTAACTTGATCTGATTTTAATATATAGGACATATTTTATTTTATCCAGTAGTTGATATATATTGAGTTTACTTTCGGTGTCAATAACCTAGTAGTTACGACACCAGATTGAACGCTTATAATCAATCATCAATCAATCTCTATGAAAATGTGTATGGCTCTTTCAGAAGGATTCCTTCGTCCTTGTCCTTATTATGACTTTAGAGAAACACTTCATTTTTCCATTTGGCTTTCCACGTTTCTGATGTACGTTTTGTATATACGATCAGTTCTCAACTGGATCCTACATTAAGCCCTTTTGTTTTATTTCTTTCATTTACCCAAAAGATCATAATATGGGGATCTTCATCTAATGCAGGATCGATACTTCGGATTGAGCCTTTTATTGTATGCACTTCTGTTGAAAAGCTTTTATTACTTTCTTATAGATGCTTTCCTATAGATGCTTTTGAAGACTTTCATAGCTAACCTGATGGATACCAAGATGAATATTTTTGCGAGCAGACATCGCACTTCTTGAAGAAATTTTGAAGCTCCGTTCTTGGAGAAGCTTTCGAACTAAGGGATTGAGGAGAGGGACAAGATGAAGATTAGGTTTCCATGATGAAGAAGCTGAAGTTGACGGCGAGAAAATTTCGATCTTCGCGTCGAAGCAAGGTTGTAACTACCTCATTCCAATACTAAGCTTTCTTCCTGATAATTAATAGAAGGAGGGCTTGCAAGAGGATATGTTCTTCTTTAAATAGTCTTCCTAGACTTTCCATAAACTCGCTCTTCTTGAGCCGAGATAGTATGTTTCTTCGTGTAGTATTCAGGCAATATATTCCTCGTTTTTAGCAACTAAAACTGCATCATGAAGAGAGGCTAGTGGGCTTAATGTTTAAGAGTGGTATCCATCACTTCTGTTTTTTTCTTCTTTTGAGGTGTACATCCTCTTTCATCCGCTTCTTGTAAACCTCGTTTCATGTTCTTCTTCTTTGGGGCCTGGGGGCATTGCTTCCTTTTGCGCTTCCCGAGACGCAGTTTCTTGAAGAACTCTGGTGGAAATAGCTTAGGATCGGGGGAATCAAGCTCGTCCCCGTCCTTTGAGCGGCCAACACCCCTTAGCCAAGGGTGGGCCAAGATCCCTTGGAGGGTGGGCCGCTTCCATGGGTCTAAAGCGAAACACTTCATTATCAAATCGCGGCACTGATTGGAGAGGTCTTTAGGGAAGGGCGGACGAGCCTTTTCGATTTCACCTTCGTTGTAGAAGGGGTCGTCTAGGCACACCAGGTAATATAATAAGGTCCCTAGACTCCACACTGTCGCGGGGACATGCAGAAACTGACCTTTGCTAACGTATTCGGGGGGCCAATAGATAGCGGTCCCGCCCGTGTGTCTTCCTATATATCCTCTGACCGTTTCCCCGCATCCGAAATCGATCAACTTGATCTTGAACTTCCCCGTAGCTGGATCCTTAAACAGCAAGACGTTCTCGGACTTTATGTCCTTATGAGAAACTCCTGCATTAAGACATCTTTGGACAACCTTTACGATGTCAACGAAGAGCCGTTTGGTGTCTTTCAGTGGAAGCTTGCCGGATTTTTCAATATAGTCGTACAATGAAGTCGCGTTCGGGACCAATTCCATCACCATATAATAGTTGCCTTCAGAGACGAAACATTCATACAGCTTTATTACCCCGGGAACTGATTGAACCTTTTCGAGGAGAGATGCCTCCATAGGCACTCTCAATCCTTTGCGCCGTCCCCAGGTCCCGACGCGGGAGAGGGGAACTTCTTTAATTGCTACCTGGGTGCCATCGACAAGGCTCCTGGCCTGGTAGACACACCCAAAGCCGCCCTGGCCCAGAGGTTCTTGCACCTCATAGCGGTCCCTCCAGTGGTTGTCCTTGCCGCTCTTCATCCCTCTCGAAAGTTCTTGGGCCCTGCCGGCCCTCCCGGCCGATCACGTGACCTAAGGTCGCATCTTAGATGGGGTCACTCAGCGCGCTCGGGTTTACGTTCTTCGGTGAGAACGGAGTGCAAATTCCTGTGCATACCGAACGTATCTATCGACGTCGACGTGGATGTGTTCATGTGCAGGAGGAAGTCCTTTTAGTGTTTCTTCGGTGATAACCACCGTTTCTACTCTCAGAGACAAGATGGCGCCGAAGAAGCTGAGCACGGAGGTGCTAAAGGAGAGCTTGAAAGAGGACGTCAAGGAACGGTAGTCGTTGTTCAACGTGATTACCTTTCTCTACCTTCACTCAAAGAATATGTACTTTTGAGATGTGAAATTTTATTGTACAATTTTGCATATAAAATTTGAGCCTTTGAGACAAAGTTTGGGTTGTGTGGCCAACATATTCGTTGAAAGGGCCTGAGTATTTGTACCCAACGTAGTTTTGTTTTGATTTATCTTTTTCTCCTGCCAAGTTGTTTTTCATAATTAATGATGCAGTTCTGGGGTTGTGATAATATATTACCATTTTCAGGGAGTCCTCTTGCTTCTTGGGTTTACAGTTTTTATATTCGATATTTTTCAAGATGAACATATCGCGGGAGGTTTTAAACAATAATACTTTGATATTAGCAAAGAACAATGAAATTAAAATGCTTGGAAGCCATATTAATAAGGATTTACCTACCAGCAATAAACATTCAACAAAATATGTGTGGAACCCTGAAGCTGTTCGGGGTATCCCACGGAGCTCCAAGGAGAAATTAAACCGAAGTGCCTTTCCCAGTTTATTTTGTATAGTGTATATATGATCACAATTTGTATCTTTAAAATAAGTTACCAGAAGATGCTTATAGCATCGGCGAAACGTCGTAAGTAATGTATTTGTTTCCATTTCCAAACTCACTATGGATTCATTTGGTGATATTGTGTTCTCCTTTTCTCCCACAGAAAAGGAAATAGCTAGATGGATAGAAAGTTTAAAGAAGAATATAACTAATGCTGAGTATCCTGTATTCAATAGCAAATGTATCCAAGAAAACCTGTTCCCTAAATTCACTTACACACACACACACACACACACACACACACACACACACACACACACACACACACACACACACACACACACACACACACACACACACACACACACATTATATATATATATATATAAAATGTGTGTGTGTGTGTGTGTGTGTGTGTGTGTGTGTGTGTGTGTGTGTGTGTGTGTGTGTTTGTGTGTGTGTGTGTGTGTGTGTGTGTGTGTGTGTGTGTGTGTGTGTGTGTGTGTGTGTGTGTGTGTGTGTGTGTGTGTGTGTGTGTGTGTGTGTGTGTGTGTGTGTGTGTGTGTGTGTGTGTGTGTGTGTGTGTGTGTATATACCATCCATCCATATCCCAAAGGCTTTTTCCCCCATACAAGGGAGGTAGCCAAGTCAAAAGGCAAGCACCCACCCCAACCCATTTCACTCCCCTCCACCACCTTTTCCACCCTCTCATCTTAGCTCCTCATAGATGACAGGTCATCCCTGTATCCCGCCCACCGCCCTGGGTCAGAAACAGGTTTTCAAAGCAATGACGCAATATGTACCACACTGATACAACACAGTCCAAAGCTTCTTTCTAAAGAATTCTGTGGAAAGGCCTAAGGACCGACGTCAGCCACTGCAGGGCTGCGATTCCACAGTCAATGAACTTGGAGGCAATAATTAGTTAATCATTGTGATCGTAAGATGCCCATTTTCTGAATTACCCAAATATATTGCAAGATT
>NC_134805.1:8940542-9065542 GCF_046742065.1 Oratosquilla oratoria
CGTTCTCACCGAAGAACGTAAACCCGAGCGCACTGAGTGACCCCATCTAAGATGCGACCTTAGGTCACGTGATCGGCCGGGAGGGCCGCCATGGCCTATGACCTTTCGAGAGGGATGAAGAGCGGCAAAAACACCCACTGGAGGGACCGCTACGAGGTGCAGGAACCTCTGGGGAAGGGCGGTTTTGGGTGTGTCTACCAGGCCAGGAGCCTCGTCGACGGCACACAGGTAGCAATTAAAGAAGTTCCCCTCGCCCGCGTCGGCACCTGGGGACGGCGCAAAGGGTTGAGAGTGCCTATGGAGGCATCTCTCCTCGAAAAGGTCCAATCAGTTCCTGGAGTAATTAAACTGTATGAATGTTTCGTCTCTGAAGGCAACTATTACATGGTTATGGAATTGATCCCGAAAGCAACTTCATTGTATGATTATATAAAAAAATCCGGCAAACTCCCCCTCAAAGACACCAAACGGCTCTTCGTTGACATCGTAAAAGTAGTCCAAAGATGTCTTAATGCAGGCGTCTCTCACAAAGACATAAAACCCGAGAACGTCTTGCTGTTTAAGGATCCAGCTACGGGGAAGTTCAAGATCAAGTTAATCGACTTCGGATGCGGAGAAATGGTCAAAGGATACGCGGGAAGACACACGGGCGGGACTGCTATCTATTGGCCACCCGAATACGTCAACAAAGGTGAGTTCCTGCATGTCCCAGCGACAGTGTGGAGTCTAGGGACCTTGCTATACTACCTGGTGTGCCTAGATGATCCGTTTTACAACGAAGATGAGATCGAAAAGGCTCACCCGCCCTTCCCTAAAGACCTCCCCAATCAATGCCGCGATTTGATAATGAAGTGTTTCTCTATGGACCCATGGAAGCGGCCCACCCTCCATGGGATCTTGGCCCACCCTTGGCTAAGGGGTCTTGGCCGCTCAAAGGACGGGGATGACCTCGATCCCCCCGATCCTATACTATTTCCACCGGAAGTCTTTAAGAAACTGCGTCTAAGGAAGCGCAAAATTAAACAAAAGCCCTTGGCCCCGGAAAAGAAGACCATCAAACGAGGTTTACAAGGAGAGGATGAAACAGAAAGCACTCCACAAAAGTAGAAGAAGCACAAAAGGAATTGATGGATACCATAGCCCACCATAGTAATACTAAGCCTACTAGGATCTCGTCAAGAGGCAATTTTAGTTGCTAACAATGACGAATATATTGCCTGACGACTGAAGGAATCAACATGCTATCTTGGATCATGAAGAACGAGTTTTTGGAAACTCTAGGAGGACTGTTTAAAGACGAACATAACTTCTTGCAAGCCCTTCTTCTATTGAGTATCACAAACAAAGCTGGGTACTGGAAAGAGGCACAGTGACAACCTTGCCTCGACGCGAAGATGGAAAGTTTCTCGCCGTCTACCTCAGCTTCTTCAACACGTAAACCCCGTCTTCATCTTACCCCCCACCTCAATCTCCCGTGTCGCAGCGTCAACTAACCTCGAGGATTCCGCCAGTGGTCTTTCCAGGCATCTACAGGCCTTAAAAAATTAATAAAAAGTTTTTCAACGGAAGGGCATAGAACAAAGGGCTCAATCCCAAGTATCGATCCTGCATTAGATGAAGATTCCCGTGTGAATTTTTGGGTAAAAAAAGGAAGTTAGACCAAAGGGCTCATTGTAATATCCAGTTGAGAACTGATCGTATGTACAAAACGTGCATCAGAAATGTGGAAACCCAAAATGGAAAAATAAAGTTTCTCTAAAGTCATAATAAGGACAAGGATGAAAGAATCCGACCGAAAGAGCCATACATAGAAAGAGCATACATATATGGACTACCACAGTGAAGGAAAACATCCGTATAATACCTATAAAGAGACGGAAAAGAGCCTAAGAACAAAAACGCTCTTTACGTCTTGACAATGACAGAGCTGAAAGAAGCATTCGTCAGAAAGAGCCAAAAAGAGCTAGAGAGAAAATCACAATGAATATGAAGAGCAAGAGAACATAGAAGACATCCGTTGAATAAGTAGCAACCACAATAAAGAACAAGAAAGTGTTCAGTAAAGGAAATTTGTCTTAAAGAGCCGTGCACAGGGGAAGAGCACTCTCCCCTCAGCTGAATAAAGTCGCCTGACGGCATACAGAAGAATTATACGAAATTCATAACGCAGTCAGAGGCCTGGAATTGAGAGGTGCTCCTCTCACCTAAATGAAATGGCCTGGTGAATGAAAAATAAAGATACTTATGAGAAAAACGTAACCCTACAGTAGGTTCAAATAAGCTGAACAACTGAATGCGGTTTAACCTCAAATGAATGAGATAACATTGTGGTCGCCAGACCAGACCTACAAGTCTCATAAGACAACGGAAAGGTGCCTTTAGACGTTAGAACTTCTGGGAAACGAAGCCTCAAGGAAAAGACACTCTCTGGTTCGATCGTTCGGCTGCCACCGATTTGACGTCATCTTCCCGGTCTTCCCGACCGTCTGAAGCTGGAGCGTTGGCCCTCCATGGGCTGCTCGGCTGTGATCGGCCTTTGGTTGACTTGCCCCCGACGGACAGGTTCCATACTCAGTAGGAAGGTCGTTACCCTCTACGTTGATGATCAGTTGTCATTCTCTTGTGGTGACGGCCTCTAGAATGGAAGACGGTACTCCGGCTCTAGTTGGCAAGGATTTATGTGTGTATTTACCTATTTGTATTTTACGGGAAGGGGAGCTATGCTCGTGAGGTCCCGTCTCCATATCTCGTTTTATCTAGACTGTTTTTAAATTCGTGTATCGTTTTTGCACACACCACATTCTCATCTAACCTGTTTCAAACGTCTATTATCCTGTGGAGAAAG
This sequence comes from Oratosquilla oratoria, assembly GCF_046742065.1. Lineage (NCBI taxonomy): Eukaryota > Metazoa > Arthropoda > Malacostraca > Stomatopoda > Squillidae > Oratosquilla > Oratosquilla oratoria. The sequence continues at coordinate 8,943,388 of NC_134805.1, forward strand.
CTATTCTTTTTCAGGTCTCTTCTATAATTATCTTTCTTGATTTTGTTTCTATGTTCTCCTGTATCTCTACTATCCCATTTTATTAGATCCTCTCTATCAATCATTTCCATGCCTTTCATGAGTCTATAAATAGTTATCAAGTCTCGTCTCTCTCTATGCCCCAATGTCTGTAGCTCTGAGAGCGTTGGTGCCAATTTCGTAATTGCTCTTTGTATTCTTTCAAGTTTTGTTATACATTTTTTGTACTTGGTGACCACGTCGTCGCTGCATACTCCAATTTTGGTCTTATCAAAGTGACTAGTATTTTCTTCACCATTTCTTCGTCCAGGTATGTAAATGCCACTTTGAATTATCTTATTAAATTATAAGTTTCTCCAAAAAAATCTAATTGCTTCTTCTCCCAAAATATATGATCTTGCTATTTTTTTTTTGCTTCTTCCAAATTCCATTATACTACACTTCTTAATTTTGAATTTCATCTCCCACTTCCCAATCCATTCCCATACTTTATTGAGATCACTCTCCAGCGACTCATAATCTTCTTCGGTATTCACTTTTTTCAAAATTTTTGCATCGTCTGCGAAGACGCTCATATAACTTTCAATTCCTTCATCTATATCATTAATATATATATATATATATATATATATATATATATATATATATATATAGCAAACATTATTGGGGCCAGAACTGTTCCTTGTGGAACTCCACTAATCACCTCATCCCAATTGGAATGTTTGTCTCTTATCACCACTCTCATTTTCCTTTCATGCAAGAAGTCTTCCATCCACTTAAGTAGTTTGCCCTGTATTCCTCCTACAGTTTCTAATTTCTTTAGCAATTTCTTATGTGGCACCTTATCAAAAGCTTTTTTCAGGTCTAGAAAGGCACAATCAGCCCATCCATCTCTTTCCTGTATTATATCTATTAGTCTTGAATAGAAACACATTAAGTTTGTGACACATGATCTTCCTTGTCTAAATCCAAACTGCCTTGGATTTAGTATTGTTTTTTCCAAATGCTTTACCCATCTAATTTTGATCATTCTTTCACAAATTTTAGCTACCGTACTTGTGAGAGAGACCGGTCTATAGTTTGTCGGGTCTTCTTTGTTTCCCCTCTTATATATTGATACTATATTTGCTCTTTTCCAAACTTCTGGAACTTTTCCTTTCTTCAATGAACTGCTTATTAGACTATGTATTTTGTCAGTTCGTCCCTGCATTCTCTCAAAATTCAGTTTGCCATTTCATCTGGACCATGCGATTTTCTAACACCGAGATTACTCAAGTGATTTATTATTTCATTCCTTGTTACTTATATCTCTTTCATAGGGGGGACTTTCCCCTCCCACTCGACGCCTCTGAGTTGTATGTTCTCCCTCGTAAACACCGATTTAAAATGTTTGTTCATAATTTCTGCCATTTCTATTTCCTCTGTGTATTCTATTCCTCCTTCCCGTAGTTTCACTAATTCTTTTGTTTTTCAGTTTGTTGTTTATAATTCTATAAAATAGTTTTGGTTGATCTTTACATTTTTCTATGACATCCTTTTTGTATTTTCTCTTTTCTTCTTTGCTCACTTGTACATATTCATTTCTATAACCAGTATATATTTTCCATTTTCGGGTTTTTTGTCTTTCCTCCATTTTATCCAAGCTTCATCCCATTTATCTTTTAATTCGCTACATATTTTGCTGTACCAACATTTTACATGTCCTTTTTCTTGTTTTTGTCTTAGAATATACTTTTCCACTCCTTCCTTATAATCTTTTGTCAAATTTTTCCATTTCACTTCTACTATTGTTTCCTCTTTGTATATCCTTTCCCAGTCTGCTTTTGGAGGAAAATTTCTCATTTTATCAAAATTTGTTTTTTCATACATCATTCCTCCCTTTCTATATTATTCGTTTTTTTCATGTATTTTTCTTCATTTAGTTCCAGTTCAACTAATATGTGGTCACTTTTACTTATTGGTGTCTTATATTCAATCTTGATTGAAGAAGTTAGTGACAGAGTTTTGGAAGGTGTGCGAAAGAAGAAAGTTGAAGATAAATGTGGGTAAAAGTAAGGTGATGAGATGTACAAGGAGAGAATGTGGCAGCAAATTGGAAATGAGTATTAAGGGAGAGAGACTGGAGAAAGTGGATAGTTTTAGATACTTGAGTGCAAATGTGGCTGGAAAGGGAGGAGTAGAGGTGGAATGTAGATTGAGAGAAGCAAGTAAAAGCTTTGGAGGATTAAAAAGTTTAATGAGAAATAGACATTTGGGAATGGATGCTAAGAGGTATGAAGAAGTAATTGAGCCAACAGCACTGTACGGGGCAGAAACATGGAACATAAGTGAGGAAGAGAGGAGGGTTTTGAATATGTTTGAGAAGAGGTGCCTGAGAAGTTGAGAAATATGATAGAGGTTACTAGGCTAGATAGAGTGAGAAACAAAGGTGAGGAGAGCGGGGGTGGAAAGGGAGTTGGGAGATAGAGTTGATGAAAGAGTATTGGGATGGTTTGGACACATGGAAAGAATGAGTGAAGACTAGTAAAAGAGGTGTGGAAGGCAGAGGTGGAAGGAGTGAACATGAGGGGTCAACCTAGGTTGAGATGGATGGATGGGGTAAAAGGGGCATTGGGAAAGAGGGGCATGTCCGTTGAGGAAGGATGGTAGAGGACTGGAGAATGATGTATGGATGATGCTGTGATGCATGAGGGGAAGTGTATGGGGGTTGAGGGAGTGTAACAAATAAATTGACGCAGCCCAAAGGGATTACTCCCTGTCTTCTCTTTTTCTGCATGAAAGGACGGAGATGGGGGGGTTCCCAATTTAATGAAGCAGCCTTGCTGTGGATGTGCTGTGTCTTGCGATACTGCTTCTGACCCAGGGCAGTGGGTGAGATGCAGGGATGACCTGCCATCCAGGAACTAAGATAATAGGGAGGGAGGGAGGTGAATGGGAGTAGAGTATGTGGGGATGGAATACGTGGGAGTGGATTCTATGCCTTTGTTTTTTGGCTACCTCCCTTGTAAGGGGGAAAAAGCCTTTGGCATGTGTAACTTTCCCCTAGAACTATCACAGGCTTAAGCAAATTTAAATGGGAGGTGCTTTGTTTACGAATACTGAGCTAAAATAGTTGTTTGAAATATCACACATTCCTTTATTTAAATATTTAAGTTGACCACCAGCAGATAATAATGGGCCAATATGATTCCTGATAACTTTCTTATCTCTAATGTAACTAGAATTCTTTGGTATTCTCTTTGGATTTATCAGTTTCTTCCCAGATATCAGTCTCTTAACCAGATCCTAGATCTCTATCAACTATGACAATTTATCTCCATTTTGTTATGATAGCTGGCAACTATACACTGCTTCCCTTCTTTTTCTTCTAGCAGTGGCAGAAAAATCTATATTCATAGAACACAAAATCTAACATTCTTTCCATCCCAGATATATGGAACAGCCCAAAGACTTGCTTGCTGCTGCAGTTTTCCAGTTTGTGACATTTGAAGGAACACCTAATTATTACTAGAGACGAGAACCATGACAACTCTTACTTATTGTCTGCCTCACTTTTTTTTATATTTTACAGATCTTTTCTAAATTTTAAGTCACTATAAGGAGGTCTTAGTGATAAAACTAATTATAACTGATAATAAAACTGCATATCTATACAATAACTGCTTTATTTCTACTTATCCAATATATTACAGCATACATACACTCTAAAGAGTAGAAACTGCATGAAACTAAGAACTGTGTTGCACTTGTATTAGGAAGAGTAAAGTAGTCTCACCTTGTGCATTTTCTCGTGTCAAGGTCAGTATTGGACCACATGCTGATCAACCCCTTGTGCACAAACTCCTGTACAACCATATTTATGTAGTCTCCCCTCAACAATCAGTTGACACGGTAGACCTCATACTGCATAAGCTTGATCAACTGATACCCCACTGAAGCTGTGGTCAATTGTTGTTGGTCAGTCCTCAGTGTCACTGGCTTCCAACACCCTCTCAGGTTCCTGACAGAGGTTATCCACCCAAGTTATGCTATGGCAATGTCTTTGGTCAGTTCCCTCAGCCAACTAAAATTGTGCAGTATTTACTACAACAAAGTGTATACACCATATCAAAGGGGACATTTTAATTATCAAATGATAAACCAATTACTTTATAATTCAAATAATTCTATATGTAGAATTCATACAAAATTTGTCCATCTATATACCAAGAGGGGTCTTCTTGCTTGTAATTTCGTATATTCCTACATCCTCCCACGTAAGATCAAATTCAGTCTTTCATGTTCCACACTTCATGGTTGCAGGACTGAACATCTTGCAGGTATTCCTCATTCACCTGGGTGCAGTAGATCTGCATTTGGCAAGTTTGTGCTTGGCATTTCTTCCATGCATATAGCCCCCAAGTACTTCGTGATTATGATCGGCCTAAAGTACCAAGTGCACATATTGTATTCTCCCATCAGCTAGGCCACCATATTGTCAGTCCTACACATTTCGCTGTTATTTACAGGCCACAATCCAATTTCTTTTTTAATAATCATTACTTGCTTGGGTAGTCTACAACTGCTGCTGGTGGAGGGCAGAATGGGAAGAACATGGATGTTAGGAATGAGCAACTTGGTAGGTAGGTGTATCATGTCAAAAAATAAGTTCAAAATTATTGAATTGCCAAACACGGGCATGAAAACATGAGATACCTGTCACTTAACTGGATTCCCTGAGAACACTGTTTATGGTTTTAGATGGAAAAATACAAATTTAAATGTATTTGAAATTGGCGGTCAAGCAATTCAGCAGAAATATGTAACCCAGAGAAAGCAGTGGAAAAATAAATTTATTATTTTTCTCTAAATTGCAACCTTGCTTTGCCGGTAATGACTGATTGGATGGGGAAAGGGGAATGTAACTCAGAAAGTAGGCCGAATGCAAGTGAATGGAATTATCCATCAAAATTTTCCCCTTGAAATGCACTAAACAAAATATACTATTGCAGTTTAAAGAAAAAAATGCACTATCTCTTGTGTTCACTGCTTCTTTTAGGTGCTCAGCCAAATCTAAGGTTTGGTTTGATGTTAATCATGCTGTTTATTGTGAGGAAATGTCGTCTGCTGATCAGTGTGCAGCCAGCACTTCTTGCCAAAGCAAGGCTTACTGTCAACGAGGAGGAAAAAAATGAAGGAAAAAAGATAAGAAAAAAAAGGAAAAAAGAGGGAGAAAAAAGAGGAAGAAAAAGAGGGAAAAAGTGGAAGAAAAAAAATAATGTCCCCTAAAATCAACCTTTACACTAAAAGTAAGAGAAACATACACCATAAGTGAACATGGCCAAAGAGAAACTCAGTGTCTTTTTAACTTTTAATGCATCAGGATAATACCACACGGAGCCAATGATGTACAATTTTTCAAAAGACATTAGGGATACCAAAACATGGCCATGGATAAGCTGAATGTGTATTGGGCCCAGGCCAGTAAAGTATACATGAATATGGTCTTGTCTGCCAACTGGCTTAACAATCGCTTTGTCCATGAGAGCCTCATGCAGTGTCGGTGACTTAACCTAGTTTCTCAAGGCCACTTGTTTATGGATGATCCACCTGGGTACATTAAGCCGCGTCCACACTTGTTGCATTTCCACGTATCGTATCATCTTTGCGTACCACCTAGTGAAACGATACAGTGCAACAGGGTATTGTACCCATTTGTTGCATATCCGTATACACCAGGCAGATACGCAACAAGTGGGTACAATATCCTGTTGCACCATATCGTATCACTAGGTGGTATGCAAAGATGATACGATACGTGGAAATGAAACAAGTGTGGACACGGCTTTACGTACCTACGTGGTCATCATCACCACACATTCAGGTGAAGCTTCTCCCAACATCCAACTGTTACATCGAGAAATTATTGTAAACGTGATTTTGATTTTCTACCAGCATGTGTATGAGTGGAGTTAATCCAATGAATCCACAGCAGTACAAATTGAAGGGCATAACTGTGGCATCAGTTTCTGATAATGGTGAGGAAAATGTCGGCGTATGCTGTGGTAACTGAAACACCGTCTACCGCAGAGTGGTGTTGGTTCTTCATGGCTAGAGACACAGAGTCCCTGGTTGGTCCAGAAGTCAATCAAAGAGAAATTTTTGTACTGCTGTCTGTACAGCACTGTGTTCAAGTAGGGTAGAATTACATTTGTGATACAGTGTGTAGTATCTTAGCTAGTTTACACAAATGAAATGGAGACTTAGGGTATAAACAAAGTAGGCTTTAAAAATTACATTGATGACATATTGCGTAATGTCTTAACTAGTTTCAGCAAATAAATGGAGACTTTGGGTATAAATAAGGTAGACATTAGAAAGTCTCTGGTATCAACTGCTCTTTTACTGGCCATAATTACTCACTAAACAGGAGACTTTGCTGTAATTATTTCCCTTTGATCACAGACCACCTAATTAATTATTTCACACTATTCTGATTTAAGTCTGGACAAACAAGTACAACAGAATACATAAATCAAGTGAAAAATAAATCCTAATACAATGAACAAATTCATTCATGAACAAAACTGAAAATTTGGTTCCTCTGGAAAAAGAGTTAAAATAAAATAAAACTGAAAAAAGTCTACCAAAAAGTAAAGTCATCAATAAATTCTGTTCTAAAACAGATCACAACTCAAGTTACAAATCATTAAAAATCTTTTACATAATGAATATTTATAATCAACAATCCATAACAGTGATTTCATAAACTTTCTAGCAAGTTAAAACAAAATTTTATACATATGGCAACAAAATATAATGCAATGATCATCTCCTGGAAACATATGTCAGATCATAGCTAAGAATCCTTACATGATGAAAAATCTACAATTCTGCAATAACCCTCAAACAGTAGTGAAAACAACATATTCCAAAAATGCATGCACTATGAAACTACACGTCTATGAATTAAACATTGCATAATAACTCTGAAGGTTCTCCACACTTTATCCATCTTTGTAGTCTTCCTACCACTGAGCATCTGACGCGTCTAAACACTTTACTTGAGGAAAAACATTTTTTGTTCTGGAATGTGAATCTGTTGAACAATAGCCAGTAAACATTTAAATGTTAAGTTTACTTTGAACTTTAAAAGAATCCATCCGCCATTAATTGCACCTCTTCATCAGAAGCATTTAAATTTCCTTCACTTTTTAATTATTGCACCAATCTTGCATTTTCTTCATAAAAAAAAAAAAATCAAATTGTGGCACCATTTCAACTCAATGGGTGAAATTAAATGAAGTTCTAATGCACACCGCATTCCTTCTGTTGTATCCGGCAATCACTGTGGAGTCAACAGAAAAAAATACATTATTAGTAATAGCTTCCTCCCCATCCGATCAGCAATTCCATGCACAGCAATGCTAGGCACAAGAGAAAATAATGGAAAATCATCACCCTTTTCATTTCTATCACATGTCCCTTTCACTTTTTCCCACTTAAATCATATGAAGACAGCACCTCAACACTCTTATCCTGCATTACTGCCAGTTCATCCTTAGTACACCTCTCGTGTGGATCACGTCACAATCTTCTATATCTCTTTATATGCCAAAAGACTTCTTCCCCTTTATCCACTTCAGTATGACTCAAATTCTTGTGCACAGCATCAGCTGCCATATGTAATTTGCATCACACTACTTGCATTATAAGATATAGTCAATGCTGTATTGCTTGTTCTCTTTTACTCTGAGTAATAGTAAACACAGAAAATGTTATCAAACCAGTTCACAGAATCCGGGGGTAACTCATGAACAATTAATATATACAGACGCTCCTCAACTTACGTTTTAGTTATGTTCCGAATGGCCGAACGTAAGTTGAAAATGAACGTAAGTTGTTACTGTACCATACATTTGTAAATTCTATTACCGTATCTTATAAAACACCCCTAAATCATTAATTATACACATAACATTGTAAAATGATAACATTAAAATTGAGATGGTGGAGGAGGAGGATGAGGCAAGGCAGGTTCAGTCTGTCGTTTGTGCCATGTAAACAATGGACGCAGCGTCATGCGTAAGTATCGTTTGAACTACGGAGAGTGCGCTAAACTAAAAAATGCACTCAAAAAATTTTTTTTTACAATTTTTTTTTTTTTTTACAGTCAGTTCAAACGTAAAATCAAAAAAACGTAAAACGAATGAACGTAAGTAGAGGAGCGTCTGTATATATACATATATATATATCGTGACATCATGACAGGTGTATGAATGGTAAGAATGGAAAGACACAATTGGGAACAAGAGACTTTATTCCTGACCAGATCAAAATGCCGATGCTGGCATCCTCATGTATCCACTCATGCCTCATAATGCCTACATGTCATCATACTGAAGTGGTTAAGGGAGGTAGCCAGCCAAGGTATTCACCCATCCAACACCCATTTGCTTTCTCCACATCTTAGCTCCTTGTAGATGAAGGGCCGTCCCTACCCCACATCCACTACCTGGGTCAGAAGCAATGCAGCAAGACATAGCACCTCCACTGCAGGGCCAGACAGCTTAAGCTGATTTACCCCCACACGGCAATCCTCCCTCCTTGCCCTCGTAAGTGAAAATAAAGAAGACGAAACGAAACCTCTTCAGGCCACATCAGTCTATTGTCCGTTCACAGCCATTCTCCACTCACACTTATCTTTATCTTCTTCCTTCCATGCTAATAGACATTTCCCTTTTACCTAAAGCCCCCTTTACCCCATCCACCCATCACATTCTTGGTCTTCCCCTTATGTTCACTCCATCCACCTCTACTTTCCACATTCTTTTGCATACCTAAAGCCCCCTTCACCCATCCACCCATCACATTCTTGGTCTTCCCCTTATGTTCACTCCATCCACCTCTACTTTCCACATTCTTTTGCATTGCTGTTTTGGCAATGGTACCCCAAGTTGCTCCAGCTGTTTCATGAGTTGGATGGGTGATGGTTGGTAGATTTAATCTTGAATCTTTTATGGTTTTCACAACTCTCCATATTTTTCCATTACCAATGTTTCTGTCTATTTTATTGGTTAGTTTTACCTAGTTTTCTTTCCATTTATTATTCATTAGATTTGTGATGTTTCTAATCAATTCCTTTAGTTATCCTTTTTCTTGTCCTGTTAGGCTGTATTTCCTTTTTATTTATCTTTTATCTATTCATTATTATTATTATTCTTTATTATTATTATTTCTTTAAGATGTCTCTCCTTTATGTGGCTTAAGATTAAATTTTTCCTGTTGCCTTTGGGAATATGATTCTTGTTTACCTTCTCAATGGCTGTTAGTTACAAGAAAGATATAAACAAGACAGAGAAAATTCAGGTAGCAGCAACTAAGATGATACCCACATATTTACAATGATTCATCACAATATGCGTATTATAAAATATAAAGTTACAGCTGTATTACTTAAGAACATAAGAATAAAGGAGACTGCAAGAAACCATAAGGCCTACACTTGACAGCTCTGTATCCATCACCACCTGTCATCCCCATCCATAAAGTTGTCTAATCGTTTTATTACTTGTTCTCTTTCACTCTCAATACTGATAACCACAGAAAACAGGAGCCAGTTCAATGAATAAGGGGATCACTCAGCTACAGCTACAAAATATAATCAAGATGCCGAGGCCGGCATCCTCATATGCCCCACTCACGCCTCATGACGCTACTGTCGGTGTCATCGTACATAAGAAGTTAAAGAGACTAGATGTTTGAAAGTCATTAATAAATTGTTTTCCATACCAAATTATCCATTCATGGAATAGTTTGGACAAAAGAATAATAGTTAACAATATGGGACAATCAAGCATAGCTCTTATATTGTATGCCACAATTAAGGTAAAAACACTCTCTCTCTTTCTCTCTCCTTGTGGGATTTTTCCTCCATGTATGGAGGGAAGGCCCTTTCCTCCATTTATGGAGGGAAGGCCCTTTCCTCCATTTATGGAGGGAAGGCCCTTTCCTCCATTTATGGAGGGAAGGCCCTTCCCTCCATGTATGAAAGGAAGGCCCTTTCCTCCATTTATGGAGGGAAGGCCCTTCCCTCCATGTATGAAAGGAAGGCCCTTTCCTCCATGTATGGAGGGAAGGCCCTAAGCTCACACACCACATCAAATACAAAACCCATTCAACCACCCTTCTCATCTCAGAACTATCAAATAATACTAAATAATGACGATTAATTACTTCTCTAATTACCTCAAACATCTAGCAGCTTTCCTTTGTTTTTCCACTTGGCACAGTACTGGGCCCATGCCATGGATGATGGAGTTGGTGGAACTCCGACCCACCCTAAAGGCACGGCTGAACCTAAGGTGTTGTCCTTGGAAGTGGCTATGAACTTGTCCCATTCCCACCTGAAAGGATTACAAAGGATTACAAAGGAGGAGCATGCCAACAGGAGACTTTTTGGTCCATAAGTTGGTCATATGCGGAAAGAAAATGATACATACATATACCAAGGCTTTTTCCCCCTTACAAGGGGGGTAGCCAAAAAGGGAAAGGCGTAAAATCATTTCCACCCATTCCATCCCTGAATACACTCCACACCCCTCCACCCTCCCTCTCATCTTAGCACCTCCTGGATGACGGGTCATCCCTGCACCTTGTCCACTGCCCTGGGTCAGAAGCAGTGTCACAAGACACAGCACATCCACAGCAAGGCCGCTTCATTAAATTGGCAACCCTCCCCTCTCTGTCCCCCCATGCATAAAGGAGAAGACGGGGAGAAATCCCTTTGAGCTGCGTCAAATTTTGCTCATACATACTACCTCACCCCCCATCCCCCCGTCCATTCCAACTCATGCATCACAACATCATCCATATACAACCATTCTCCATTCACTCCTGTCTTCTGTCCTCTCACGTCCTTCCTCAACAGACATTCCCCTCTTCCCCAAAGCCCCCTTCACCCCATCCATCCACCTCATCCTAGGACGTCCCTTCATGTTCACTCCCTCCACATCTGCCTTCCATACCTCTTTTACTAGTCTTTCTTCACTCATTCTTTCCATGTGTCCAAACCATCCTAATATTCTTTCATCAACCCTATCTCCCAACCCCCTTTCCACCCCGTTCTCCTCCTCACCTCCTCATTTCTCACTCTATCTAGCCTAGTAAACCCTATCATACTTCTCAGACACCTCATCTCAAACACATTCAAACTCCTTCTCTCTTCCTCTCTTATGTTCTATGTTTCTGCCCCATACAGTGCTGTTGGCACAATCACTCCTTCATACAGTCTCCTCTTAGCATCCATTTGCAAATGTCTATTCCTCATTACACTCTTCAATCCACCAAGGCATTTACTTGCTTCTCTCAATCTACATTCTACCTCCACCTTCACTCCACCTTTTCCTGCAACATTTGCACCCAAATATCTAACACTATCCACTTCCTCCAGTCGCTCTCCCTTAATGCTCACTTCCAGTCTACTGCCACTTTCACCCCTTGAACATCTCATCACCTTACTTTTACCCACATTTATCTTCAGCTTTCTTCTATCACACACTCTCCCAAACTCTGTCACCAACTTCCTCAATCCCTCCTCCGATCCTGCCACAAGCGCAGTGTCGTCAGCAAACAACAGCTGGCTCACCTCCCACTTTTCTCCATTTTCTTTAACCATCTCCAATCACTGACCCACTACCCTTGCATTTACCTCTCGCACTACCCCATCCATCTATAAGTTGAACAGCCAGGGAGACATAACGCATCCTTGACGAAGTCCCACCTTTACCTCAAACCACTCACTCTCTCCATTTCTAATCCTGACACAAGCTCTACTACTCTCATAAAAACTCTTGACAGCTCCCAAAAGCTTTCCTCCTATCCCGTATATCCACAAAACCTCCCACAGTGCCTTTCTGTCTACCCTGTCGTAAGCCTTTTCCAGGTCCATAAAGGCCCAAAAAACATCCTTCCCCTTTCCTATAGCTTTCTCACATATCTGTCTTACCACAAAAATCTGATCTACACAACCTCTACCCGTCCTAAATCCACATTGTTCCTCACCAATTACTCCCTCTGTTCTTCTCCTAATCCTCTCAATCAAGATCCTCCCATAAGCCTTCCCAACTACACTTAACAAGCTAATCCCTCTGAAACTACTACATTCACAATTATAACATGGAAAAATATTTTGAAAATACATACATCCATATACCAATTACTTTTTCCCCCTTACGAGAAAGAAAGAAAGAAAAAAAAAAAAAAAAAAAAGGGAGGGGTGGGGGCATAAAATCCACTCCCACCAATTCCATCCCCCACATACTCCCCTCCTGCTCACCCCCCCCTCCTCCTTATCTTCGCTCCTCCTGAATGACAGGTCATTTTTTCAAAATACTCTGAGGAAATACAAATATCAAGGTATAGTGATAATGTGAAATTTTTAGGGTCAGAGCACTAATTTCAAGAAATGGAAAATAACTGGTTACAAACGTAGTAGTACAATATTGAAACAAATGATCAAAAGAAAAAGAAAGAAGAAAGAGGAGGAAGAAGAAATTATATATATATGGACCAATGCACAGTAACTACTACCCATTCATGACAGTAATGAATATAACACATTAAGTTTTATCTATATATATATATATATATATATATATATATATATATATATATATATATATATATATATATATATATATGTGGAGTAGGAAACACAGGAGTCTTAGTCTTCAGTTTATTCCTGACTAGTTTTGCAGGTATGCTTTTTCAAAGGAATGGGTTTACAAATGGGCTGTGGGCATTATATACATGGGGTGGACCTCACTACCTCCTCGTATTACCATAGTTGGTGACGAGTGTGAACATTACATTGTGGCTAACGTAACAATGATGAAATTTTACAATTAAATATGATGATAACACTAATAACAAAGAAATTATTAATAATAATTGTAACAATACTAATGATAACAATGATAATAAAAATGAAAATTTAAATATTTAAATAATAACAATAATAATACATACATACATATACCAAGGCTTTTTCCCCCTTTCAAGGGAGGTAGCCAAAAAGGGAAAGGCATAAAAACACTCCCACCCATTTCATCCCTAAATACATTCCACACCCCTCCCACCCTCCCTCTCATTTGAGCACCTCCTGGATGACGGGTCATCCCTGCACCTTGCCCACCGCCCTGGGTCAGAAGCAGTGTCGCAAGACACAGCACATCCACAGCAAGGCCGCTTCATTTAATCGACGACCCCCCCTCTCTGTCCCCCCTTGCATATAAGGAGAGGACGGGGAGAAATCCCTTCAGGCTGCGTCAAAATTTGCTCATACATACTACCTCATCCCCCATCCCCCCACCCATTCCTCCTCATGCAATCACAACATCATCCATATATAACCATTCTCCACTCACCTCTGTCTTCCGTCCTCTCCCTTCCTTCCTCAACAGACATTCCCCTCTTCCCCAAAGCCCCCTTCACCCCATCCATCCACCTCATCCTAGGACGTCCCCTCATGTTCACTCCCTCCACATCTGCCTTCCATACCTCTTTTACTAGTCTTTCTTCACTCATTCTTTCCATGTGTCCAAACCATCCTAATATTCTTTCATCAACCCTATCTCCCAGCTCCTTTTTCACCCCTGTTCTCCTCCTCACCTCCTCATTTCTCACTCTATCTAGCCTAGTAACCCCCACCATATTTCTCAGACACCTCATCTCAAACACATTCAAACTCCTTCTCTCTTCTTCTCTTATGTTCCATGTTTCTGCCCCATACAGTGCTGTTGGCACAATCACTCCTTCATACAGTCTCCTCTTCGCATCCATTCCTAAATGTCTATTCCTCATTACACTCTTTAATCCACCAAGGCATTTACTTGCTTCTCTCAATCTACATTCTACCTCCACCTTCACTCCACCTTTTCCTGCTACACTTGCACCCAAGTATCTAAAACTATCCACTTCCTCCAGTCGCTCTCCCTTAATGTTCACTTCCAGTCTACTGCCACTTTCACCCCTTGTACATCTCATCACCTTACTTTTACCCACATTTATCTTTAGCTTTCTTCTATCACATACTCTCCCAAACTCTGCCACCAGCTTCCTCAATCCCTCCTCCGATCCTGCCACAAGCGCAGTGTCATCCGCAAACAACAGCTGGCTCACCTCCCACTTTTCTCCATTTTCTTTAACCATCTCCAATACCTGACCCACTACCCTTGCATTCACCTCTCCCACCACCCCATCCATGTATAAGTTGAACAGCCAGGGAGACATAACGCATCCTTGACGAAGTCCCACCTTTACCTCAAACCACTCACTCTCTCCATTTCCAATCCTGACACAAGCTCTACTACTCTCATAAAAACTCTTGACAGCTCCCAAAAGCTTTCCTCCTATCCCATAAATCTGCATAACCTCCCACAGTGCCTTTCTGTCTACCCTATCATAAGCCTTTTCCAGATCCATAAAAGCCCAAAAAAACATCCTTCCCCTTTCCTATAGCTTTCTCACAATAATAGTAATAATAATAATAATAATAATAATAATAATAATAATAATAAAAATAATAATATATAAATTATAACACTAATAACACAGAAATTATTAATAGTAATTATAACAATAATAATGATAACAATAATAAAAATGAAAATTAAATATTTAAATAATAATAGTAACAATAACAATAACAATAATAATAATAATAATAATAACAATGATAATAAAAGTAATAATAATAATAATTATAATAAAAATAATGATAAAAATAATAATAATAATAATAATAATAGTAATAATAATAATAATAATAATAATAACAATAATAATAATAGTGTTGAAAATAAATAGTAATAAATAATATTAAAAGAATAATGATCATGATAAAAAGTTGGGGATAATATTAAATGGTGAAGGAACAATGTTAGGGGATATGTGAATTGGTAGCATGTGAAGTGAAGCAAGGTAGCATGGTGCAAAAAGGAACGTCAGAGTAAAAGGAAGAAAGTTGGAGAGGGTAGGCAGAAGTCTGGGAAGCCATTCTTGGAGGGCAAATGTCGTGGTAGATCTTGTCCATTTCAAGTCACCAGTTCTCTTGTTTGTGTTTTTGTGGTTGGCAATGTAAAGTGATTCAATTATTTCCGTTGTTTCTTGTGTAGTCCTTTAGCTAGAATGGTGGATCCCTCCCAGTTAGGTAAGTGTCCCTCTGTGTCAATGTGGTTAACTAGAGCGTTGGTTTCTCGATGGTGTCTAATGTCCGCTTTGTGTTCCCCGAGTCTGTTGTTAACCCCTTCCATACGGTGCCGCATACGTAGGCGTCATGAGGAGCAAGTGGATACGCGAGGCTGCCATATCAGCGTCTTGATTATATTTATTGTAGTTGCCCCTCCATAATGACATACTCTCTAAACTGTCTGTAATCACATTTTTTATGGTTATCAAAATTCACGGGTGAAAGAGAGAACGATCGATATAAGCGGTGACTATATTTTATGATGCGAGTATTATTACACGTCGTACAGCTGGCATCGGCTGCTGCCCGCGAGATTTAAGGCCCATACTGAAGAGGTTAAGTCCTCTGTATGTCTCTCTGTAGTATGCAGTCACATACTTTGCAGGGAATTTTGTAAACGATGCTATTGTCACGGTTCATTTTGGTTCTGTTGGTGGTCAAGTGTCCTATTTTCTTCCCTGTGTCATTTACTATGATGAGTCCTGTCTATCTCAACATTTTGGAGAGCATGTGAGAGAGGCCAGAGTTAGGAACCACAAGGTATCGTAAATCTGTCCTCTCTTCACTTCCTTTCCTCTGTCTGATTTTAATTGCTTTCCATAGTGACGTCCCTAACATGCCCTCTGGGTACCTTAGGTTCCTGAATGCAGCAGTTACATATTCAATTTCTTCTTGTAAATACTCTTCGCTGCATATTCTAAGAGCCCTAAGGTAAAACCCAATGATAACACCTGATTTGGTCTTCTCGTCATGTGCGCTAAAATAGTGGATGAAGTCGTCTTTGTTTGTCGGTTTACGGTATACCTTGAACCTAGCGCTGCAGTCCGATCTGATGACGACAGCGTCTAGGAAAGGTAGGGAACCGTTGGTCTCCTCCTATACTGTGAATTTAATTCTTTGGTCTACGTTGTTCAGTTGTTCCAGTAGGTTTCTTGTGTTGTTTGTTTTGTGTGAAATGAAGAGGATGTCGTCAACATAATGGTACCACTTGGAGTTAACTGGGATGATATGTAGAAAATGGTCCCTTTCCAAAGTCTCCATGTAGAGCGATGCTGCCACCACACTCAATGGAGACCCCATTAGAAGCCCTTCATGTTGCCTGTATTCCTGTTTGTTAAAAACAAAAGAACCAAATTATATGCACTTTTCTACTAACTCCAAGTAGTCACGCTTGTTGATGGGTAAGTTGTCGGTGTCAATGTGTTGTACCGTCTCTTTAACAGCCTGAAGGGCACCATCTATTGTTACGTTTGTGTAGAGGGAAGTGATGTCAAGGCTTACCAGGCATTGGTCTATGAAGTCAAATGTGTTCAGTTTGTCTATTAGGTCGGAGGAGTTTCTAAGGTGTGTTCCGCTAATGCTACCTAAGGAGGATGAAAGAGGTTTGGCCAATAGCTTGGCTAGTCTATGTGGTGCGCTACCTATGCCAGAAGTTATAGGTCGGAGGGGAATGTCCTGTTTGTGGATTTTCGGAAGTCCTTTCATGGATGGGATTGTTGGGTCTTCCTCCAGGAGGTAGAGGAGTCTTTTTCCCTTTTCCGTTCTTTTGAGGATTTTTCTGATGTCGGTGTTGAACCTCTTGGCTTCTTCGCTGGCTGTACTGTCCCTTTGTTTACAACATGTGGATTGGTCAGAGAGTAAACGTTCCATTTTGTTGGCATGTTAGGGACGTCACTACGGAAAGCAATTAAAATCAGACAGAGGAAGGGAAGTGAAGAGAGGACAGATTTACGATACCTTGTGGTTCCTAACTCTGGCCTCTCTCACATGTTCTCCAAAATGTTGAGACAGACAGGACTCATCATAGTAAATGACACAGGGAAGAAAATAGGACACTTGACCACCAACAGAACCAAGACGAACCGTGACAATAGCATCGTTTACAAAATTCCCTGCAAAGGATGTGACTGTGCATACTACGGAGAGACATACAGAGGACTTAACAACAGACTCAGGGAACACAAAGCGGACATTAGACACCATCGAGAAACCAACGCTCTAGTTAACCACATTGACACAGAGGGACACTTACCTAACTGGGAGGGATCCACCATTCTAGCTAAAGGACTACACAAGAAACAACGGAAAATAATTGAATCACTTTACATTGCCAACCACAAAAACACAAACAAGAGAACTGGTGACTTGAAATGGACAAGATCTACTGCGATATTTGCCCTCCACTTCTGCCTACCCTCTCCAACTTTCTTCCTTTTACTCTGACGTTCCTTCTTGCACCATGCTACCTTGCTTCACTTCACATGCTACCAATTCACATATCCCCCAACATTGTTCCTTCACATTTAGCAACTCCCTAAAATATTCTGCCCATCTTCCCCTTACTGCCTTTTCTTCCATTATCATCTCTCCATCTCCACCTTTTACCTTTTCTTCTCTATTTGATTCGCCTCCTCTTCCTCTCTTAATTTCTTTCCAAAACATCTTTTTATTACTTTCAAAATTTTCTGACATACTCTTACCCCATTTCACATCTGCTCTCCTCTTTGCAACCTTTACCTTTTGCTTTACTTCTCTTTTCTTTTCTTTGTACCTCTCATATGACTCCCTCGTCCTATTTTGTAACCAATCTGTGAAAGCTCGCTTCTTCTCTTCTACAACCTTCTTTGTTTCCTCATCCCACCATTCACTACCCTTTCTTCTATTTCCCCCTGTCCTTCTTGTTCCACACACCATCCTTGCACACTTTATGACTCCCTCCTTGAACCATCCCCATTCCTCCTCCACACCCAGCTCTACTCTATCCTTTACTCCCTCCCACTCCTCCTTCAGCTTCTTTCTATACTCCTTCTCCTTTTCCTTTTCATTCAAAGAGTTCACTCTAAGAACCTCCCTACCTTTTGTCCCTTTCCTTTCTCCATCTATCCTCCACTCTCAGCTTACCTTCCACCAAAAAATAATCTGATATTCCCCCACCCTCTCCCCTTAGAACATGTACATCCTTAACTCTTCCTATCATAATCCTATTTACCACTACATAATCCATTAGCGCTCTATCTACCACCCTTCCCTCCACCACCCTCTCCCATGTGTACTTATGCTTGACTTTCTTCCGAAACACTGTATTTGCTATCATCAACTCTCTTTCTAGACACATTTCCACCATCAACTCTCCACTACGATTCTTTCCTGGAACTCCACATTTCCCAACCACTACATCGATTGGACCATTTCCTACCCTAGCATTAAGGTCTCCCAGTACTATTACATTGACATTTCTTCCTAAACCCTCTATGCACTCATTTAAATCTATCCAAAAGGCCTCCCTTTCTTCTACACTCTTCTCAATGCCAGGCCCATATGCACTTACAAAGACCCACATCTCCTTTCCCAGTTTCACCTTCATCCACATTATCCTTGAGGAAACCTCCTTCCACTCCATATATATATATATATACACTGTATATCATTAGCTTAGTGCATCGATTTTCAAATTTTTTGTTATTGCATCCCCTCTGAACAACCCATCAACATTATGTGATTAGCACCTCCAACCAACCTTCCATCCTAAGAATTAAGGTTAAAAAATCCATAAGCAAATTTTGCAAAATACTGCTAATCAATAGAAAAATGCAAACATCCCAAATCAGTGTGACCTTCGAGAAAATTCGCTTCACAAGGGAATATACAACTCCCAAGTTAAATAAGTATTCATGAATGGCATAAATGAATATACCCTTGCAAGATAATCTCGTACATACATGGCTAAAGGCCCTTTCTTCATTTATAAGAGGGAGGGTGGAGGGTGGAGAGGGGTGGAGTGGGGTGGAGTGTATTTAGGGATGAAATGGGTGGTAATGGTTTTATGCCTTTTTTTTTTTGGCTACCTCCCTTGTAAGGGGGAAAAAGCCTTGGTATATGTATGTATGTATGTATAAAGGAACAGACTTAGTCAAGCCATACATCACACACCCATTTGTTGTCCCCGTTCTCTAAGCTCCATGTGGATGGAGGCTCATCCCTGTCTTCCACCCACTGCTCCGCTCATATGCAATGCATTAAGACACAACACCTTCATAGCAAGGTCTGAGAGCAGAAGCTGGTTTATGTCCATCATTTCTTGATGACTCCCCTTTCATCCATTCAAGAATTTACATAGATATCTTACATACATATACATATACCAAAGGCTTTTTTCCCCCTTTTAAGGGAGGTAGCCAAAAAACAAAAGCATAAAAACCACTCCCACCCATTCCATCCTTATCACACTCCACTCCCCTCCACCCTCCCTCTTATCTTACCACACAAAAATAATGTTATGAGAGCTGTTTTACACAGTAAAATGCATGGGCCACAAATCACACAAGGAATAATTATACTATACAAATAAACACTTTATACTAACCTCCTTTGCAGAAGATGCTCCAAAGATTTGTTTGCAGATGTGTATGACTTATAAAATGGATATATTTCATCCTCTGGTTTGGGCTCCTCCCCAAACAACATGAGGTCAATTTCACTTCCGTCTGTTTTTCCATCTTTGTTTGCTGAATTTTTGGAATCCATTTCAAGCATAACCTTTAAAGTCTGCTCTTCTAAGAGATAGTTGGCCAGTTGTTTGTCTACCATTTTATGTAGAGCCTCTGCAAAAATATGTAAGAAACATCCTTATTTTCTGTATTTCTAAGTTTCTAATCACATGCATATCAATTCTTTATATACTCTTTAGGATGATGAGGCCTGTTTCAAGACTGGTGCTATATTCTTTTGTTCTGAGTACTACATTTTATCTATATGGTTAATGATTCCTATCCTATACAGGCAGGTGGTATTAACCTCTTTGATACGATGATGCCTATGTAGGCATCATGGGGAATGAGCGGGTATATGAGGATACCGGAATCGGTGTCTTGATTATATTTATTTTATAGTTGCACACAAGTTACCTCTGGATTCTGTGAACTGGTTTGATCACATTTTCTGTGTTCATTATTACTCAGAGTAAAAGAGAACAAGTAATACAGCAGTGAATTTATATTTCATAACGCGAGTAGTGTTGTACATCATACATATGGCAGCCGATGCTGCACACGAGAATTTGACTTGTATTGAAGAGGTTAACCCCTTCCATACGGTGCCGCACACGTAGGCGTCATGGGGAGCGAGTGTATTCGCGAGGCTGCCATATCGGCGTCTTGATTATATTTATTGTAGTCGCCCCTCCATAATGACATTCTTTCTAATTCTTTTGTAATCGCATTTTCTATGGTTATCAAAATTCACGGGTGAAGAGAGAACGATCGATATATGCGGTGACTATATTTTATGATGCGAGTATTATTACGACACGTCGTACGGCTGGCATTGGCTGCTGCCACCGAGATCCAAGTCCATGACGCCTACGTGTGCGGCACCATATAGAAGGGGTTAATGTGTGGAGCCTACCCAAAGTGAAACTGCAATGGAGGAAGAAACAAACACAAAAAGAAGAAGAATCACCACAGTTTTTGGACATCCATCTATATTCAAATCCACACCATATTCCTCACCTCTACCCAATGACCTCACAAATGGGGGTTGAGGCAAACAAGAGAGACCCAGGACAACATACTGATTAATTGATCTTATATGGGCTCACCACTCATCAAGACTCATTTCCAATTATGACATGACTTTCCCCTTCAATAGTTGGCTGGATTTTTTCCCCCTTACAAGGGAGGTAGCCAAAAAACAAAGTCATAAAACCCATTCCATCCACATATACTCCACTTCCATACACCCCCCTCCCTCCCTCTTATCTTGGGTCCTCCTGGATGACGGGTCATCCCTGCATCTTGCCCACTGCCCTGGGTCAGAAGCAGTGTCGCAAGACACAGCACATCCACAGCAAGGCCGCTTCATTAAGGGACTGTAGGGCGCGAAAACACGAAAAATTCTGGAAAATCAACGAATTTTAGGTAAACATTTCAAAAGATTCTCTATGATGGTGGTAACACTTTAGCCAAATATTACAGCTCAATTCCGTTTCTTTTCTTATATATAAAATAAAATAGATAAATTTTTGGCAACCTCTGGCAACCCCATTGCATGAAAAAACATTCTGTATATTGAAATAAAGTCAAAATTTTGATACCCAGTTCTGTTTTGTTTACTATAATTAATATATATGGAGATATCTGGCAACTTGCCCAACACTAATCGTCAATCACCACAAGGATCTCAGTATCTTTTCAAAGCTAAAGGAGAAAGGATGTCGCCCTGTCGCGTATCTGTTAGCCTACCAGTCATGCATGCGATCGTATTATCTTTTATTCTACCAACAGGTATTCAAAAGATTCTCTATGATGGCTGTAACACTTCGACCAAATATTACAGCTCAATTCCGTTTCTGTTCTTATATATAAAATGAAATAGATAAATTATTGGCGACATCTGGCAACCCCATTGCATGAAAAAACATTCTGTATATTGAAATTAAGTCAAATTTTCGATAGCCAGTTCAGTTTTGTTTAAAGTTTTAAACGGAAACGTAAAAAAATAGACAATGTCACGAGTGAGTACGCGGCCGGAGGATTTTAAATGCCGGTGCGCTCCTTTAAACTTTAAATGCCTCTCCTGAAAAGTTTATGTTTTTTATATTTAAATAGCCATATCTCTGTTTCTTTTTGTCCGATTTCATTCATTCTTTCGAATTTGTAAAGAGAAAGAGTAATTCTTTAATTTGATCAGGAAAAAACAAAGGAAACTGTAACTTAATTTTTTTGTTTAATTTATCATAGCAGATTTTCACTGAAGTTTCTACTATTCAAAATAAAAAAATCATAAAAAAGAATAAAAGAGAGTAGGAAAAAATCTAACTCAATGAAGTTGTTTCCAAGACTCTAATCTTTCATTTCCTACATAGTAGGCTGATTACCTATGCCTGTGGATACTTCAATGATTACAGATACTATCATAAAAAAAAGAAAGAAAAAAATTAACTACACGTAATATATACATGTTACTAAAACAATTTAGTATGCAATAATACTCTTTCCGATAGAGTAAGTATACATAAGTTCACCAAAGAAATTGAACAACTTTTATGACACGTTCACCTATAAGCACTTCCCACAGTCCCTTAAATCAGCAACCCACCCCTGTCTCTGTCCCCTAATGCAGAAATGGAGAAGACAGGGAGAAATCCCTTCAGGCTGTGTCAATTTATTTTTCACACATATTTTTCACCACCATCATTGTAGTAATACCAAAATAGGTAACACTACACTGAGGGAGGAAAAGGTTCTAAATCCAGACCCATACATACATATATATATATATACCAAAGGCTTTTACCCCTTACGTGGGGGGTAGCCAAAAAGAAAAAGGCATAGAAACCACTCCCACCCATTCCATTCCCTACATTTTCCACTCCTCTCCACCCTCCTCCCTCCCATACCCTTGGAAATAAAGTCATTCAATTAACATCACCACAACATCACCCTGGGATTTCAAGTTTTCATAACCCACTACAGAAACTGTGTCTTGGAAGCAACCACTACACAAGAGTATGCAGAGCACTTTGTACTACTCTATCCCCTGCTCAATCACTCCATGCATCTCCACAAATTCTTTGTGATTTTAGATATTCTAAACCACCATCTATGTTACATTCACTCAAAGGCTTATATATACATACATACATATACCAAGGCTATTTTCCCCCTTACCAGGGGGGGTAGCCAAAAAGGAAAAGGCACAAAAACATTCCCACCCATTTCATCCCCGAAAACACTCCACACCCCTCCACCCTCCCTCCTATCTTAGCACCTCCTAGATGACGGGTCATCCCTGCACCCTGTCCACTGCCCTGGGTCAGAAGCAGTGTTGCAGGACACAGCACATCCACAGTAAGGCCGCTTCATTAAATCGGCGACCCCCCCTCTCCGTCCCCCCATATAAAGGAGAGGACGGGGAGAAGTCCCTTCGGGCTGCGTAAAAAATTTTTGCTCACACACCCTACCTCACCCCCATTCCCCCGTCCAATCCAACTCATGCATCACAACATTTTCCATATACAACCATTCTCCATTCACCCCTGTCTTCTGTCCTCTCCCGTCCTTCCTCAACCTCTTCCCCAAAGCCCCCTTCACCCCATCCATCCACCTCATCCTAGGACGTCCCCTCATGTTCACTCCCTCCACATCTGCCTTCCATACCTCTTTTACTAGTCTTTCTTCACTCATTCTTTCCATGTGTCCAAACCATCCTAATACTCTTTCATCCACCCTATCTCCCAGCTCCCTTTCCACCCCTGTTCTCCTCCTCACTTCCTCATTTCTCACTCTATCTAGCCTAGTAACCCCCATCATACTTCTCAGACACTTCATCTCAAACACATTCAAGTTCCTTCTCTCTTCCTCTCTCATGTTCCATGTTTCTGCTCCATACAGTGCTGTTGGCACAATCACTCCTTCATACAGTCTCCTCTTAGCATCCATTCCCAGATTCCTATTCCTCATTACACTTTTTAAGGCTTACATAGACCAATTTTTTTTTCCCTTACAAGGGAGGTAGCCAAAGTCAAAAGGCATAAATCCACTCCCACCCAGTTCCTCACATAACCCATTCCCATTCACCACCCCTCCCTCCATCTTTTCTTGGTTCCTCCTCCACCCAAGGACTTAATGTCCATATTTCATACCCACAGTATAAGACAAAGGGAGTGAACATGAAGGGACGTCCTAGGATGAGGCGGATGGATGGGGTGAAGGGGGCTTTGGGGAAGAGGAGAATGTCTGTTGAGGAAGGACGGGAGAGGACAGAAGACAGGGGTGAATGGAGAATGGTTGTATATGGATGATGTTGTGATGCATGAGGTAGAATGGGCAGGGGGATGGGGGGGGTGAGGTATTATGCATAGGGGGATGGAGAGGGGGGGGGTCGCCGATTTAATGAAGCGGCCTTGCTGTGGATGCGCTGTGTCTTGTGACACTGCTTCTGACCCAGGGCAGTGGACAAGGTGCAGGGATGTCCCGTCATCCAGGAGGTGCTAAGATAAGAGGGAGGGTGGAGGGTATTCAGGGATGGAATGGGTGGGAATGATTTTATGCCTTTACCTTTTTGGCTACCTTCCTTGTGAGGGGGAAAAAGCCTAGGTATATGTATGTATGTAAAAAGTTGACTTATGTATTCATATATACATTTGATTAGATAATCACACACACATACCAACACTTTGCAATCTGACATACGAACAAAGATTGGATAAACTACAGAGAAAGAGGTGATTTGCTAACCATCCACAGAATTATGAAAGGGATGGAAATTCTTGATAGGGATGACCTACTAAAATGTAACAGAAGAGCTACAAAAGGACACGAGAAGAAACTTAAGAAAGACAGATACATAAGAGATCTGAAAAAGAATAGCTTTCCACAGAGAGTAATAGATATTTGGAACAAACTGAAAGAGGAAACAGTGAGTGCTAAAACTATACATGACTTTAAAAATAAACTGGATGCAGAAAGATATAACAGCGGGTCACTTCGAGCATAGCTCTCCTCCTGCAAGATACAACTAGGTAAATACAAAAAAAAAAAAAAAAAAAAAAAAAAAAAAAAAAAAAAACACAAAAAAAAAAAAAAAAAAAAAAAAAAAAAAAAAAAAAAAAAAAAAATCCATCATCATATACACAATCTCTGGACTGAAAAAATTCTGAGTTCTTTCTTCCTGGTCCACTACAAGACCATCCCCTTGGGTGACAAAACTGTCTTCGCATCACACTACAAAATTTGTAGGGTAAGAAGTGCCAATAGAGTTTTTGAAGTGCTTCAATGGCTATGGTTGTCAATATAGTATGAACTATGTTTCAAACTAATAACTAAAATCAATTACCTGAAGACTTCAGGCAATAAGTGAGAAGAGCAAGGAGAAATTTGAAAATGCCCATGTGTTAAGATATTTAAGATAAATTACCATATGTTTTTGTGTTATTATGATATTTGGAAATAAACTCTATTGGGATTTGAACCCTCACCTGAGCGGCTTGCTTCTTACAAGATGTGATGGTATGTTCTTCGTCTTATAAAAAGCAAGCCACTCAGGCAAGTTTGAATCCCAGTAGGCGAGTTTATTTTCATATTACCATATATACCAAAATGTGTTTTCCCCCTTAAATGTGGGGTGGCCACCTTAACCCCTTCACTCCGGGTCAAAATCTCGTGGGCAGCATTAGCTGCCAGACGTGCGATGTTGTGTCATAATACTCGCATTATAAAAAATAAAGTCATCACTGTATTGCTCATTCTCTCTTTCACCCGTGAATTTTGATAACCATAGAAAATATGATAAAGCCAGTTTACAGAGTATGGGGGTCACACAGGTACAACTACAATAAATATAATCAAGACGCCGACATCGGCATCCTCGCGTACCCACTTGCTCCTTATGACGCCTACGTAGGCGTCACTGTATGGAAGGAGTTAAAGCATCCACCAACCCCACAACCATCCAAAACCCCATTTGTTGTTCCTCCAATCTTTGCACCTTATGGATGAAGATGTTACCAATTTAGCAAAACAACGTCAACATTTGGACAGAATAATCAACTGACCTGTAACCTTACTGAACTTGCTGTCACTCTCTTGGTTGGTGACATAACCGTGCTTACTGCCCTTCAGACTCCGCACAAGGCGAAGAGTCAGGAGAGATTCCAGAGTTTGCTTCAAAGCTCTTGTCTCGTTCAACTTCTGGTGCACTTCAGCCAAGACTCCATCTGCCTCAGTCTTTAGTTGTTTTTCCTGACATGAGAAATGAGCTAATTAGCATTAATCTTACAAATGGGGATTGGGAGAAGCAGATAAAAATATAGAAAGAGAGGGCTCGATCACAGTGGCAATTCTAGGACTATGAAAGTGGGAGGGCCAGTTTAGGGCCAACATAGATGTGAGGGGGCATAGGAGGTCAGTTGCAAGCAAAATGAACCTTCACGGGTGGGGGAGTTCAGGAATATATATACATATATATATGTATATATATATATATATATATATATATATATATATATATATATATATATATGTATATATATATGTATATATATATGTATATATATATATATATATACAGACGCTCCTCATCTTACGTTTTAGTTACGTTCCGAACGGCTGAACGTAAGTTGAAAATGAACGTAAGTTGTTACTGTACATTCTAGTAATGTATGACCGTTCATACTGTACTATACATCCGTAAATTCTATTACCGTATCTTATAAAACACCCCTAAATCATTAATTATACACATAACATTGTAAAATACAGTAAACTTCCACTTATATGAACTCCAAGGAGGATTAGAAATGTCCGATTAACCGAAATGTTCGGTTAATCCGATTTTGTATGTTTCATTCCCGTAGAGTTTTATGTGGTAATGTCCTCTGCAATATTCGTACCTGTAAACTTAACATACGCATGGAAATACTTATAACGTTTGTGCCATGTAAACAATGGACGCAGCGTCATGCGTAAGTATCGTTTGAACTACGGAGAGCGCGCTAAACTAAGAAATTCACTCAAAAAAAAAAAAAAAATTACAGTCAGTTCAAACGTAAAATCGAAAAAACGTAAAACGAATGAACGTAAGTAGAGGAGACGCTGTATATATATATATATATATTATATATGTATATATATATATATATATATATATAATTTAGAAGTAGGATATGCAAAAAAACTGGGGGGGCCAACCTGGGGGGCAACTGAAAAACTGACACACCCCCCCCCCCTAGAATTGCCACTGCTCAATCAACCAATTTGTTGCTCCAGGTCTCTCCTGCAGAAGACCCAGTTCCCAGGTATGGCTTGGGTGGGGTATGAGGTGTTGAGGGTTTTTGTGTAATGTTTCCATCTGGGGCAAGTTGTTGTTGTTGTTGTTGTCGTTCCCTAGACTGTCTGTCCGAGCAGTCCCGTCTCCCCAAGGAAGGCCACAGCCGAAACTGGGTTTTCCCACAAATCCTTTATAGAGTGTATGTTGTGTTGTTTGCGTGCATGATTGTGTATAATGCAGTCTTCCATTATGTGTTGTATGGTATGGGGTGAAGTGTTACATCCTGGGCAGTTGTTCACAACACGGTCGTCCAGCCTCTTCTGGTAGCTCAGAAGTGCTGGGTGGTGACCGCATCGCAGTCTGGCCAAGTGGACTCTGTCCTTTCGTGGGAGAGAGGATTCAGAAGGGTGGATATCAGGGGGTCTGGCATGCAGCAGTGTGTTGTCTTTCAGTGTGTTAATGGAGCGGTGAGTGATATGATTATGAATATGTTTCCGGAGGCTGGTATTTGGTGGTTGTGGAGGAAGAGAAGAGAGTATCTGTGCGTAATAAAGGTCTTTGGGTGTAGTTTTAATGTTTCTTGGTGTGTGTGGGTGTTCTGCTATGTAGTGTAGCGGGTGTGATGTGTTTGTGGTGGCTGCAGCAAGTGTTTGTGTGCCTCTCATGTCGAGGTGGTCCTTGACTTTGAGGACTTTTGTTTCATGGTGTAAATGGTCTGTAGGTGATGTATTTGTGCAGCCTATAATTGTTTTTAGGGCTTTGTTTTGTATGATTTGAAGGGTGTTGTGGTGTGTCTCACTGAGATTAGGAGCCCATGCAAGACTCGCATAATTCATCACTAAGCGTATGCATTGTTTGTATATTGTTATATTAGTTTCTTTGTTTTGTCCAAATGTTGTTCCAGTGATTGACTTAAGTGCGTTAAGTCTAGGTGTGCATTTGTTTTTTATGTTTGTGAGGTGTTGTTTGAAAGACATGGATGTATCGTATGTTACACCAAGAATTTTCGGTGTGTTTGTGTGTGGTATTAGAGTGTTGTTGATGTAGAGATGAGGTATGTATTTGTGTTCTTTTGTCCAGTTGGTGAGAAGTGTTGCTGTAGATTTGGTTGGAGCTATTTTGAGTCTGTTTGTGATGAACCATGTGTTGAGTGTGTCAAGGTAAGGCTGGATTATTTCTGCAGCTTTGTCTGTGTTACGATGTGTGCATGTGATTGTTATGTCGTCTGCGTAGGAAGAGATTTGTATTTCTGAGGTGTCTGGCGTGGGTAAGTCATGCATGTATAGAATAAATAATGTGGGAGATAGAACTGAGCCCTGTGGTACTCCGTTCTTAATGTTTCTGATGTGCGATGATTGGCCATTATATGACACATGAGCATTCCTGCCTGCCAGATAATTGGCCAGCCATCTTTTGGTGTTATTGTGCATGTCTGTGTTATATATTTTATTTGTTAGGTTGTGGCGGGGGATAGCATCAAAAGCTTTACTAATGTCCAATGTTATAAGAAGTGTTCTGTGGTGGGGCCTATCTGAATTGATGCCATCTAAAATTCTTTGTGTGAGGTTTGTCAGAAGAGTGTTTGTGGAGTGTAGTGGCCTAAAACCGTGTTGTGAGTCAGCAAGGGGAATATATGGTGTGACAAGTTTAAGTATTAGGCGTTCAATGACTTTAGAGGGGGTGCAGAGAAGTGTGATTGGGCGGTGCGATGTTGGGATTGTTGGGTCTTTGTTCGGTTTTGGAATGGTGATTATTTTACCATGCTTCCAGATGTCGGGTATAGTGTTGTGTGAATAGCTGTAGTTTGCAATGTTTGTGAGTGCGTGTATACCTTGTGGTCCAATGTGTTTTAGGTGGATGTTGCTTATGTTATCAGGGCCATAGGCAGATGAGTGCTTGAGATTATGCATTATGAGTTTTGTCTGACTGTCTATGAAGGGTGTATAGTCTGAGTCTGTGGGGAAGTCTTTCTTACGTCGAATGGTGCGTCGGTCGTCAGGGTGAGATGTAAGATGGCTCGTCTGTGCAAAATGACGTATGAGTGCGTTTGCTTGTTGTCTGTTTGAGGGTAGATTATCTGTTGTTGTGATTATTGCTGCGTGAGAGTGTGTAGTGTTAGTGTTGGATAGTGTGATGCTGTTGAGTGTTTTGTACAATTTGCTGGTGTTTGTTTTGTGATCAAGTGTATTGATAAAGTTTTGCCAATTTTGTGTTTTTTGTTCATGTATTTTATTGGCAATCACAGTGTTTAGTGTTTGTATTTGGTCTGCTATGTTTTGAGGGATAGGTGTGGGGGTATCGTGTTTAAGTGTGTCACGTTGTCTGATAAGGCCTTGGATTTCTGGTGTGAAGTTGGGGTTGTGTGATTTTCTGTTGCCTCTAGGGATGTATCTCTTGGCTGCGTTTTGTATGATTGTATTAAAAGCGTGCACAGCATTGTTTATGTTTGTGATTGGTGTACTGTTAAGTGTTTCAAAATGTTGTTCTGTCTCTTCAGTAAAGGCTTCCCAGTTAGCTCTCTTGTAATTGGTGTAAGTGTGTCTGTGGCCAGCTGGGGTGCATCTTGTTTTGGTGGTGATGATGATTGGAAGGTGGTCAGAGCCAAGGGCTCCGACCACTCTCCATGATGTTGTTGGGGTTAGGCAGGGGGAGCAAAAGGTGATATCAGGAGAGGAGGGAGTGTAGAGGGCTTGGTATGGGATATGTGTATGATTATGTGTGTTGTTCATGATAGTCAATGAGTCGAATTGAGTCTGTATATCAAGCCCTCTGTTTGTGTCAGGGTTGTCGACAAACCAGGCAGACGACTTGGCGTTGAAGTCACCACCCATGATCAGGTTGGGGATTGAGGTTAGTTGGCCGAGTTGAGGTCTGAAGGTGTTTGGAACTGTGGGGGATGATTGGGGGGGAATGTACATGTTAACTATTGTTAGTGTTGAATTGTTGCCTGTGCGGATACGAATGGATTGGGTTTCTGTTGTGTTATCTGTGGTAGGGAGGAGAATTTTGGTTGTGGCACTTGTGTCCACAAAACAGATGGAATGGTGGATCAGGGTGATGAGTCCACCACCATTGCCGTCAGTCCGGTCTGATGGTGGTGTAATTGTCTGGGGCAAGTTGTTTCTGTAGCTGGGGCTATTCTGTGGTGGCACTGTCATAGTGCTGGATGATGACCTAGTCATAAGCATGCCGAGTTTTTTATTTTCTTTCTTTTAAAGAATTCTTTCAGTGGGTAGTGTCTGGGGGGTTATTGATGAAATATGAAGTTTGGTGGTCAGTCTTGAAGAGCTCATTTTGTGATCTGAATGTGGATGTGTCTTTGTATGGATGTATTGTATGCTTTACATCATAGATTGCTATAGATATTTGAGTAGTATGTCCTTTTTTTTTAGGGGGTTAAGCTTCTGTGATACATTGAGATAGGTGAGTAGGATTGAGGGTTCTTGCATAAAACTATGTATTTATGATTTTCACGTGTTCTATGGAAAGATTTTTGTTTTTTGTGTACAAGTAGAATGGGTAGGGGATTGGGGGGTGAGGAAGTATGCGTGAGAAAAATTTAATGCAGCCCAAAGGGATTTCTTCCCATCTTCTCCTTTTCTGCATTGATTGTATACCTTGTAAGGTGTCAATGTTTGTTTTCTAGAACTACTAGCCAGTATTCACTGGCATTTTTGGCCATAACTGAAGTGCAACCTGCAAGAGTATTCTGTCTTCAAGAAAACTGGTAGATATCAATGTATCAATTGCCTTGTCTATCTGCATTTTGACATGGGCAAAATACTAGAGGAAGAAGCCTATTGGTATATAGAAAAAATAGAACAATTCATCACACTGAATACAAACAAAAAGTCAAATCATGCAAAAGCCATATTTTATGTATGTATGTATGTATATATATATATATATTTAACTTACCCTTCTTTTAGCAAGTTCTGCTTTCATAACTGAATCCCTCCATTCATCAATCTCTACACTCTTCTGTGCCCACTGCTCTGATACTTTATTGGCTTCTTCCTTGTTTATTTTCTTCCGTCGTTTATGTCTTAACCGTTTCTTCTGCCTTTCCTCCACAGCTCTCTTTACTTTCTTTATATATTCTTCATCAGAGAGATTCGTCAAAAGCTCCTCAATTTGTGCCTGGAATAATGAATTTAGAAAATAAATTTAATCTTATCTAATGAACATATATCATACATGTATTGAAACAAAAACAAAACAATTACCCTTGAACAGGGTGAAGATGTAAGAGATGTGAGAGATTGAAACAAAAACAAAAAAATTACCCTTGAACAGGGTGAAGATGTAAGAGATATAAGAGATTGAAACAAAAACAAAACAATTACCCTTGAACAGGGTGAAGATGCAAGAGATGTGAGAGATTGAAACAAAAACAAAACAATTACCCTTGAACAGGGTGAAGATGTGAGAGATTGAAACAAAAACAAAACAATTACCCTTGAACAGGGTGAAGATGTAAGAGATGTGTGGACAAGCGGAAAATTACAATGCTTGTTGGTCATATGTTGAGTTAGAAAACATGACAGAGTTCATGAGAGGGACAAGAGTGAAGATGGGAATGGGCAGAAAAACTGAGCAGATTTGCCTGAAATGGTACTCATGTCATGAGAATGGATGAGCGTATAATTCTTTTAGGATTCCTGATGGATGGGAGAGCTGGGAAGCATTGGAAAAAGAGGATGGATGGGGTGAATGAAGGTATGAAGGATCATACACAGGATACTGCATGACAAAAAATGTGTGTGGATGCAAGAATAAGTCAGTTAAAGATTGATTGCATGTGTGTGTATATATATATATATATATATGCTAATAAGAACACGGGTACGTGTGTTCACTTATGCAAAGTAGACCACTTGGAAAAAGAAACTAACGAAGCAGAGCGCTTTCGTATATTACATCTTCAGTGCAACAAGTGAAGATGTAATATACGAAAGCGCTCTGCTTCGTTAGTTTCTTTTTCCAAGTGGTCTACTTTGCATATATGTATATATATATGTGTATATATATGTATATATATATATATATATACATATATATATATGTATATATATATGTATTCAAGAGTAAGGAAGACAAATGAGTAGAAAGGTGGTGAGGTAAACACAGAGAACAGTTTGGGTTTTAATTCGCTAAATAAGACGTCCTAGTAAGGATGACACGTCAGTGAATACACACACACATATACAATCAAATCTGACAGTTGCAGAGTTGCAATCTTGGGGCCTCATGATTCTCCTAATCATGGTTGTAGGATTAAGACTCCAGAACAGATAGTTTTGTTCCATAACATATACACACACATATATATATATATATATATATATATATATATATATATATATATATGTTAAATATATATATATATGTTAAATATATATATATATATATATATATATATATATATGTCTAGATCAGAGTTACTAGTTATATGAGAGTTGGAAATAGTACATATATATATATATATATATATATTATATACATAGACATACACTATGGTAACATCTTTTATAATTTTTTTTTTTTTTCCTAATAAATACTGCACACTTAAAATATCTTGATATGTCATGTACAGTATAAAATCATACTATGTTCATCTTTCCTTAATTTATCTAAAATTAAAATTTCTTTTTGGACATATTTACCTTGGTTTCCTCTGCCTTATGCAGAAGTTCTGTACAGTCATCTTCACCTGTAGCTTCAATTTGGCTTTGGAGTGTACGTAATTTTCTCTGCAACTGCATGGTGGCTTCAATGTCCTTATGTACGTCCCTCAGCTGTTAATGGAAGCAGGTTACTTAAATTCAAAACTTACACATCACACACACACACTATTTGGATGAAGAAATTATTTTAAAAAAATATTAGTTACATTAATTAGACCAAAACTGGAATACACAGTGACACTGTGGACACCCAGTGCTAAAAAGAATATAAAGAAATTAGAAAGAATACAGAGAGCAATGACAAAGTTGGCACCAGCTCTTTCCAAATTAACATACAATGATTATCCAAATTGAAACTACCAACATTGGAGCAGAGATGAGAAAGAGGTGATCTACTGACTATAGAATCATGAAAGGAATGGAAATCCTTGATAGGAATGATTTACTAAAAAATGACAATGGAAAAACAAGAGGTCATGAAAAGAAACTCAAAAAGAATAACTATAGAAGAGATCTGAAAAAGAATAGCTTCCCACACAGAGTGCTGGATATCTGGAATAACTTAGATAAAGAAACAGTGAGTACAAATACTATTCAAGATTTTAAGAAAAACTTGATGCTGAAAGATACAAAGATGGGTCACCACAAGCATAGCTCCCTTCCCATGTAATAGAACTAGGTAAATACACAAGAACATAAAGAAATTAGAATACAAAGAGCAACAACAAAGATGGCACCAACTCTCTCCAAATTAACATACAAAGATTGTCTAAATTGGAACTACTAACTCTGGAACAAAGAAGAGAAAGAGGAGATATACTGACTACTTATAAAATCATGAAAGTAATGGAAATCCTAAATAGAGATGATTGATCAAAATGGGAGAATAGAAAAACAAGAGGACATGAAAAGAAACTCAAAAAGGATAATTATAGAAGAGATCTGAAAAAGAATAGCTTCCCACATAGAGTAGTGGATACCTGAGATAAATTAGATAAGGAAACAGTGTGTGCAAACACTTCAAGATTTTAAGAAAAAAATTGATGCTGAAAGATACAAAGATGGGTCACCACGAGCATAGCTCCCTTCCCGTATAATACAACTAGGTAAATACACACACACACTCAAAGAGGATAGTTATAGAAGAGATCTGGGTGGATGTCTGGAAGAAATTGGACGGAACAATAGTGTGTGCAAACACCATACAAGAATTTAAGAACAAACTAGATGTTGCGAGTTACAAAGACAGGTCACCATGAGCATAGCTCCCCTTCCCGTATAATACAACTTGGTAAATACACAAAAAAATAAATAAATAAATAAATAAATAAATAAAGAACTATCCCTCCAAGATTGGAATATGCATCAGAAAAAGGTAGAGAAAAAATGGACAGAGAAGAGCTACTGGTACAAGATGAAAAATCAGCAAGAGGCAGTACAAGGTTGAAAAAAGCAAGACTACTTAAAAGATGTTACAAATCATAACTTTCTGTATACATACATACATACATATACCAAGGCTTTTTCCCCCTCACAAAGGAGGTAGCCAAAAAGGAAAAGGCATCAAATCATTCCCACCCATTACATCCCTTTTATACACTCCACACCCCTCCACCCTCCCTCTTATCTTAGCACCTCCTGGATGATGGGTCATCCCTGCACCTTGTCCACTGCCCTGGGTCAGAAGCAGTGTCGCAAGACACAGCACATCCACAGCAAGGCCACTTCATTAAATCGGCGACCCCCCCCCTCTCCGTCCCCCCATGCATAAAAGGAGAAGACGGGGAGAAACCCTTCGGGCTGCGTCAAATTATGCTCACACATACTACCTCACCCCCCATTCCACCTCATGCATCACAACATCATCCATATACAATCATTCTCCATTCACCCCTGTCTTCAGTCCTCTCCCGTCCTTCCTCAACAGACATTCCCCTCTTCCCCAAAACCCTCTGTCAGGGGCATCATCCTAGCCTCCTGATAGGGGGGAGTGTGTGACGTTAAACCATATCATCATCATCATCATATAGGTGCAGATATTTTTGTAGCAAGATAGATGATAATACAATCCTAGCCAACAACACAAACAAATTTAAGGCAATACTTGATAAGTGGCTGCAACCTTGTATACTACAACTAGGTATAACTAGGTAAATACCAGAGCTGGGTATGTTACCACTCGACAGATAGTGCATTACCATCAATGCATTACCAATTTTAATTTCCTTTAGTATGATTTTGATGGGAGAAAAAAAAAAAAATTAAATGGAGAAGTATTTACTTTTTACAAATATTCTCAATAAAATAATATCTAAACTACTGCATTAATATTCCCTATTCTAAAACATCAAATAACCAGAGCTGGGGACTTGCGTCACTGTGTTAATAACGCACAACCTGTCTGGCGGTAATGCACACAGCTCTGGTAAATACAAATATGTACACAAACACACACCTACAAGGGAATTATTTAGAAGAAACTGATTGAATCAAAGATGCATTTATGCTGAGTCGCTGAGTCAGTACAACAAAGATGGCTCAATTCCACATCCATCAAAAATTAAATTCAAGGTCAGGAGCTACAGAAAATGAGACACCAATTTTGAAGTTTGCAGGTAGCGAGAAGTCCAAGGATGTGAGGAATTCGCTACTGAACGGTGACATCAATCAGATCATTTTTATGGCCGTCATGCATAGGACTTGAACCTACTGCTCTGAGGCCAAGAGGTTGCTGAGACGGTGCCTTAAACCACTCAGGTACCCCCAGTAGCTGAGTGGTTTAAGGCACCGTCTCGGCAGCCTCTTGGCCTCAGAGAGGTAGGTTCGAGTCCTATGCACGACAGCCATAAAAATTATCTGAAGTTCAAGGATGTTTAGGTCAAGAGAGATGCCAATGAGGATGAACAGGCAAAAATAAGGGAATTTGTATATGAATCCAAAGGATATGAACACAGAGGACAGATCAACAGCAATTTTTCTGACAAGTTCTAAATTGAAAATTGAGGGAATAGTGTGGAAACAAGAGAGGAGGACAGGAGAAGACACAAAACAGTGCAAAGAAATTATAACTCATTAATGTAAACACAGATGGTTTACTTTCGTCTATGAGAAATACATGACTGGTGTTAGTGAACCTGATATTTTGTGTACAGCAGAGACTAGGCTCCCGAAGAATGTTGATCCACAGCTGGGGAATGACAGACATCTGGAGGCAAGACAGAGAGGAATGGAGGGTAGGGTGATGATTGTTGTTGTTCCCTAGACTGTCTGGTTGAGCAGTCCTGTCTCCCTGAGGAACACCATGGCTGGAACGGAGTTTTCCCACAAATCCTTTATAGATTGTATATTGTGTTACCGGCATGCATAATTGTGTACAATGCAGTCTTCCATAATGTGTTATATAGTATGGGGTTGAAGTATTACATCTTAGATATTTATCTGCAATGCTGCCATCCAGCTTCTTCTGGTAACACAGAAAGACTGGATGGAGGCCACATCACACCCTGGTCAGGCTGACCCTTGCAAGTGGTACAGATCCCTGATGATTATTGTTGTGAAGAATGATACAACAGTGGAAGAAACAAATTTGAGAGAGAGCATGACTAAGGCAATTCATTTGAAAACTAGAACCTGAGAACCAGATAGAATGGACATCATAGTTGTATACATCTCTCTCAAGAAAAGGCCTTGGAATGAAGCTGATTACAAGGAAATGTTGTCAAGACCTCATCTTTCCTCCTAAAAAATACTACTATTCAAGTGACAATACAACTTTTTGGGAGATTTAATTGATGGTCAGTTGGGAGGAGGAATGGAAAGCATATGGTAATGATAATTCCTGAGGTAACAGTTTTGAATATCACAATCAAAAACATGATGACCCAATGAATATGATGTGACCTGGGTAAGGGGAGATGACACCCCAGCTAGATTGCACTAAGTATTTACTAAGGAATCAGAAGTCCTTGAGTCCCTCAAATATATTTGACTCCAAAGGAAAAAGTAATTGGGCACCATCTTGAACATCTCTAGTTTGAGAAAATTTCTCTGAAGAAGGCAACAGGGAAGAATTCACGAATACTAGTGACACTGAGATCAAATGGAAAATCTTCCTGTTTGTGTACAGTTTGGATGTGAATGAATGTGTGCTAAGAAATAATGGGAAGGATGATTGTAAAAAATACTGGTTTAATAAAGACTATGTGAGAGCTACAGAATCCAAAAACCTTGCTTCATGTGACCCTAATACTTAAAATCATCCACTTCTTCCAGTCTCTCCTTTAAGACTTGCTTCCAACTTGCTACCATTCACCCCTTGTGCATCTCATCTTACTTTTACCCACATTTACTTGGAACTTCCTTCTCTTGCATTCTCTCCTGAACTCCATCACAACTTGCCCTAGACCAGTGGTTCTCAACCTTTTTACTACCACGCCCCCTGTAGGAACTGTCCTTTTCCTCCACGCCCCCTTGCAGGGATGGGCAGTCTGTACATAGGAAAACTGGTATGTCTGGGAGACTTTTGAAAATAAGAGTTAGCTATGGACCAAAAGGTCTCCTGTCAGCATGCTCCTCCTTTGTAAATCCTTTGTAATGATGATACTTCTGCATTATCTCATAAAATTACCTCTACATTACTGACCCAATTCTTGTCAAGAAAATAACACGTACATACATACATACATATACCAAAGGCTTTTTCCCCCTTACACAGGGAGGGTAGCCAAAAAGAAAAAGGCATAGAAATCACTCCCGTACATTCCACTCCCCTCCCTCCCTCCTATCTTGGCACCTCCTGGATGATGGGTCATCCGTGCATCCTGTCCACTGCCCTGGGTCAGAAGCAATGTCGCAAGACACATCACATCCACAGCAAGGCTGCTTCATAAATTCATATAATAACACGTAACTGGTAAAATTTCTACTTTTCTCTTGTGGGTCACGCCCCCTTCCCTAAAAATATCTTACGCCTCCCTAGGGGGGTGTGCCCCCCCGGTTAAGAATCATTGCCCACGACCCTCTTTTGACCCAGCCACAAACCCAATTTCATCAGTAGACAACAACTGGTTCTTCTCCCACCATCTCCAACCCCATGTCCTTCACCCTCACATTTACCTCGCACACTATCCCATACTACACATGGAACAACCATGGCGATATTACACAACCCATGTACATCCCTACCTTCACCTCAAAACATTCACTCTATTTCCAACCCTAATACAAGCTCTACTACTCATGTCAAGTTCTGACTTCCCTGACATCTTTCACCCTATCCCATACATCTGCAATAGTTCCCAAAATGCCTTCTTGTCAATCCTGTCATTAGCCTTTTCCAGATCCATAAGTCATAAACATAGCCTCACCTTTTGCTAAAAACTCATTGCATATCTGCTTTACTGCAAGTATTCAATCCACACATACTCTACCTTTCCTAAACTCACACTATTCCTCTCAATTACTTCTCAAGTTCCCCTCCTAATCTTCTCATTTAACACCCTCCAATATGCCTTTCCAAATACATTCAACAGACTAATTCCCCTAAAACTACTACATTCATATTTGTCATCTTTTCCTTCATAAAAAGAAACTATATATGCATTCCTGCAGTCCCCAGGGGCACATTAAATAACCTCACTAGCCAGTCCACCATAACAGTTCCTTCCTTTGTCTGACACTCCATAGAACATCCATCCAACTCAGGTGCCTTACCATCTTTCATCACTTTCAGCGCTGTTTATATTTAGTTTTATTCTACAGCCCTGTCATTTCCTTCTCCTATCAGTCGTTTTTTTAGCACCTACTATCACAGTCAATCCCACTTTCAGCAATTCTCTGAAATACTCTACCCATCTTTGCTTACCACCCTCACTTCCATTAATATGTCCATCCGACTCACCTCCCTCTCACACTCTTCACTTCCTTCCAAAACATCTTTCCATTCTTGACACAAATCTCTGTCAAAGTTCTATCCCATTTTACATCTGCCCTCCTCTTTGCCTCCTCACATTCTATTTTACTTCTTCTCTCTTCTTGTTGTATCTCTTATTTGCCTCTCTTGTTCTAACTTTCAACCAATCTTCCTATTTAACAGAACTGGGTTCGTTCCTCAGTGCATCCCTCAGTGTCCTGACTATATGTGTCAGTCAGGACACTGAGGGACACATTTAGGAACACGTCCAGCTCTGATATTTAATATGAAACTGGAGAACAAGTGATGAAGTATGTGGAATTTCACTTTTCCACAAAGATACACAAACTCCAAGATGAATTAGCACAAGCAGGAACTATACATAAATTTAAAACCAAGTTATGACAATTGGAGAGCAAGAGCCAGGACACTGTGTAGATCCCTTCCTATATGTTCCAATTAATTATTTATTAAACCACAAACATACACATTTGATACCTGAAAAGATGAACATTTTGGCTGATAATCAATTCAATTTCTGAATAGTAAGATCATGTACAATAAACCTGTTAAGTTTTAGTCAAGAGCAGTTGATTTGCTACAAGAGGAAAATGGCTGGAGGGATTAAATACACTTAAAATCAGGAGAGCCTTTGAAAGGTACCTTACTACTACAGTAAGTCCTCGTTATACGGTACATATGCATTCCTGAAAACCTTACCGCAAATTGAAATTATCGTACACCGAACCCATTATAACATGTAATAATGGGCTATGGCAGACATACTTTCTCCCTACTCTTTCCTCTTCAAAATATCTAGCGGATACTGTATCTGTGAATTTTTCTTACCGTAAATAGAATCGAGGGTAGTAATTACCAAATACCCTAACTGTGAATTTAACAGATAAAGAATTACCGTATAAGGAGGAATCACTGTATTATGAAAACCGAGGTATACTGAAGGACATGAAAGGACATCTCTGGTAATATATGAGGGATTTTCTAGAAAGATCAATACATGAGGACAGTAGTAAAGTCTAAAATGTCAAAATGGTTGGCAGTAATTTGTGGAGTCCTACATAGATCCGTACAGGCAGAGACCACCAAGATCATTTGGAGAATAGATGAGGAAGACCACAAGTTACAAAAAGATCTAAACATAATACATGACTGGTTAGACAATTTTATGGATGGGGATGACAGGTGGTAATAGACATGGAACTGCCTAGTGTAGGCCTTATGGTCTCTTGCAGTCTCCTTCATTCTTATGATCTTACGAAGGAGATAGCCAACCAAGGCATGCATCCGCCACTGCCCATTTGCTTCCTTTTTAATTCCTTGTGAATAAAAAGCCATCTCTGCCCCCTGACTGGGTCAGAAGCAATGCAGCAAGACACAGCACATCAACAGCACGGCTTGGCAGCCTAATCTCATTTACCCCCACTGCTTCATTTACATGGCAACCCTTTGTCCTCATCCTTTCATGTATAAATAGAGACGACAAGGAGAAATCCCTTGGGGCTGCACCATTTTATCACCCATTCTCCACTCACATCTATCTCTTGCCTGCTCCCCTCCCTGCTCAACAGACATTCCCCTTATACTTCACTCCATACATCCATTTTATTTTTGGCCTTCCATCCAAGTTTGTTCCATCCACCTTTGCCTTCCATACTTTTTTGGTCTTTCTTCATTCTTTCCATGTGCTAAATCCATTCCAGTATTCTTTGATCAACTCTGTCTGCCATCTATTCCACACCACTCTTGTCCTCTTTCTATGAGGGTAGTTCCAAAAGTAATACATACATACATATACCAAAAGCTTTTCCCCCTTACAAAGGAGGCAGCCATCCCCGCATACTCCACTCCCATCCACCCACCTCTTATCTTGGCTCCTCCTGATAAGGAGGGAAGAGGGTGGATGGGAGTGGAGTAGGTGGGGACGGAATGGGTGGGAGTGGTTTTTATCTTTTTTTTTTTTTTTTTTTTTGCTACCTCCCTTGTAAGAGGGAAAAAGCCTTTGGTACATGTATGTCTATTACTTTGGAGCTACCCTCATAGACAGAGGACAAGAATGGGATGGAATGGGAATTGGCAGACAGGGTTGATCAAAGAATACCAAGATGATTTTGGTACATGGAAAGAATAAGTGAAGAAAGATTAGCGAAAAACTGTGGAAGGCAGAAGTGAAATGCTTCCTATATTTTCAGTCTGCAGCAAGGGTTCCTAGGGGCTTGTTTATGACATTGTTATAATGACTGAACCTTCATGCTCATAACCTGTAATTTTCATCTCTGTTGCAGATACTGACAGTAACCCCAGTCAGAAGCAGATACGTCATCGAATTCCTCCATGCAGAAAGGGTACCAATCAATATTCACCAGTGCTTGGTGAAGGTTTATGGAGCTGAGGCAGTTGATGTCAGCACAGTTAGGAGAAGGATCTGTCAATCCCAGAGTGGTGACAGAGATGTGTGACAAAATGTGCTCTGGATGGCCATGAGGATCTGGCCCACTGTGGAAAAAGTTTGGTGACCTCTGGTTTAGAGAGATAGACACGAGATTCTCAGCATCTCTTGCCAAAGCAAACCATAGTCCTTCAGAGTAGTAGAGGTGGCCAATAGATATGATCAGATTATATTAGGCTCACTTCCTAAGCTGCTGCTATGTACTGAAACCAATGATGGTCACCCCAGGGCAGTGGACAGGGTGCAGGGATGACCCGTCATCTAGGAGGTGCTAAGATGGGAGGGAGGGTGGAGGGGTGTGGAGTGTTTTCAGGGATGGAATGGGTGGGAATGATTTTATGCCTTTTCCTTTTTGGCTACCTCCCTAGTAAGGGGGAAAAAGCCTTGGTATATGTATGTATGTATGGAACATCAGTGTGTCATCTCCAAAATTTATCAATACTTTCACTGAGTCCTGTCTCACATGTCTCCTGACCAACCCCAAGAATCTCTGTATCACATTCAAGGCAAGGTATTATAATTACAAGAAATAAATACTGCTCTATCTTGTTTCTTGGCTCGTTTGATTTCCTTCTTTCCCTATTTTTTTTTATTGAAGTGAGGCATACTTTCCATAAGTATAACACTTTCCAGGCTTAGCATATATTTAGGAGAATAAGGAACAATATATTTTTTTCATTAAAACATTTAGCTGGATAATACATTCATTTACGTGAATGAATAAAAGGTATATTTTCTTGGTTTTCAAGAAACACTTGATATGAATTTTATAATACAAGCCTTGGCAATAAGGTTTGTGGGAGCCATTAGGCTGTATTTGTGCAAGCTGCAGCACCAACAAGTGAACATATAATGGAAGACTGCATTATACACAATCATGCACGCAAACAACACAACATACACTCTATAAAGGATTTGTGGGAAAACCCAGTTTCGGCTATGGCATTCCTTGGGGAGACGGGACTGCTCGGACAGACAGTCTAGGGAACGACAACAACAACAACAAGTGAACAAGTGAGAACAGAGTATTTACCTAATTTTAATATACAGGAAAGGAGCAATGCTTGTGGTGTCCTCTCCAATTTATATTACATAGCCTCAAATTCATGTATGGTTCCAACTTGATCTATACTGTAGTGGTACAGGAGCATACAGCACGAATCCATTCTCAAAGGAGTTCACCATATAGGGCTTTATGCCATTAGGGAGTCTGTCCTCACTGTATAAGGTCTTTTGTGTACAGAGATCATGCTTGCCAAATACAGGGCTATTTCATGGATTTCTGTCCAAGCCTTGGCAATAAGGTTTGTGGGAGCCATTAGGCTGTATTTGTGCAAGCTGCAGCACCAACAAGTGAACAAGTGAGAACAGAGTATTTACCTAATTTTAATATACAGGAAAGGAGCAATGCTTGTGGTGTCCTCTCCAATTTATATTACATAGCCTCAAATTCATGTATGGTTCCAACTTGATCTATACTGTAGTGGTACAGGAGCATACAGCACGAATCCATTCTCAAAGGAGTTCACCATATAGGGCTTTATGCCATTAGGGAGTCTGTCCTCACTGTATAAGCTGCAGCGTCTACGTCATGGGACCACCCCCCAACCCCAAGAGTTGGGGGCCAAACGGCAGCAACCACCCTGGCCCCCGGCTCTACGCAGGTGGCACCGATCCCCAAGAGGAGCTACGCCTACCTTGGGGAGTACCACAATCCTTTTTCCCAACATGCAATATCACGTTTTTTCTGCACCAAGGGGTGATTTTCTGGCGATCACCCCTCTTCTTCTACTTTTAGCTGGAGATGTAGAGAGCAATCCTGGGCCCACCACAAAATACACATGCCCAACATGCTCTAAACCCATTACTTCGAGCAGACAGACAAAGGGCTCAGTTCAGTGCAATATGTGCAAAAACTGGGCCCACCTCACTTGTACAACACTTGCTGACACAAACCAATACACAAACACTTGGACATGTTCTACCTGCCCTCCAGTAACTCCACTCCCACCTCCCCAACCACAGCCAGCACCCTTACCCACTCACAATTTCCCTCTGCCCTTACCCCCGATTAGTACTCCCCTTCCTTTGTCCCCGATCTCTCCTTTACCCCCCCCCTAACCCAGCTCCTAAACCTTCCCCACTACCACCCCAACCTCTACCCCAAACGGCAACATACAACACATACAAAACACACAACATCAACATATTACAACACAACATTGACGGTATTAACACGAAAAAACATGAACTTGAACACTTTCTTAAACAACACAACATACACATTGTGATTTTACAAGAAACAAAACTAAGACACTCACACAAAACACCATCATTTCATAATTACACCACCATCAGACAAGACCGGACTGACGGCTATGGCGGTGGACTCATCACCCTGATCCACCACTCCATCTGTTTTGTGGACACAAGTGCCACAACCAAAATTCTCCTCCCTACCACAGATAACACAACACAAATCCAATCCATTCGAATCCGCACAGGCAACAAATCAACACTGACAATAGTTAACATGTACATTCCCCCCCAATCATCCCCCACAGTTCCAGACACCTTCAGGCCTCATTTTAGCCAACTAGCCTCAATCCCCAACCTGATCATGGGTGGAGACTTCAACGCCAAGTCGTCTGCCTGATATGTCGACAACCCTGACACATACAGATGGCTTGATAAACAGACTCAGTTAGACTCATTGACTATCATGAACACCACACACAATCATACACATATCCCACACCAAGATCTCCACACTCCCTCCTCTCCAGATATCACCTTAAGCACCCACTGCCTAACCTCAACAACATCATGGAAAGTGGTCGGAACCATTGGCTATGACCACCATCCAATCATCATCACTACCAAAACAGGATGCACCCCAGTTGGGCACGGACACACATACACCATTTACAAGAGAGCAAACTGGGAAGCTTTTGCTGAAGAGACAGAACAACATTTTGAGACACTTAACAGTGCACCAATCACAAACATAAACAATGCTGTGCACACTTTTAGTACAATTATACAAAATGCAGACAAGATAGAACCCTATAGGCAACAGAAAATCACACAACCCAAATTTCACCCCAGAAATCCAAGGCCTCATCAAATAATGAGATGCACTTAGATAAGATATCCCCACACCTATCCCTCAAAACAGAGCAGGTCAAATACAAACACTAAACACTGTGATTGCCAATAAAATACATGAACAAAAAACACAAAATTGGCAAAACTTTATCAATACACTTGATCACAAAACAAACACCAGCAAATTGTACAAAACACTCAACAGCATTACACTATCCAACAGTAACACTACACGCTCTCATGCAGCAATAATCACAACAACAGATAATCTACCCTCAAACAGACAACAAGCAAACGCACTCATACGTCATTTTGCACAGACAAGCCATCTCACTTCTCACCCTGACGACCGACGCACCATTCGACGTAAGAAAGACTTTCCCAC
Source organism: Oratosquilla oratoria (assembly GCF_046742065.1). Lineage (NCBI taxonomy): Eukaryota > Metazoa > Arthropoda > Malacostraca > Stomatopoda > Squillidae > Oratosquilla > Oratosquilla oratoria. The sequence goes on from NC_134805.1 coordinate 8,987,959, forward strand.
AGACTCAGACTATATACCCTTCATAGACAGTCAGACAAAACTCATAATACATAGTCTCAAGCACTCATCTGCCTGTGGCCCTGATAACATAAGCAACATCCACCTAAAACACATTGGACCACAAGGTATACACGCACTCACAAACATTGCAAACTACAGCTATTCACACAACACTATACCCGACATCTGGAAGCATGGTAAAATAATCACCATTCCAAAACCGAACAAAGACCCAACAATCCCAACATCGCACCGCCCAATCACACTTCTCTGCACCCCCTCTAAAGTCATTGAACGCCTAATACTTAAACTTGTCACACCATATATTCCCCTTGCTGACTCACAACACGGTTTTAGGCCACTACACTCCACAAACACTCTTCTGACAAACCTCACACAAAGAATTTTAGATGGCATCAATTCAGATAGGCCCCACCAAAGAACACTTCTTATAACATTAGACATTAGTAAAGCTTTTGATGCTATCCCCCGCCACAACCTAACAAATAAAATATATAACACATACATGCACAATAACACCAAAAGATGGCTGGCCAATTATCTGGCAGGTAGGAATGCTTACGTGTCATATAATGGCCAATCATCGCACATCAGAAACATTAAGAACGGAGTACCACAGGGCTCAGTTCTATCCCCCACACTATTTAATCTATACATGCATGACTTACCCACGCCAGACACCTCAGAAATACAAATCTCTTCCTACGCAGACGACATAACAATCACATGCACACATCGTAACACAGACAAAGCTGCAGAAATAATCCAGCCATACCTTGACACACTCAACACATGGTTCATCACAAACAGACTCAAAATAGCTCCAACCAAATCTACAGCAACACTTCTCACAAACTGGACAAAAGAACACAAATACATACCTCATCTCTACATCAACAACACTCTAATACCACACACAAACACACCGAAAATTCTTGGTGTAACATACGATACATCCATGTCTTTCAAACAACACATCACAAACATAAAAAACAAATGCACACCCAGACTTAACGCACTTAAGTCAATCACTGGAACAACATTTGGACAAAACAAAGAAACTAATATAACAATATACAAACAATGCATACGCTCAGTGTTGAATTATGCGAGTCCTGCATGGGCTCCTAATCTCAGTGAGACACACCACAACACCCTTCAAATCATACAAAACAAAGCCCTAAAAACAATTACAGGCTGCACAAATACAACACCTACAGACCATTTACACCATGAAACAAAAGTCCTCAAAGTCAAGGACCACCTCGACATGAGAGGCACACAAACACTTGCCGCAGCCACCACAAACACATTACACCCGCTACACTACATAGCAGAACACACACACACACCAAGAAACATTAAAACAACACCCAAAGACCTTTATCACGCACAGATACTCTCTTCTCTTCCTCCACAATCACCAAATACCAGCCTCCGGAAACATATTCATAATCATATCACTCACCGCTCCATTAACACACTGAAAGACAACACACTGCTGCATGCCAGACCCCCTGATATCCACCCTTCTGAATCCTCTCTCCCACGAAAGGACAGAGTCCACTTGGCCAGACTGCGGTGCGGTCACCACCCAGCACTTCTGAGCTACCAGAAGAGGCTGGATGACCGCGTTGTGAACAGCTGCCCAGGATGTAACACTTCACCCCATACCATACAACACATAATGGAAGACTGCATTATACACAATCATGCACGCAAACAACACAACATATGCTCTATAAAGGATTTGTGGGAAAACCCAGTTTCGGCTATGGCATTCCTTGGGAAGACAGGACTGCTCGGACAGACAGTCTAGGGAACGACAACAACAAGTGAACAAGTGAGAACAGAGTATTTACCTAATTTTAATATACAGGGAAGGAGCAATGCTTGTGGTGTCCTCTCCAATTTATATTACATAGCCTCAAATTCATGTATGGTTCCAACTTGATCTATACTGTAGTGGTACAGGAGCATACAGCACTAATCCATTCTCAAAGGAGTTCACCATATAGGGCTTTATGCCATTAGGGAGTCTGTCCTCACTGTATAAGGTCTTTTGTGTACAGAGATCATGCTTGCCAAATACAGGGCTATTTCATGGATTTCTGTCCAGTAGAAGTTAACCTTTTTTGTATGGGGGGATGGAGAGGGAGGGTCGCCGATTTAATGAGGCAGCTTTGCTGTGGATGTGCTGTGCCTTGCGACACTGCCTCTGACCCAGGGCAGTGGACAGGGTGCAGGGATGACCCGTCATCCAGTAGGTGCTAAGATAAGAGGGAGGGTGGAGTGGAGTGTATTTAGGGATGGAATGGGTGGGAATGATTTTATGCCTTTTTCTTTTTGGCTACCTCCCTTGTAAGGCGGGAAAAGGCCTTGGTATATGTATGTATGTAGAAGTTAACCATTTCATTTGACCACTAAGAACTTCTTATATTCATGGCATAATAATTGTTAACTTGAGTTTCATAGCCTGAAAGCCTACAGCCCTATGGTGCAACATTCCTCAGGCCCCACAACAGATGTCTCTAGGAAAAATCTTTGGGCTGTTGAGTGTTGTATTAGTGTAATACTGTTCCTACATCAGCTGATAGTAACAGGAGCAGAGCAGTGACCAGTTGTCAAGTTTTCATTGTGAAAAATTGGAGAAAATACAGTTGAAGTTGATCGAGATATTTTGAGCTTGGTTCAGATACCAAGTGTCGGTCTCTTCGGGCTGCACATGCAGATGGATGTGAGGAGATTGCGAGGTTCTGAAAATAGGTAGCAGTGAGATGATTCTTTCTGTTGTTGATCTTCCTGGACCACCAGAAGCAGGTACCCACCATTAGACCCTGATTTATGACACTTGAGAATAAATATGTTACAAAGGGCTTTTGAGGTGTTACTGATATTGTGACACTGCTTCTGACCCAGGGCAGTGGACAAGATGCAGGGATGACCCGTCATCCAGGAGGTGCCAAGATATGAGGGAGGGAAGAGGGTAGAGGGGAATGGAGTATGTAGGGGATGGAATGGGTGGGAGTGGTTTCTATGCCTTTGTCTTTTGGCTAACTCCTGTGTAAGGGGGGAAACAGCCTTTGGTATATGTATGTACTGATATTGTTTTTGTGCTGGCAACAATCATAGTTTGAGATAAGTTTGAGTGATTTTGGCAGCCAAACTTGTTAAGTCATCCTAGTATGTGACAACTTTGATGCTGCTCTCTAGGTTTAGGATGGGTAAATGGTTACAAAATAGTGATAAAGCATCTCTAACCTATTCATACATTATAGTATATCTGCTGTTGATTCACATACACTTAATAAGTCTGATGACATACATTTGTAGAAAGAGGAATGATAACACTTCATTCCCATTAGTGCCCCCATGTATTTGTCTACTTACATGTTTCACAGTAAGTGTATTGTAACCACTCACACTATACTATGGAGATAATTGTGATCTAGTGCCTTCTTTTTCTACCACACAGGTACAAACAGCCTTCATGTAGACAATCGACTCATCCTTTCTGCCTCCCTCGTATTCCTAGTCTCTGAGTCATAGTTGTGGGAACAATCACTCCTTCAATCCTCTTCACATTCATCCCCAAATACAGTGAGTCCTCGTTATACGGTACACATGCGTTTCTGAAAACCTTACCACAAATTGAAATTACCGTATACCAAACCCAAGTTTTGTTTTATGGCAGACGTACCTTCTCCCTGCTCTTTCCTCTTCAAAATATCTAGTTTTACCTCCAAAACACGAGCATATACCGTATCTGTGAATTTTTCTTACCGTAAATAGAATCAAGGGTAGTAATTACCAAATACCATAACTGTGAATTTACCGGATAAAGAATTACCGTATAAGGAGGACTCACTGTGTCCGTTTCTCATAATAGAATATTCATCACACCTGGACATTTACTTGCTTCCTTTACTTCTATATTTCACTTGTACAGCCACTATTCACTGCCATTCACTATTCCAATAATTAAAACTATTTCTTCCCATCTCCCACCATTAATATTCAACCTGCCACCATCAACAGTGGTTCATCTTTCTTCTTTCACATCACCAGGAGGTGCAGTGATGGGAGGGAGGGAAGAGGGTGGACGGGAGTGGAATGTATGGGAAATGGAATGGGTGGGAATGGTATTTGCATTTTTTTTTGGGGGCTACCCCCCGTGTAGGGGGAAAAAGCCTTTGGTATATGTATGTATAAAGTTGATAAGATCATAATGAGCACAACAATTCTGTTGTCATCACAGATATTTTTTGCAATCCTTCATGTAAACAGTGAGAGCAAGGGAGAGTACACTGACAACACTTCTTCACAAAATTAATATCCTTGATTAGGTTATGTTAGGTTAGATAGAATTTATTAGTGTTGTTTTAAAATCAAACATGACAGAAACTGCACATGCTCTAAATAATGGCATACCAATTTCATCAATTTAAGAAATGAACAACTATCTATTTCTGATGGTTTGTTATTGAGAACAGCTTTCTTGGAAAATACCTCTTTAGGAAAATATTAAAAAAGGATGAGATTTGAGCTCAGATCTCCAGAAAGGTAATAACTGTTGATTTTAAGTCCAACTTATGATCCAAAACTATGGTTTTGAAGTCCAATACTTACTCTGCAATCCTTCCCAAAAGTAATAATAAAAGTGTGTTAAAATAACTGGATTATTTCACTTATTTCATGCTAGGATAAGGAAATGATGCAGTCTGAAAGGATTCAATTTTGTTTGCTATATGTATTGGGGTGGCGCGAGGTGGTGCAAGAGGTAAATGCAAGGGTAGTGGGCAAGGGATTGGAGATGGTTAAAGAAAATGGAGAAAAGTGGGAGGTGAGTCAGCTGTTGTTTGCGGACGACACTGCGCTTGTGGCAGGATCGGTGGAGGGATTGAGGAAGTTGGTGACAGAGTTTGGGAGAGTATGTGATAGAAGAAAGCTAAAGATAAATGTGGGTAAAAGTAAGGTGATGAGATGTACAAGGGGTGAAAGTGGCAGTAGACTGGAAGTGAGCATTAAGGGAGAGCGACTGGAGGAAGTGGATAGTTTTAGATACTTGGGTGCAAATGTGGCAGGGAAAGGTGGAGTGAAAGTGGAGATAGAATGTAGATTGAGAGAAGCGAGTAAATGCCTTGGTGGATTAAAGAGTGTAATGAGGAATAGACATTTGGGAATGGATGCTAAGAGGAGACTGTATGAAGGAGTGATTGTGCCAACAGCACTGTATGGGGCAGAAACATGGAACATAAGAGAAGAAGAGAGAAGGAGTTTGAATGTGTTTGAGATGAGGTGTCTGAGAAGTATGATGGGGGTTACTAGGCTAGATAGAGTGAGAAATGAGGAGGTGAGGAGGAGAACAGGGGTGGAAAAGGAGCTGGGAGATAGGGTTGATGAAAGAGTATTAGGATGGTTTGGACACATGGAAAGAATGAGTGAAGAAAGACTAGTAAAAGAGGTGTGGAAGGCAGATGTGGAGGGAGTGAACATGAGGGGACGTCCTAGGATGAGGTGGATGGATGGGGTGAAGGGGGCTTTGGGGAAGAGGGGAATGTCTGTTGAGGAAGGACGTGAGAGGACAGAAGACAGGGGTGAATGGAGAATGGTTGTATATGGATGATGTTGTGATTGCATGAGGTGGAATGGGCGGGTGGATGGGGGGTGAGGTAGTATGTGTGAGCAAAATTTGACGCAGCCCGAAGGGATTTCTCCCCGTCCTCTCATTTTATGCAATGGGGGGACGGAGAGGGGGGGTCGCCGATTTAATGAAGCGGCCTTGCTGTAGATGTGCTGTGTCTTGCGACACTGCTTCTGACCCAGGGCAGTGGACAAGGTGCAGGGATGACCCGTCATTCAGGAGGTGCTAAGATAAGAGAGGGTGGAGGGGTGTGGAGTGTATTCAGGGATGGAATGGGTGGGAATGATTTTATGCCTTTTTCTTTTTGGCTACCCCCCTTGTATGGGGGAAAAAGCCTTGGTATATATATGTATGTATATATTTCTTGAATAGATGAGGGTGGGGAGGAGCTTTTGCTATGTAACAAAGCAGTGGAGATAAAACCAGCTCTGGATGTTGGGTCCTGCTGTGGAGGTACAGTTTTTTGTGTCTTGTTGCAATGCCTCTAACTCAAGTAGTGGGTGTGGGACAGGGATGGCCGCTCACTCGCAAGGAGTTACAAAGTGAGAGACAATGGATGGGTTTCTGGATGGGTATTGTGGGTCTATGCTTTGCCTCAGCCATTCCCCCCCTTATACAGTGCGTCCTCCTTATACGGTAATTCTTTATCCAGTAAATTCACAGTTACGGTACAGTATTTGGTAATTACTATCCTCGATTCTATTTACGGTTAGAAAAATTCACTGATACGGTATCCGCTCGCGTTTTGAAGAGGAAAGAGCAGGGAGAAGGTACATTTGCCATATCCTATTATTACATGTTATAATGGGTTCGGTGGTAATTTCAATTTGTGGTAAGGTTTTCAAGAACACATATGTACCGTATAATGAGGACTTACTGTACAAGGAAAGGGCCTTCTGGTATATGCATGGTTTGGACACATGGAGAGAATGTGTGAAGAAAGATTAATAAAAGAATTGTGGAAGGCAGAGGTGGAGGGAATGAACATGAGGGGAAGACCAAGGATGAAATGGGTGTTGGGAAAGTGGGGGTTGATGTCTGTTGAGGAAGGAAGGAAGAAGACAAGATAGGGGTGAGTGGAGAATGGTTATGTGTGGATGATGATGTGATGTGATGCAGGGAAGGGAGTGGGTGGGGGATGGGGGGGTTAGGGAGTATGAATGAATGACATTTTGTTGTAGCCTGAAGGGATTTCTCTCCATCTTCTTCTTTTCTTCTGCATGAGGGGTTCGAGGGGGGGGGGGAGTGTCACCAATTAAATGAAGCGGAATTGTTGTGGATGTCCTGTGTTTTACTACACTGGTTCTGACCCAGGTCAATGGGTGAGATGCAAGGATGACCCATCATCCAGGAGGAACCAAGAAAAGAGGGAGGGAGGGGTGGTGAGCAATTTTTCACTCAAATCTATCTCTTGCCTTCTCCCTACCCTGCTCAACAGACATTCCTCATTTTACTCAAGACCCCATTCACCTCATCTACACATCTCATTCTTAATCTTCTCCCTCAAATTCATCCCATCCATCCCTGCCGTCCACACTCTTTTTGCTAGTCTTTCTTCACTCATCCTTTCCACATATCCAAACCTTTCCGTTGTTCTTTGGTAAACCGTATATGCCACTCATTTTCCACCTCTGCAGTGGACAGGATGCAGGGATGACCCATCATCCAGGAGGAGCCAAGATAAGAGGGAGGGAGAAGGGTGGAGGGGAGTGGAATATATAGGAAATAGAATGGGTGGGAGTGGTTTCTATGCCTTTTTCTTTTTGGCTACCCCCCTTGTAGGGGTAGAAAGCCTTTGGTATATGTATGTATTATCTTAACTAGAATATGAAAATGAAATTATACTATTCATTAGGAAAATTAAAGAGAATGAAGACCAGTGCCTTCACTGAAGAAATGAAGTACAAATTCAAACTTAAAAACTAGAAGCATTACTAGCACAGTTTGTACACCAAACTCCTCATCTGAAAACAGTCATTCATATTCTCAGGATACTCAATAGAATATCTTAAAAAGATCAAGTTTATTGAATAGAATTATGCAAATCACACTCTGGAAGCAAAGCTTTTGGAATGATAAAATACTAATATTCATAACAAAAAACTTACTTTTACACAACTGATGACTTTTGCCTCCGATGTTACAGACGAATTATTCTTGTTAATGGATCTTTCCTGGAGCCAATCTGTTATCCATTTTTCATCTCCTGACATTTTTTTACACGAGTCATAAATTTTCAGATCGAAATTAAAGGCAGCGACGTTTTCTATGCTTTGGTCCTCTGGACTATCATCCATGGTCTCTTGCTCAGGGTTTCCGATAGCCCCATTCTCTCCTGTGCTTTGACTTTCACCTTCAGAATTTACACTATGGCTGGCTAGTAGATAATCTTGACTTCCGAGGTTCTTTTCACTCTGTTCACTTCCTTTCACGTGTTGAGGAAGTTGATGAGGAGAATGCAGCGATGGTGGTGTGACTGAGCAAGGGTTTGCTGGAGATTGTGTGCTAGATGATGGTGGTGGTGGCAGTGGTGGTGGGGGGTCTGGGTGGTGTGCTGCCAAGGTTTTCACATTTTGTGGTGGTGGGGGTTTTGGTGGTGGAAGTTTTGGCAATGGAGTTTGCGTAGAGGGTGGTGGTGGAGCTTGTGCTGGGTGCGACGGTGGGGCTTGGGTGTTAGGCGGTGGTGGGCCTTTCATATGGGGTGGTGGTGGGCCCTGCATGTGCTGTGGTGGTGGTGCTTTCATGTGGTGTGGTGGTAGTGGTGGGCCTTGAATGTGGTGTGGTGGTAGTGGTGGGCCCTGCATGTGATGTGGTGGCAGTGGTGGTCCCTGCATGTGGTGTGGTGGTGGGCCCTGCATGGGATGTGGCGGTGGGCCCTGCATATGGTGCGGTGGCAGCGGTGGCCCCTGCATGTGGTGTGGCAGAGGCCCCTGCATGTGGTGTGGTGGTGGGCCCTGCATACTGTGTGGTGGTGGGCCTTGCATGTGATGTGGTGGTGGACCCTGCATATGTGGAGGTGGTCCCTGCATGTGATGTGGTGGTGGACCCTGCATGTGGTGTGGTGGTGGACCTTGCATATGTGGGGGTGGTGGGCCCTGAATATGATGAGGTGGAGGTGCTTGTGTGTGGGGTGGTAGAAGTGAAGCTTGTGGATGGGGTGGAGGTGGAGCCTGTGTGAAAGGTGGAGGTGGAACTTGTGTATAGGGTGGTGGTGGTCCTTGAGCATGGTGTGACGGTGGAGCCTGAGTATGAGATGGTGGCGGCAGTGGTGGTCCTTGAATGTGTGGTGGTGGGCCTTGCATATGTGGAGGTGGAGCTTGCATGTGTGGCAGTGGAGCCTGTGTGTGGTGTTGAGGAGATTTAGTTGGAAGTGGAGGTGGAGGCTGTTTATGATGTGGTTGTGGTGGTGGTGGAGGTGGTGGTGGTTGTGACAGGTGTGCTAAAGGGGGCTGTGCTGGAGGTTGAGGTGGAGGGTGGGACGTATGCGGTAGCGGAGGTTGTGCAGGGTGCGGTGGTAGGGGTTGTGATGGATGTGGTAGTGGGGGTTGTGGTGGATGTGGTGGTGGATGCTGTATGTGTTGTGGTGGAGGAGGCTGTAAGTGTTGTGGCGGCTGTACGTGAGACGGTGGCGGCTGCATGCGAGTTTGTGGAGGCGGGGGCGGAGGCGGTGGTGGTGGTTGTATGTGGAATGGCAAAGGATGTGATGGTTGCTGTTGTGGGGGTTGTATGTGATCTAACTCGGCAGCCTGCATTTGTCCTGGTGGGGGATGTGCAGGGTACTGCCCGGAATTGGGGAAAGGTGCGTTCTGATATTTCGAACCTGGTGCACCACCTGGAATGTACGGAAGTTGTTGCTGAGGAATGTCGGAGGGATATTCTCCCCCAGTTCCGTCACTGGGACCCCCAAATTGAAGAGGCCGGTTCATGGAATAGAAGTCGGCCTGGGGGGGATATGTATCTTGATACGTATCTTGATACGGATACGCTCCGCTCCCTTGCTCCCAACCACCCATGCCACCACCAGCTTGCAGGTTGTGGCCTGACATTTCTAATGAGTAACAAATGTGCAACGCTAGTTTAGCTTAATCAAGAGGGAATCACAGTTATCACATTCAAGCATCAATGTATTAGTAGTCACTGTGCCTTACACTAGCAGTTATCTAAGCATGCCAAGTACTTATTCATTGCATTAAACTAATCTTCATATATAAAAACCAATCAACATTTCCAAGTGGCATTTTGTATAAGGCCTTAAAGATCACATGGGATTGACATGTTCAATTGTGTCTGTATGAGGTAGCTATCTTAAACCGTGACGTGTGAAGCAACTTCTTCAAGAACTGTTTTAGCAGCTTGATATTCTTCCACTTCTTCTAGTTCAACCTGCCAAAGATAAGTTTGTGTGAGAAAAGAACAAGCCAGTTCACTCTTATCAACATCCAACATCAGTGGTTCACAAACATCTGACTCAAAATAATGTAAAACTTGTGAAGGATGTGAAAAGAACAAGCTTATTTGCTCTTATTTACATCAGGTAACAAAATGGTTTCCAAACATCTGACTCAGAATAATATAAAATTTGAAACTTGCATTATGAATAGAGAGAATAAAATTTATCATCATGGTGCACAAAGCAGTAAAAATATCAAAACTGGAAAGTGTATTCACCTACAGTAGTCAGAAAGAATTTACACAAGAGTTCAAAATAAAGGCCAGTGGCAGGATCTACTAATGCAGTCAAGAAGTCCACGAAAGATATTCCCAAGGACCAGGCCATCAGCAAAAGGTAAGTATATCCGAACCCCCTCTTGATAGCCCTGGTTCTTGGGGGATACCTTGGGTCTTCTTTTCGGCCTCTCTTAAATTCCAAGTCTTTGCCCTATACAGTGTTGTGGTCATAATCACCCCTTCCTACAGTTTTCTCGTGTTCATCCCCAGATACATATCTATCTATCTTTGGAAGAAAGTATACGCTGGACTCGTCATTTACCAATTTATTCTGACGTTTCGAACCCTGTCTGGGGTTCGTCTTCAGGGTGATACAATGGTAGCAATAGAAAATCAATATAAAGGGGGTCTCCCTTGTACACTGGGACAGGTAACCCCAGTAACCGTTACATTCCAGAAACGTTGGATTAAATTGGCAAACGAGTCCAGCATATACTGGACTCCAGCTATTCACGAATATATATCTATCTATATACCAAAAGTTTCTTCTCCACTTGTCACTGGATTCATGTCTATTTCTTTGGGACAGGAATTGTTCCTGTATTCAAAAAGGGCAATAAATCTTCTATGCACAACTACGAACCAATTAGCTTGATGTCGGGTATTAGTAAAATGCTGGAATCATCAATTGCAAATAGTATCTGTGCCTCACAGCATGGGATCACCAAGGGTAGGTCAAGTGTAACTAATATTTTATCCTTTTACACTAATGTCTACAAGGCAGCAGATAACAATGATAGTTACAATATTATATACCTCAACTTTAGCAAAGCATTCAACAAGGTGCTCCAACAGAGACCACGGTATAAAATTAAGGCCTATGGCATGGGACGAAAAGTGTTTGAATGAATTGGAGTATGGATTAGTGACAGAAAACAGCAGGCCTCCATTAACAGTGTAAAATCCAAATGGGGTAGTGTTACTAGAGGTAGTGTAATAAAATTATACCTATTTATGCAAAATAGAAATAAATAAGAGTGGTGGGTCCTGTTAATGTTATTATCTTGCACGAGACAAAATCAGACACACAAGAGACAGGAATGGAGGGTTAGTCATAAGTTTTGTTAACGTAACATTACCTCATTCTCCACCAGAGCCTTTAAATCTTGATACGCATTATTGAGCCTCTTCTGGCAATCTGGGATGACAGTAAGAGTTTCCTGTAACAACTGATCTTGTTTCTTTATGTAGTACAACTCCTGACCTGCAAAAAGAAAAAAGAAAAAACATTTCGTTAAATTATGTGCAAAGACAAAACTGCATAATGTCCTCCATACAATGCAGACCTGCACATAATCATATACTTAAAAAATACATACATACATATACCAATGCTTTTTCCCCCTCACAAGGGAGGTAGCCAAATAGGAAAAGGCATAAAATCATTCCCACCCATTCCATCCCTGAATACACTCCACACCCCTCCACACCTCCCTCTTATCTTAGCACCTCCTGGATGACGGGTCATCCCTGCACCTTGTCCACTGCCCTGGGTCAGAAACAGTGTCGCAAGATACAGCACATCCACAGCAAGGCCGCTTCATCAAATCGGCAACCCCCCCCCTCTCCGTCCCCCCATGCACAAAAGGAGAAGACGGGGAGAAATCCCTTCGGGCTGCGTCAAATTTTGCTCACACATACTACCTCACCCCCTATCCCCCCACCCATTCCACCTCATGCATCACAACATCATCCATATACAACCATTCTCCATTCACCCCTGTCTTCTGTCCTCTCCCGTCCTTCCTCAACAGACATTCCCTTCTTCCCCAAAGCCCCCTTCACCCCATCCATCCACCTCATCCTAGGACGTCCCCTCATGTTCACTACCTCCACATCTGCCTTCCATACCTCTTTTACTAGTCTTTCTTCACTCATTCTTTCCATGTGTCCAAACCATCCTAATACTATTTCATCAACCCTATCTCCCAACTACGCCTACCTTGGGGAGTACCACAATCCTTTTTCCCAACATGCAATATTACGTTTTTTCTGTACCAAGGGGTGATTTTCTGGAGATCACCCCTCTTCTTCTACTTTTAGCTGGAGATGTAGAGAGCAATCCTGGGCCCACCACAAAATACACATGCCCAACATGCTCTAAACCCATTACTTCGAGCAGACAGACAAAGGGCTCAGTTCAGTGCAATATGTGCAAAAACTGGGCCCACCTCACTTGTACAACACTTGCTGACACAAACCAATACACAAACACTTGGACATGTTCTACCTGCCCTCCAGTAACTCCACTCCCACCTCCCCAACCACAGCCAGCACCCTTACCCACTCACAATTTCCCTCTGCCCTTACCCCCGATTAGTACTCCCCTTCCTTTGTCCCCGATCTCTCCTTTCCCCCCCCCTGACCCAGATCCTACACCTTCCCCACTACCACCCCAACCTCTACCCCAAACGGCAACATACAACACATACAAAACACACAACATCAACATATTACAACACAACATTGACGGTATTAACACGAAAAAACATGAACTTGAACACTTTCTTAAACAACACAACATACACATTGCGATTTTACAAGAAACAAAACTAAGACACTCACACAAAACACCATCATTTCATAATTACACCACCATCAGACAACACCGGACTGACGGCTATGGCGGTGGACTCATCACCCTGATCCTCCACTCCATCTGTTTTGTGGACACAAGTGCCACAACCAAAATTCTCCTCCCTACCACAGATAACACAACACAAATCCAATCCATTCGAATCCGCACAGGCAACAAATCAACACTGACAATAGTTAACATGTACATTCCCCCCCAATCATCCCCCACAGTTCCAGACACCTTCAGGCCTCATTTTAGCCAACCAGCCTCAATCCCCAACATGATCATGGGTGGAGACTTCAACGCCAAGTCGTCTGCCTGGTATGTCGACAACCCTGACACAGACAGAGGGCTTGATATACAGACTCAGTTTGACTCATTGACTATCATGAACAACACACATAATCATACACATATCCCACACCAAGCCCTCTACACTCCCTCCTCTCCTGATATCACCTTTTGCTCCCCCTGCCTAACCCCAACAACATCATCGAGAGTGGTCGGAACCCTTGGCTCTGACCACCTTCCAATCATCATCACCACCAAAACAAGATGCACCCCAGTTGGCCACAGACACACTTACACCAATTACAAGAGAGCTAACTGGGAAGCTTTTACTGAAGAGACAGAACAACATTTTGAAACACTTAACAGTACACCAATCACAAACATAAACAATGCTGTGCACACTTTTAATACAATCATACAAAATGCAGACAAGAGATACATCCCTAGAGGCAACAGAAAATCACACAACCCCAACTTCACACCAGAAATCCAAGGCCTCATCAGACAACGTGACACACTTAAACACGGTACCCCCACACCTATCCCTCAAAACAGAGCAAACCAAATACAAACACTAAACACTGTGATTGCCAATAAAATACACGAACAAAAAACACAAAATTGGCAAAACTTTATCAATACACTTGATCACAAAACAAACACCAGCAAATTGTACAAAACACTCAACAGCATTACACTATCCAACAGTAACACTACACGCTCTCACGCAGCAATAATCACAACAACAGATAATCTACCCTCAAACAGACAACAAGCAAACGCACTCATACGTCATTTTGCACAGACAAGCCATCTCACTTCTCACCCTGACGACCGACGCACCATTCGACGTAAGAAAGACTTTCCCACAGACTCAGACTATATACCCTTCATAGACAGTCAGACAAAACTCATAATACATAGTCTCAAGCACTCATCTGCCTGTGGCCCTGATAACATAAGCAACATCCACCTAAAACACATTGGACCACATGGTATACACGCACTCACAAACATTGCAAACTACAGCTATTCACACAACACTATACCCGACATCTGGAAGCATGGTAAAATAATCACCATTCCAAAACCGAACAAAGACCCAACAATCCCAACATCGCACCGCCCAATCACACTTCTCTGCACCCCCTCTAAAGTCATTGAATGCCTAATACTTAAACTTGTCACACCATATATTCCCCTTGCTGACTCACAACACGGTTTTAGGCCACTACACTCCACAAACACTCTTCTGACAAACCTCACACAAAGAATTTTAGATGGCATCAATTCAGATAGGCCCCACCAAAGAACACTTCTTATAACATTAGACATTAGTAAAGCTTTTGATGCTATCCTCCGCCACAACCTAACAAATAAAATATATAACACAGACATGCACAATAACACCAAAAGATGGCTGGCCAATTATCTGGCAGGTAGGAATGCTTATGTGTCATATAATGGCCAATCATCGCACATCAGAAACATTAAGAACGGAGTACCACAGGGCTCGGTTCTATCCCCCACACTATTTAATCTATACATGCATGACTTACCCATGCCAGACACCTCAGAAATACAAAGCTCTTCCTACGCAGACGACATAACAATCACATGCACACATCGTAACACAGACAAAGCTGCAGAATTAATCCAGCCATACCTTGACACACTCAACACATGCATGATTCATCACAAACAGACTCAAAATAGCTCCAACCAAATCTACAGCAACACTTCTCACCAACTGGACAAAAGAACACAAATACATACCTCATCTCTACATCAACAACACTCTAATACCACACACAAACACACCGAAAATTCTTGGTGTAACATACGATACATCCATGTCTTTCAAACAACACATCACAAACATAAAAAACAAATGCACACCCAGACTTAACGCACTTAAGTCAATCACTGGAACAACATTTGGACAAAACAAAGAAACTAATATAACAATATACAAACAATGCATACGCTCAGTGTTGAATTATGCGAGTCCTGCATGGGCTCCTAATCTCAGTGAGACACACCACAACACCCTTCAAATCATACAAAACAAAGCCCTAAAAACAATTACAGGCTGCACAAATACAACACCTACAGACCATTTACACCATGAAACAAAAGTCCTCAAAGTCAAGGACCACCTCGACATGAGAGGCACACAAACACTTGCCGCAGCCACCACAAACACATCACACCCGCTACACTACATAGAACACAAACACACACACCAAGAAACATTAAAACAACACCCAAAGACCTGTATCACAACCACCAAATACCAGCCTCCAGAAACATATTCATAATCATATCACTCACCACTCCATTAACACACTGAAAGACAACACACTGCTGCATGCCAGACCCCCTGATATCCACCCTTCTGAATCCTCTCTCCCACGAAAGGACAGAGTCCACTTGGCCAGACTGCGGTGCGGTCACCACCCAGCACTTCTGAGCTACCAGAAGAGGCTGGATGACCGCATTGTGAACAGCTGCCCAGGATGTAACACTTCACCCCATACCATACAACACATAATGGAAGACTGCATTATACACAATCATGCACGCAAACAACACAACATACGCTCTATAAAGGATTTGTGGGAAAACCCAGTTTCGGCTATGGCATTCCTTGGGGAGACGGGACTGCTCGGACAGACAGTCTAGGGAACGACAACAACAACAACAACAACTCCCTTTCCACCCCTGTTCTCCTCCTCACCTCCTCATTTCTCACTCTATCTAGCCTAGTAACCCCTATCATACTTCTCAGACACCTCATCTCAACACATTCAAACATCCTTCTCTCTTCCTCTCTTATGTTCCATGTTTCTGCCCCATACAGTGCTGTTGGCACAATCACTCCTTCATACAGTCTCCTCTTAGCATCCATTCCCAAATGTCTATTCCGCATTACACTCTTTAATCCACCAAGCCATTTATTCGCTTCTCTCAATCTACATTCTACCTCCACCTTCACTCCACCTTTTCCTGCCACATTTGCACCCAAGTATCTAAAACTATCCACTTCCTCCAGTCGCTCTCCCTTAATGCTCACTTCCAGTCTACTGCCACTTTCACCCCTTGTACATTTCATCACCTTACTTTTACCCACATTTATCTTTAGCTTTCTTCTATCACATACTCTCCCAAACTCTGTCATCAGCTTCCTCAATCCCTCCTCCGATCCTGCCACAAGCGCAGTGTCGTCCGCAAACAACAGCTGGCTCACCTCCCACTTTTCTCAATTTTCTTTAACCATCTCCAATCCCTGACCCACTACCCTTGCATTTACCTCTCGCACTACCCAATCCATGTATAAGTTGAACAGCCAGGGTGACATAACGCATCCTTGACGAAGTCCCACCTTTACCTCGAACCACTCAATCTCTCCATTTCTAATCCTGACACAAGCTCTACTACTCTCATAAAAACTCTTGACAGCTCCTAGAAGCTTTCCTCCTATCCCATATATCTGCATAACCTCCCACAGTGCCTTTCTGTCTACCCTATCGTAAGCCTTTTCCAGATCCATAAAAGACAAAAAAACATCCTTCCCCTTTCCTATAGCTTTCTCACATATCTGTCTTAGCACAAAGATCTGATCTACACAACCTCTACCCGTCCTAAGTCCACACTGTTCCTCACCAATTACTCCCTCTGTTCCTCTGCTAATCCTCTCAATCAAGATCTTCCCATAAGCCTTCCCAACTACACTTAACAAACTAATCCCTCTGACACTACTACATTCACACTTGTCCCCTTTTCCTTGTAAAGTGGAACTATACAGGCACTCCTCCAGTCCTCCGGCACTCTACCCTCTCTCTACCAAACATTAAATAACCTCACCAGCCAGTCCACCATCACTGTACCTCCTTTTTTTTTAGACATTCTGCATGGCATCCATCCAGACCAGGTGCCTTACCTGCTTTCATCATCTTAACAACAGCCTTCACTTCATCCTTCTTTATTTCTCCTCCATTTTCCTCACTCATCACAGTCATTTTCTTAGCATTTCCCACTGCAACTATCTTTCCCTCCCTATCCTCCTTCACATTTAGCAACTCCCTAAAATATTCTGCCCATCTTCCCCTTACTGCCTTCTCTTCCATTATCATCTCTCCATCTGCACCTTTTACCTTTTCTTCTGTACTTGATTCGCCTCCTCTTCCTCTTAATTTCTTTCCAAAACATCTTTTTATTACTTTCAAAAATTTCTGTCATACTCTTACCCCATTTCACATCTGCTCTCCTCTTTGCCTCCTTTACCTTTTGCTTTACATACACAAATGTAAAACTGGATTATCTGGTTGTGTAATGCATGTACTAAAACACACTCAAACAAGATCATTAGGCAAAGTGAGTAAAATCAATAAAGCTTCTACAAAATTCACATTGCACTTACCCACATGTACATGAACATAACACTGCTGATTAAACGACAACATCATACTAAGACCCATATATCCTTACTACCTCTCAATAAAACAAACACAAATTTGGGCGAAATTGTACGAATCCATTACCTTCCTTAAATATATTCAACCAATATATGTAACTACCATAGTGGGCACAAGAAATGGTTACTTATTTCTAAATACAGATCCAGAAGCAGAAGATATTCATCAATTTCAACCTGGGTGAAATCTAGCCAACACCCAACCGGAAATAATTAATACCTTCTCCAACATTGTCAACTGACAAATCCTGTAGAATCCTGTTAACCTAAAATTTATCCAAATTTCTATTACTTAAACCCTACCTAAGCAATAAATAAAATACTCTACTGTCTGAATCACTTGTAATGTACACAACCTACAAATAATACCTTGCTTCTAATACAATGATGAGGGAGAAAGGAGGGAGGGGGGAAATATGGAGGAAGAAAGGAGAAAGATGAGGGAGAGAAAGGAGAGAGAGGAGGGAGATAGAGAGAAACGAGAGTGAGACAGAGAAGAGAGAAATGTAGGATTATGAGGAGAGAGAGAGAAATGTGGACAAAAGAGGAGAGTGAAATGAGAGTGAGAGAGGAGAGTGAAATAAGGGAAAGAGAGGAGAGACAGAGAGATGAGGGAAAGAGATATGGAAGAGCAAGACAGTGAGAGAGGGGGGGAGCAAAATAGTGAGAGAGAGAGAGAGGCAAGAGAGAGAGAGAGAGAGAGAGATAGAGAGAGAGAGAGAGAGAGAGAGAGAGAGAGAGAGAGAGAGAGAGAGAGAGAGAGAGAGAGAGAGAGAGAGAGAGAGAGAGAGAGGAAGGCAAGAGAGAGGAAGGCAAGAGAGAGAGGAAGGCAAGAGAGAGAGGAAGGAAAGAGAGAGGAAGGAAAGAGAGAGAGGAAGGAGAGAGAGAGAGGAAGGAGAGAGAGAGAGAGAGGAAGGTGAGAGAGAGGAAGGCGAGAGAGAGGAAGAGGGAGACTGGAAGAAAGGGGAGAGGGGGAAAGGTATGAGAGATGGGGAAAGGTGTGAGAGATGGGGAGAAAGAGGTGGGAATGAGGGGGAAAAGTGGGGGAGAGAGAGAAGCTAGGGGGAGATAGGAGGAGGTGGGAGAGAGGGGGGTTAGAGAATTACAAGGAATCTCAGTACCTCAAAAGGTTTTACAACCCATATGGAGGAGGTACCGTTGAAAAGGTTACTGAGGATTCCCACTAGTACTTACTCTAATGTGTAGCACCTTGCCTAAAACAACTTTGGAATGGTTCAACTGTGGCAGTCTGTTCCAAGTGTTACAGACTTAAGTTAAAAAAAGAAAAAGTCGCCACGAGAGGAGAGTATGGAGAACAGGAAGAAGACGAGTGGGGAAAAGAGGTAAAAAAGAGAGGTGATAAGGAGAAAATGGGGAGAGGGGAGAAGAGAAAGATGGGGTGAGAAAGAACAAGATGTGGAGAGCAGAAGAGAAAGGAAGGGGGAGAGAGAAGGAAAGGAGGGGAGAGGGAAGAGAGAAGGAGAGAGAAGAGGGGGAGAGGGGGAAAGAAGAAAAAGAGAGGGAGAAAGAAAAAGATGGGGATGAAGAGGAAAGAGGTGGAGGTAAAGAGGGAATGAAAAAGAGGGGATGAGGGAATGAAAAAGAGGGGGTGAGGGAATGAAAAAGAGGGGGTGAGGGAATGAAAAAGAGGGGGTAGGGAGAAAAAGAGGGGGGAGGGAGAAAAATAGGGAAAAGGAGAAGAAATAAAGAGGAGGAGAGAGGGGAGAAAGAGAAAGAAAGGAGGAGAGAAGGGGAAAGAGAGTGTGTGAGAGGAAGGAGGCTGGGGAAGAGAGAGGAAAAGGAGGTGGAGAAGAGAGAGGAGGCAGAGATAGGAAAGAGAAAGTGAGGGAGGGGGAGGGGAGGAAAGAGAAAGTGAGGGAGGGGGAGGGGAGGAAAGAGAGAAAGTGAGAGGAGAAGGGAAAAAAAAAAAGAGAGAGAGAGAGAGAGGTAGAATATGAGATAGAGAGAGATAGCGATAGAGGTGGATAGGTTGGAGGGAGGATGTAGAGCCCAACAATGCAAAAAATGTATGAAAATAATGACAATTATTCACTTACACAAACCATACTCACAGGTCTGGAAGAAACCTGTTTGCTTTAAAGCAATTAGAAAATAACAAGAACGGTGTGATGTAAGGTTCAACCACTCTCACATTATACCTAACAGCTTTTCCCAAAAATATAATAAATATTAGTTATAAAAAGACATGCAATTAGGCTGCGTTTCCATCGAGCGAGTCAGGGCCGATTCTCGTCAAATGCTGTGAATTCGAATAGCTGGAAGAAGACTGTTTGCAACATTCTAGACTTCCCTAAGAACATTTGAACAATCTGTCTAACATTTGTGAAGGTTTAGCTCCTTTCATTTCGCCATTCAATTTCTCAATACATGACGCAAGGCCAATTTGACATTTGAAGATTGAAAAAACGAAAGATTGTAACCAAAGTCGTTTCTACCAAACACAACGGTTGATGAGAATCTGACGAGACTCTCTCGATGGAAACACAGCCTTAATCATTGCCAACAGACCATTTGCAATGGTGTGGTGCTTCATCTTCATCCATACCCGATTTCCACACTTGTTTGTTCCTTTGCAGAACATATACAATGTCAACATTCTTGTAACACTTAGTAGAGTTTAATTTTTAGCTTCTTGTAAACAGACTACATGGTATGTATATAGGGGTATGCAAACTGAAGTCATAACTCTTAATATTAATTCCATAATTACACCACTTTCACATATCTTAAATGAGAATAGCACTTATAATATTATATATAAATAAATAAATAAATAATAATAATAATAGATAAAACAAATGTAAGATTATATTACATTTAATCTACATTACTAATGGGCACTATAGAATTCTGCTGTGGCAAATATCTGACAATTTCATTAAACAAGTGGCAGACCAAAACGTCTCATTTGACTGATAATATTTAAGCTAGGAATAAAACCAAGTAAAATTGCCTGCTGTCTGCAACAATATTTCAAATGTACACAACGGCAATTAACAATTGTTTACTATTAAAAGTGCCAGAATGTGCAACACAGAAAAAGCACACAGTGTAATAATAAACCAGTGATATAACTAAACCTCTATACAAGATCAATCATCATGCGAAATATGGACAGACAATGTGCTCTTATTATGTTATTAGAAATTCCTGTTATACAGTCTTCATTACAACATTAATGTAATAAAATCTAGTCTGGTGAATATACTATACAAGGTGATTGTTTTACAATGCTGGGGGAATTCTTCACAAAGTTTAAGGAGAAATTAACTCCTTTCAGACCTAGAAATACATTATGGAATTTATCAATCAATGTGTTATCTCCGCAGCTGGTTCTCTGGGAACCACAGGTGTTTTATGTGGTGTTATGTGGGCAAGATCAGACAATTTACTTGACCTGAGAGGAAACCACTAGTTTGAGGGGGAGTATAGTCTATTAATCCCTTCAATATAATATTGATAATCAAAATGTTATTCCGGTTTATTTGTATGTGCTAACTCGGCTGAGGGAGTGCCCCGTGCACTTGGATGGTTAAACCCGATGTACTGAATTTTAGCCACAGGTGGACTGAAAATAATCTCAATGAGAAAGCAGAAAAAACTATCTTTAAACCATGTATGTAAGCTGTGTATCCCCAACACATCCATCACCAAGTAAAACAAGCAGACTTATTAAAGCGAGACAATATTGCAGAATCATTACCTTCGTCCTGCATCTTCTTAATCTTTTCCTGAATTTGCTCAGCTTCCTTCTCGTACATACCCTTCTCCTTGCACACGCGCTTCACCACCCCAGTCTTGATGCGTAGCTGCTTCACTCGAGGATCCGCCATTGCTCTACGTGTTTTGATCTACAATGAAGGCCAACCTCACTATGTAACTTATATTGGTCTCAAGCTGATTTAGAACTAATCAGGAATGCACAAATCTAAAGGCCTAAATTGATGAACATCATGTATGAATTATAAGAAAAAATCACTGACATAAAAAGGTGCCAGTCACTATTTATGCTAACTTCAATAACTTATCTCGGGCTCCACTCACTGAAAACCCAATTCACTTGATGACCTGCAATGCTCTACATGTTTTGATTAACAATGGAGGCCAACCTCATTGTTTAACTTGTGTTGGTCTCAAGCTAATTTAGCACTACACAGGAATGCAAATGAATGAAAGTATAAGTACCTGAAGCAATATATATCATGTAATAATTTCAAGAATGAGTGACATGCCACTAATATGAAATATGTGCCAGCCATTGTCTTTATAGTACATTCAATTTCACAACTGCTACATCAGGTTTCATAATCTAGAAACCTGCAGCTCCACATTAGCAAGAACTGGTCCCAAAGATCTCTCAGGAAAGAAATGTTAGACTGTTGTCTATATTTATATAATGTGGGCCTGTTTTTATGTTCCCAGCTGATAGGATGAATAGGGGAGTAGTTGCCATTTATCAGCTCTCCTTATGTAGAAATAAGGTAAATATAGTCAAAGTTGATGTAGACCTGTTTTCTGGGCCTCTACCTCCACAAAGAAATGAGTGTTAATTTTAATTAATGACAAATAGAGTAAATATATAGTAAGCATAGATTAATCCTGACAGCAATATTTATAAAAATATATCAATACTTATGTCATCTGCTATGACAGTTTTTCCAGGTGAAACATGGAAGAAAAGTCAAAACAAAAAGGAAAGGTAATTCTTAAAATAGTTTCTATTCCAACAAAATTGATATTCAGTCATTAAAATATAATTGATATTCAGTCATTAAAATATAAGGCAACAGTTTGAAAAAAAATTTCCTTTAGTTATTAAAAATGGTTTAGTAGTACAACTAAAGACCTCAATAAGACATCCACTTACAATAATTCAAGAGTTGCTGGGGATACACACACAAACATATTGTTTTATAAACCATAAAGCAATGTTGAAACTTGATATACAAGTAAGGACCTTAAATATCTAATGCCATTAACACAACTGACACAAACTATTTTCAATCCCTTTGCTGCTGCTGCTGCTGCATGTATTTTTCTTTCTATTCCAGCATTCACAGTAATTATACTCAGTGAAGAGATACCTTCAGTCAGATGGCTAAACCCAACGTTTCTTTCTGTTCTCATCTTCCCATACTTGCTCATGCCTCTTTATAACAAGCTACCTTTGTTTTCTAATAAATATTTGAGTAAAAATTCACTATCCATTTGTCCAACAGGGAAACTCAATCCAATCAACTCCTTTATCAAGGGTGTCAACTTAGATTTCCATATGGCTGATGTCACACACTACTTCAGTTAACAAGTACATGTACAACAAATGAAGATGGTCTATAATCACTTCTGGAAGACATGGTCTCTCTGATGAATAAAATATTATGTAAATGTCAAAAATAATATACTCCACAATTTTGAAGATGTGACAGCGAGCAAAACAAAATGCATAAACACAAATATACAAGATTTCAGTTATCATTAAGGAAAGTAATATCTGTCAATCATGAGTCCAGCATATGATCCAAGATTGTCATATATCGCATATATATATATATAAATACACATACACACAAAATTAAGTCAATACACATATAGAACTACACAGACAAAGGAGATATCTTGACTAGGAATGGGCGAATGGAAGGGCTTCATGATGTCATGTTAGCAAAAGACTACAGGGTATGAAGAAACATTTTTCCATACAGATGTATAAACTCTTGATATAGCCTAAGCTAGAACCATACATATTTAAATCTAAATATGATAACTGAAGAATAAGGGGATGTTGCCAAAGTTAGAAACATATTAATTTTTAGCTTGGTATGATGACTGGAGAGATTCCATGATTATTGTCCCTTTCTTCGATACTATGGTTAGGTTGAGATGCGTATGATCCATAAATGGATTTTGCAAACCAGTTGGTGGCAGGACTTGAGGGTGGAAATAGTTTGTAGGGCACTTCATGTAAATATGATGCAGAGGGAGTTGTGGATAATATGTAGGGCAGCAAGGATGGCAAAGAGTTCAGTGGAGAAGACTGAGGTAATGGAGGTGGTGAGAGAAGGGATTCAGATCTTGTTTCAGTTTGGTACACTTCTGCAGAACCTATTCCATGGTTTGATCAAGAACTATTGGTATGTTGACACCTTTTCAAAGGGTAGATAGAGGAGAGAGATTCTCGTTAGAGGACTTCAATTGATATTTGGTCTTTCATCAAGGTGGCTAAGGTGAGGCAAAGATACTTGAGGAAGTAGCATGGGGTCTCAGTTGGGCATTGCTATGAGAATGACTTAGTTAGTAGTCTCCAGTGCTAACAGGTCTACTATTCTTCTGTCATATGGATGAGCATTATATGGGTATTTGTTCAATTATTGATGGGTTGTGGAGGTTTTATTGATGTGGGAGATTGGATTGGCAATAGTGTTCTTGATGTGGCAAACATTTTAGTGATGTCAGTGTGCCATGGATACCCAGGCAAATGGGTCCATTTATAGCACACAAGGTCTTCAGTAGAGTACTATGAAAGGCATCTGTGCTAAGGTGTAGGCTAATGGAGTGTGCAGGTCCTAGCATTCAACTGGCTGTGGGTGTGATGGATGAATAGGTGCGATATCTGCAGACAAACTCTGTATGAGAGCCTGGTATAGGTTCCAAAGTAACTTTCTGCTTGCTCCCCATCTTTTGTGGAATAATAGTTATAAGAAATAATAAGTTCAGAGTCAGGAAGTTTCTAAATGATTAAGCAAGTTTATTGCCGAGATCAGGCCCAGAAATTGGGATCACTGTGAAGGTGATGTTTCCTAGTTGGTTTGATGGATTATCTATGAAGCAGTGTCATCTACAGACATTACAGTGACTATTTTGAGGTGGCAAAATGGAATCCATGGTCATATTTTGAAAATGGACAACTCCATTGTCCATCTTCCCAGACTACCACAAACGGGTACTTGTCATTGGATCCTATATATTCTCTTGAAAAGGTTTGCATGTAAAGGGAGTCTCAACTGCATCTAATTGTCATATCATGTCTTGGCCTGGAGAAGTCTTAGTTGAAGAGGGAGTTACAGTATTACATTTCTGTAAATGAATTGTTTCAGTCTCTTGGGGAGTGTGGTGTAAATTCTAGGGGAAGCTGTGATTTAAGGGTGGTCTCTAGACCAGTGGTTCTTAACCTGGGGTACCTGTACCCCCAAGGGGTACGAAACCTTGAACCTGGGGGTACGAGACATGATAGCCAGTGCAATGGTACTATATATTTACAATGAGAAATCAAAGTAAGCTTTGTATAACTATCCTTTTCATATGTTTGCATTGTATTTGTATTGGATGGGGGTACAAGAACATTTTCTGAAATATCAAGGGGTACGGACACTGAAAAAGGTTAAGAACCACTGCTCTAGACCAGCGTTTCTCAACCAGGGTTTCCAGGAACCCTAAGGTTCCGCAAAAGGTCCTTAAGGAATCCATGAGAACAAGCGAGATAAGCTAATGCACTTTTGATTTTTTACTTAATTTCATATACACAACATAATCAAACACGCATGACATATTCTTGGTTATTGTAATAATGTAATATAGACATCTTCCTATCTAACCTATTATTACAATGAAACTAAAATGAGAAAGATATGGTGTGTTTTTTTTGCGCAAGGGTTTCTTGAAACATGCAATTTATTTTAAAGGTTACACAAGGGTGAAAAGGTTGAGAAAGGCTGTTCTAGACGAATTTGGGTGTGATATGTGTGGGACAATGTTTTTGGTATGGTTTCAGCTACTATGGGAGGTGAAAATATGGTTTGATCACCAATTTGAGGATGGAGGGTTTTGAGGTGTTTTTGCTTAAAAATTTCCTCACCTCCATATTTTGAAAATAGGGACTTGAGAGATGGGTGCTGAAATATAGATCTAACATGAATTTCAGGATGCTTGGTGCATTATTTGTTTGGCTCATACTCTTGCTTTGAAAAAAAGCAGTGTTTTGAAAGTTGGGTGCCACTCCACCCTTTGTATTAAATGTTTTTCATTTTGCCATAAAAAGTACAAATATAGCGACTATATTTGAAAATATATATATATAGACATCTCAAGACATGTCCTCAAAATCATATCTGATTATAGTAAAAACTATCAGTACTAATAAAAATAACATTGATATGTCAGCCAGTATACAAAATCTAAATACACCCTCTGTTCTTTTACGTGTGTTTTCTTGAGATTCAGTTATTCTAAGGTTGCTGCCCTACTGAAAATACATAAATTCCTATTATTCAACAATACCAACCCTCACTACTTAGTTTCCATCTGCAAGCATGCCATTCCTATGCTCCTCCTCAAGTCATTTCCTTGGTTAGGTCAGGGCATAACTAGATTTGTGATGTACATGACAAGGCCACATGAATATGGAAGCAAGGGAGGAGGGGGAGGGGTGCAGAGCATAATTAGCTTAGCCGCATTAAATGCAGCTTTTTATGAGTTGGAAACGATGTGGAATACAATTTTTCCATAATTCCTGTAGTGGGTGGTCATAAAGATGCAAACTTCTCTCCTGTAAAGTTTGATGACGCATCTCCCCTGGTTAGTTACGCTAATCAATAGATAAGTAAGCTAAGACAATTCTGCCACTAGCGGCTAAGCTAATTATGCTCTAAAGCTATTGATACGCAATAAAATAACATTTTTGGAGACCCCCTTCCTCCCAACCTAAGGAACCTGCCATCTAATATGCCAGTTCTCTCCACCCCTCCTTCTCTCAATCCCTCAGTCACAACTGAGTTTTGTGTACCCTATGAAAGAAGTTTCACCATAAACTAAAAGATGCACATAACTATCAGGCAAATTGCAGAGGCATTTATATTGGAAAAAAGTATATATTAATTGTTTGTGAAAAAGCTGTTGGTGTACCTTCTACAAGACATGCATGTACCCATGGGGGTATGCATTCCACAGGTTGAGAACCACCAAAGGATCTCTGGTAACCAGTACTTCTATCTTTAGGGACAATATTGCACTTGAAAGGTGGAGTTACAGAAGTAAAGGAGGTTGAAGGGTAGGAGAAAGGGGGGATAGTATTAGTAGTGATTTTTTTTTTTTTTTTTTTAGATAAGCCTCCAATCATAAAATGAAACTACACCTCTGGTACATATGGGTCACTTCATACATGGAAGTTCATAGAGGGGAAACAGGTTACTAAAATCCTTAAAATATTGGGTGTATAAAACTGATTTCATTACACCAGTCTGCTAGTACATGGGGTATATAGCCATAAACATTCATTAAGCTATTACTTCTGTTTCTGTCATTATGTAATATATAGGATAATACTACCGACTTAGTGGTAAATGCTTGCACTTTCTTGACACCCATTCCTAAAGAAACAAAAGTATCAGCATGAATTTTAAATTGTGTATTTATCTATCTCATTTCAAATAAAAATTTATGACCTATACAAGCATGGCACTTATGGCATCAAGACAAAATCATATAAGTCAAACCTGTTTAAACAAGAAACACCAAAATATAAATGACACGGATAAAAAGTTTAAATCTAACCCCCCCACCTCACTCCAGGGCCTTTTCCACTTCATAAAGGGGGTAGCCAAGTCAAAAGCAGACTTGAACAAGACTCATCCAAATCCCTATCATTCCCTTATCTAACCACCATGCGAATGAAGGTTCTCTGTTCCCCTGCTATACAACTTATGTCAAACGGCAATGCAGCAAGAGGGTGACTCCACAAAAGTACCTTACAGCCAGAGCTGGTTTATCTTTACAATCTCATTATCTTTCCAACTCCACCTTATCAAATTTTACAATTTATGGAGCACATAAAATGTACTTCCGTTCAGGCCACACACTTTGTTCATTTATAACCATCTTCCATTCATTCTGATGTTTAGCGCTATATTCTTGATTCAACAGACATTCCTCTTACATCCAAAACTACCTTTACCCCATCCATCTCCTTGGTCTTCCTATCATATTCACTCCATCCACTTCAGCTTTCCATATTCTTTTTTGCGAGTCTGTCCTCATTCATTCCCTCCACAGGCTAAAACCACCTTTGCAATCTCTGATCTACCCTATACAATTAATTTTCCAATCCAGTTCTCTATATTTTTCATTCTATCCACTTTCATAACACTTATCACACTCCTCAAATATTTCATTTAACCTATTCCATATAATGACACCTATGTAGGTGTCATGAGGTGTGGGTATACAAGAATGCCAGCATCAGCGTCTTGGTTATATTTATTTTGTAGTTGTAGATGATTAACCCCCGAATTCTATAATTTATCCTAACAGGCTAATCCCTCTAAAACTATTCCATTAAGACTTGTCTCCTTTTTACTTGTGTGTACTTGTGTCATAACCAAAAGTGTGCTGGTCTTGCATTTGCTTAGTCATAAGTTCGAATCCTGCACTCCTCTCTGATCCCCAGGAGTGACTGTTACCTGCCCCAAGAGTCCAAGTGCATTGGGCAAAGGAGATGGCTTCAGCCACAACTGATACACATTTCATGGCATAGGTTCCTACCCACCACCTTTTTACTAGTACTGTCTAGCAAATCCCTACATGCATTCCTCTAATCAATTTCCTTGAGGCATACATTAAACAATTTTGCCAGGCATTCTACTATGAATATTCCACCTTTTGTCAAACATTACGCATGACAACCATCTAACTTGGGTGCCTTACAAACCTTCAACTTTTCCAGTGCTCATGCCTTATTCTCCTCTCCTATTACATTTCCCTGGCATGTCTCATTACCACATCCTCCTTTACATTCAGTAACACACTGAAATAATCTATATTCTGCTCACCGCCTTCATTTCCATGACAAATGTCAACATATTCCTTTTATCCTCTCCTCTCTACTTGACTCATTCCTCTACTCTTTTTTTATTTCCTTCTAGTAAATATTTACATTCTTTTCAAAATCTAAATAATACAAATTCTGCCAACAATCTTCCCAAACTTTTTACATTTTTTCAAACCAACAGGATCACTTGACAATTTCCTCACACATTTGTGAGATAGTTGGTGATTTTTCAAGAAGGGTCCTAATCAACATGAGGTCTGTTGTACTTGTTGCACATTTATGGCTGAAATCATAACTTCATACTGAATGTATCCAATTGATGTACATTGTTCCCTATGCTGCATTTGTACAATTTCCCATTGTTAGACTTAAATTAGTTAATATTTTTTCCAACAAATATGTACAAGACAGCATCTATTCAATACAACGGTTTTTTTATTCCCTGCCATTTTGCCATCACTTCTGTTTAAAATACGCAGTAGCATATTTTAATTTTGGATGTAAAACTGCTTTGACTGATATGATGTCCCTTCTCCAGAAAGATAGTTTGGTAAAGTTTACGGTTTGTCCAAAATCCTCATCATGGGTGGTTATTCTAACTTGTTGGAATAAATGATGGTGGGGTGTTCTCTGTAAGACTGCCATCACAATTCCATAGTTTCCAAGAAAATTCAAAAAATAAGGTAAATTATAAAAATCATGTTGTCCTTCCATCAGTTTCTAAAGGGAAATCATTAAGATGATAATTTTGCTATAATTCCTAAACCAACCAACAAAAGGTATGGAATATAATCTAATCAGCATGAAGAAATGCACTAGAAAAAAAGGAACCTTTCATGAACTTAGCCATAATACTGATAAAAAATTACACCAAAAAGCAGTTCCTCTTTTTCAGTAATTTTAGTAGGAATGGGCCAAGCTATTTTTGATGTAAAAATTTTCAGGTTTTTGCATCATTTTCCTGTTATATTGATAACCAAACCTTAGATTAGGTGAGGTTAGGATAGTCAGGCTGTTACCAATTTTTGGTCAAGATTGTCAAAATTTGCACTGTGGTGATAAGGCACCAGAAACTGCCACATCATGTTTCCATGGTACAAGGTACTGTTGTCTTGTCAAAACTATTCACCAGAAATTAACAATACTCAATGTCTGATCAATAGTCTAGCATGCCCCATTCTAATTTCAAGTTTGGGTTAAAGTAAAACTATTTTTAGATTTAGGACTGCCAGATATACTATCAGAATTCACCCAACACAACTTCACTGTGCATGAAATTTCACATTTATACAAATAGGTAAAATATCCCAGCATTTACAGAACACAACCAAGACTAACAATAGCACAATATGAATAGTCTGCTGGGTCGTGCTGTGCACCAGTGTCTGGAGAGGGTTGGGTACCTAACTTTTTTTTCTTTTTTCTATAAGAATTTCGTCCTGCACAATGGGCTAAGGAACCTAACACTCATGTTCACTTAAGTCTAACTGTATATTGGTTTGGATTTAAAAAGAAAAAATTGAACTTAATAAAAAACTAATTACCAAAACCTGCCATGTTAAAGATTGGTAAATGTTCAGGATGATACAATGTTATTTTTCCAAATTATCAAATTAATTTTGAACCCTTTTAAACAATAAGCAAGGGGTGGGGGGGCAGAAATTGAATTTCTGATACCTCTTGGGATTTTTGCCCACCTGTAGAAATACCCAAAGACCTACAGTTTGAAGCTGGCATACCATTAGTTTCCAGTGGATTTGTACCAACAACTGTCAGTGACAATATCAATTTCATTCTATCATAAATTGTGCCACTTTTCTCTGAATTTATGCAAATGCAAAAGGAAACTTGTAGAGGACCTATATAAATTTTCCCAATATGTGAAATCAAAACACATGATAAAACATTTACATACTTGTTTTTCTAAAATGCTTAAGGGCACCTATGACAAATGATTAAGGGCACCTTTGACAAATGACAAGGAAGTTCATGGGAGAGGGTTATTGAAACACTGCTAAACAAATAAGCTATGACATGATGAGTCGTTACCCACAGATTTAGCTTTACGAATTTTTGGCTCTCTTTTGAGATGGTGATGGTTATTGATCTGGAGTCCAACATATGATCCGAGACCAAATGGGAAGCACATGTCAACCACAATCAAAAGTGAGGGCAAAATATCAGGGAAATCAATAAGTACCACACAGCTTACTCTTACACTTAAATTCTAATAATATATTCAGGGACAAAACAGACTTAAATATACAAAATTTGGTTCTATTCCAGTACCATAAAAACACTTTTTTGATTCTTTCTTTATTTGAAATACCTTATTCCTTCAAATGGTTATGTTAGGTTAGGTTATATTTAATATTATTAGGTTAGGTGTTGTACAATAAATTTTCATGTTGAAATCAGTGTTTGCATGATTCTGGAGTTTTACCCAAAATTACATCATGAGTTAGGTTATGTAAATAGCTCTTATCTTTATCTTACATTTCCATGACCATCATAACCCTCCCTACTGGGGAGATATTTCAAACTGTTGGATACTGGGCAATAACTATTATTATTATTATATTGCATTTCTGATAATCATACATCAACCATAAGTAAATATAAAATAAATTTTGCTTTGTGAAACCAGTTGCCATTCAGATTAGAACAATTATCAGATCATTTTTTGCACCCTACTAAAACCAGCCACACACCTGAATCTGGTGTTGTAGCATTCCAATACTCCCCTCCCAGTTCTCAAAACCGAACACTGACACATGCCCTACAAAGAACTCCACTAATTCATTGCTTAATATCTGAGCACAATAATCTTCAAGCAACTACATACCAGCAGAAAAGCTTCATCTCTAGCCGAGTCTTGGGGAAGTATGACAAACTAAGACCTACCTCCCACCTTAAAAATTTCAAGTACAAATAAGGCTGTTCTTCTTATGACATTTTTCTCTGCCAAGCCGTAGTTATTTACAAACTATGTGTACTTATTGACATCATCTTTGCGTAAAAATCAATTAAATTTAATACCACATCAAAGAATACTTATTTACTTGCCTTATTCACGACTTAACTATGGTCAGTCCCTTCTCGTACAGGTTCTATCATTTGCAATAGTAGAATGTTGCAGTCCGCACTTCAGCTTCGAATTGTTATTTTGACCAATAAATAAACGTGTTTGTAAAACGACAAATTCCACTTTGATAACATATATTTTATTAGTCATATAAAAAATACAACTACGTGTCCCCTGATGTTTCATATATACTTACACAGATTAATCTAATTATTAAACAAAAAAAGGATTATTGGTGAAAATATCTTAAGCGGCAAACCCCATGGTGACAAGACAATACACATGTAAATCAATAAATGTGAATCACAGCCATACTATCGGATTATGTAAATTACAGACTTGAAACACCCATTCAGCTTATACATATTTATTTTGTAATACAGACTGTTCTAATTATGGCATTCTTGCTATATGGCCCATAAGAACATGGTGTGATAAGGCGTAACCGTTAGACTTTGCCATATTATCTGACCTAAGAATCTATTTTTCCATTGGTGAGCTATCTCGGAATTGATATCATATAAATACAATTAATGAGGACTCATAATCTTCATTTATTCTTTGTAATGGTTCATTACATATGTCTTGAAATTATGTAGGCATCTGCTTGATCATTATTTTATTAATAAATCGCACTATTTGTAAGAATGTTTCATCATGGTTATTCAAATATCGCAATGAAATATACACTGCATTCATCTCACAATAAGATCGATAATATAATCACCCTATACATTAAGAAAGCTGAAATTTTTCATTTTTTTTATACACATATCAATCTTGATTTATGGAGTTCAGCTTATGGGCTTACGAAACATATGAATTACAAATTTCGGGCCTTTATCATATATCTTTCCATCAGGAGCCTAAACTCACCAGTCGGCATATTATACTGTATGTCGAGCATCATCGTGTTGGTTGAAGGTGTCTCGGAGTCTAGATCGGGGAAGGTAAACAGGAGAGCTAATAAGTTATTAACACTTTAATTGATATTGGCGACTTCCACATACGTTCCGGCTATTGATGAGCAGTCCTATTGAGCCGCTATTATGTGGTCACTGATGTGGACAAGGAGAAATTATTTACAATAATTAGGAATGCCATAAAAATTGTGTCATTTGAGATCATTCCCTGTAATCTAGAATTCTAGATGACTAGGGTATCACTGAACTGTTTCAGTTGGGGGAAGTGGCCTCGAGATGGCCGCCTGTCCTCTTTAGTCTCCTGATTATTGTCAATTTTTTTTTATGTTGTTAAAAATCTATAGTATAATCACCACGGAAAGATGCACTCAACCAGTCACTTCATAAACATGTAACAGTAGTACTGCCCGCGTAAACAAATAATTGGAATGGCAGAGCTTAGCTATGCAGACCGTCTGCTAACTTTAGAGCTTTATTCAGTCCGTGGTAGATTAATCAGTGCTGATCTCATAAAATGTTGGAAAAAATTTCACAAGCAGTCTTCTATTTCACCCCAAGATCTTTTTTTCCTTATCTCCAATAACACACACCAGGGGTCACAGATTTAAGATAACCAAACCCCATACATCTCTAGAGTGCAGACGCAGATTTTTTAGTGTCAGATGTATTGACCTCTGGAACTCCCTGTCTGATGATGCTGTTAGCTGTGACTCAATTACATATTTCAAAAAACACCTTCACATACAGTTGGGCCAAACACTCTTTGAATATGTTGATTAATCATTACCCAGATATTCATTCCTAGCTGTCTACTTTCTGTGCACATGGCACACAACTCAGCCTTTTACCCTGTACTTTTCTGTTCTGATGTATATTGAACAAGGGCTGGCGTGCCAGCACGATGTGGGCTATCCCTGTATACCCGAAGCTTATCTCTCTCGAGCAATATGCTGGTCTAGAATGGGGTAGCCAACCAAGTGAGTAAACCTGACTGGAGCATCTGTCACTCTTGGGCCTGTCCCTTTCTGATCCAGGCTGGCTGGAATTAGGGTGACATGGGTGAGTTAATGTAGTATGTTTGCCGATCCATGTATTTCGAGTTCACAGTTGGCTTAAAATTTAGCGTTTGCAATCGTTTCCTACCCAAGCACCTCCTGTATTAAGGTATAAGCAGTCCAACACCCTCTAACTAATATCTTATTACTAAGATAAAGGGAATTGTATATGTGCATCGCCTCCCATCGATATTTTTTGCGAAAAAGTTTCTGAAGCCATTGCGTGTCATAATTCGTTACACAATGAAAAGTAGTATGGTCATCGACTGATAGCTTTCGACAGACTTGTTCATTTTCCTTTTGTTATGGCTACCACTACGTTATTTTCTTTTTCACTGTGACGTCATTTCAACAGTGAAAGATTCATAATACGCTTTTGTCCATGTTTGTTGCAAGCGTCGTGCATTGTCTGGGTTGTTGTCCATAACATTCAGTTTTACAATATGAACTCCCGTTATTGTGTAACTCAGAAAGTATGTCATTGTTGTAAATAAACATACATAGGGGTTTACCATCGTTGGTAGAAGCTAGGGATTTCATTATTATACTGAATGAAAATAACAACCTAAACAAAACAATAAGATATACTGCATACATAAAGGCCATTCAATATTCATATTCTGTCAAGCTCGACAGCACTCACAACATTGTTTAATTTGTAGGTGGTTTTCTAATTTTTTCATGATACTACTATCTTCGTAAATCAGGGTATATTTTTCTCCAGAATTCATATCTATGTATACATAGAACTAGACTCCAGTCAAATGTGGCGCAGAAATTAACGACACACGTTAGTTCATGAGTCCGCCACCAGAGCTCCTGACCCTCAGTTTCTACAACCGACTCGAGGCAAATCGAATCAGTCAGCTGTTTACTCTGGTGCTGATAGGACGTACGCTGTTTCATTTCCAATGTCTTCTTACTTGTAGTGTACTCTTAGCAGCGGAATTTGTAAAGTGAATACTGAGCGGCAGTTGATCTGTGTTATTCGGCAGAACAAGCTACAAAATGGGGGAAGAATCGAACGTTCGCGTTGCTATAAGGTTGGTAAATGTAACGTTCTTCGTCTGTTGAGGCCAAACGAATCTTTGTTGTTGCTTTGGTGGAAAGATTTAAATGCCAAACTCTTCGAATGAATGGCTTGTTTTATTCACACTAATGCATGGATAAACAGTTTATTAAATTCGCTACATGTCTGTGGTTCGCTGGAAACCTCGAAATGGATAGACTTGGTTCGTGTTTGATTTAAAATCGTCGTTTACTGTTGGTCGGAGCGCAGCTGGGTTGAGTAACAGTTGCTAGTGAAATTAAATCTTGTCACATTCGTGTTGAGACATCGTCTTTAGAAAGGATTGGAGTACCAGACGTACATTTCCCAATTATTTTTGTATGGTTGTATATTATCGTCTTCCTTACCGGGGTGAATAAATAAATTTGAATAATATAATCAAGCACCAGGAAGTAAAAGGTTAACGATTGTAGCGTTCTATAGTCATGCTGCATGAGACTATAGTACTACTGGGACTATAATACGCCATACGCTATACATAATTTTGTATTTATTTATCAAATAATAAATTCATTTTTATTTTGACACTTTTCTTCGGTTGAGATATGACGAATTATTCCAAATATTTACAACTATTGTTCGACATTCTCCAGTTATGGAAAATGCTGCGTTGATCTGGACCTTAGGGGTGCCACCAGCCTTTTTACTGATGTGTTGTACGAGGGGCTGAATGGAATATTTTGGCTGGTATGGGGAGGAGTAAAATTGCCTGGGTTATTTATTATATTTATTTTATTGTCGACGGATTTTGATAAATAGAAAACGTCTACGTGTGGGGTTCTCATAATACGTTCTAATACAAGCGTATTTACATGAATTAGTAACACTTTATCTGAAAATCTCCAGAATTCTCTAGTAATCTAGTGTGGGATGGACGCTCTAGTCTAATGTCGTCCTAACAATTACTAGATGGGCGCCTTTGTTGACAAAATGATTGATAAAATCTAAAAAAAAAAATTAGGAATACGTGCTGGACGTGTGGTCGACAGCCATTATCTTTCCGAATGAGAGCTCTACAGAACGTGTAGAAATAGGCACTTGGAGGCACATAGAGCATTTTAGGTATAAATCACTTACTGCAGGCAAATTAGCATCGAATTTGAATATGAATAAACTTAAAGTTGCCCAGGTCTTTCGACCCAAGATTGTGTTGCATTTCCAGAAAATCTGTATAAAGAGCTAATATTCGCTGGATCAATATATCTAACTGCCTCGCCCTGGATATCTGGAATGGTGCCCTTACGGCCCAGATGCGCGTGGTGTTTTGTTTAATCTATTGACAAAAGGATTAAGACCCTCCTACCCTTAAGGACATAATGAAAGAGACTGCAAGAGACCATAAGGCTTACACTTAGTAGAATGGAATCGCCTTAGTTAATTTTGATTCTGTCGTTTTTATCTTGCAAATTTGTTTTTATTTCTATTTTATTTTTATTTGTGACTAGCTTTCCAAAGTGTCCAATAGTTGTTGTATTTTCAAAAGAGCATTTGTTCCTTTTAACAGGATCTTTGAAATTTGAATATTTGTTTACTTTTTTTCTTCTCCCGTGGCTTGTAATGATTCATTAAGAATCGTTTAGATAAACACCTAAGCAAGATGCTGTAATGATCATTTATTTTATATTTTTTGTTTATTTGTTTTGTTATCATTTGTCTGTTTATCATTATTTGCTTGATTCTCATTTATCATTAGTTATGTCAATTTATTATTATTTACTATTTACCTGTTTATTATTTAACTATACCTATGCATTTATTTATGTATTTTATTTATTATTTACATTATTATAGTTTTTATTTATTTATTTTTCGCATCCGGCCTAGATATGGACCAAAAGGTCTCCTGTCGGCATGTTCCGCCTTTGTAATATTATTTGTGTTTCCTCTTTCTATTTATTTCGGAAAGCTGGGAGTTTCTGAATTTCAGAAATTCCCAACAAAGAATTGCTGTCTTTAATTTCCTTGCTTCCTTTCTTTGTCGTGACTTCTGCAGTTGACTTCCGAAAAGTCTTGTTCTCGCGAATTCTGAATTTTAGGAATTACCCCCCTCCGCCCAAAACTCTCTCTCCTCCCTCCTCTCCCTCTCTCTCCTCTCCCTCTCTCTCCTCCTTCTCTCTCTCTACTCTCCCTCTCTCTCCTCCTTCTCTCTCTCTTTCCTCCTCCTCTCCTCTCTCCTCCTCCTCTCCCTCTCTCTCCTCCTT
This sequence comes from Oratosquilla oratoria, assembly GCF_046742065.1. Classification (NCBI taxonomy): domain Eukaryota; kingdom Metazoa; phylum Arthropoda; class Malacostraca; order Stomatopoda; family Squillidae; genus Oratosquilla; species Oratosquilla oratoria. Next base: position 9,024,871 of record NC_134805.1, read on the forward strand.
CTCTCCCTCTCTCTCCTCCTTCTCTCCCTCTCTCTCCTCCTTCTCTCCCTCTCTCTCCTCCTTCTCTCCCTCTCTCTCCTCCTTCTCTCCCTCTCTCTCCTCCTTCTCTCCCTCTCTCTCCTCCTTCTCTCCCTCTCTCTCCTCCTTCTCTCCCTCTCTCTCCTCCTTCTCTCCCTCTCTCTCCTCCTTCTCTCCCTCTCTCTCCTCCTTCTCTCCCTCTCTCTCCTCCTTCTCTCCCTCTCTCTCCTCCTTCTCCCTCTCTCTCCTCCTTCTCTCTCTCTCTCTCCTCCTTCTCTCCCTCTCTCTCCTCCTTCTCTCCCTCTCTCTCCTCCTTCTCTCCCTCTCTCTCCTCCTTCTCTCCCTCTCTCTCCTCCTTCTCTCTCCCTCTCTCTCCTCCTTCTCTCCCTCTCTCTCCTCCTTCTCTCCCTCTCTCTCCTCCTTCTCTCCCTCTCTCTCCTCCTTCTCTCCCTCTCTCTCCTCCTTCTCTCCCTCTCTCTCCTCCTTCTCTCCCTCTCTCTCCTCCCTCTCTCTCCTCCCTCTCTCTCCTCCCTCTCTCCTCCCTCTCTCTCCTCCCTCTCTCTCCTCCTTCTCTCCCTCTCTCTCTCCTCTCTCTCTCCTCTCCCTCTCTCTCCTCTCTCTCTCTCCTCTCTCTCTCTCTCCTCTCCCTCTCTCTCACCTCTCTCTCTCTCTCCTCTCTCTCCTCTCTCTCCTCTCCCTCTCTCTCCTCTCTCTTCCCTTCTCTCTCTCTCCCTCTCTCCTCCCTTCTCTCTCCCCTCCCTCTCCCTTCTCTCTCTCCCCTCCCTCTCCCTTCTCTCTCTCCCTCTCCCTTCTCTCTCACCCCTCCCTCTCCCTTCTCTCTCTCCCCTCCCTCTCCCTTCTCTCCCTCCCCTCCCTCTCCCTTCTCTCTCCTCCCTCTCCCGTCTTTCCCTCTCCTTTCTCTCCTCTCTCCTCCCTCTCCCTTCTCTCCTCTCCCTTCCCTCCTCTCCCTTCCCTCTCCCTTCTCTCCTCTCTCCTCTCTCTTCCCTCTCCCTTCTCTTCTCTCTCCTCCCTCTCCCTTCTCTTCTCTCTCCTCCCTTCTCTTCTCTCTCCTCTCTCCTCCCTCTCCCTTCTCTCCTCCCTCTCCCTTCTCTCTTCTCTCCTCCCACTCCCTTCTCTCCTCTCTCCTCCCTCTTCCTTCTCTCCTCCCTCTCCCTTCTCTCCTCTCTCCTCCCTCTCCCTTCTCTCCTCTCTCCTCCCTCTCCCTTCTCTCCTCCCTCTCCCTTCTCTCCTGCCTCTCCCTTCTCTCTCCTGCCTCTCCCTTCTCTCTCTCTATCTATCTATCTATCTGTGGACTTCGGAAGACCCTTGGTCGCCCTCCTCCCCTTCCTCAGTCCGCTCTGGATTGGCCCGTCCCCTTTCGGGAGTTTTGCGCTTCCTTGGGCGGCTCTCGAAGGCGGGAGGGAGTGGGAGCCGATTTCCCAGTCTGGCCTTTAATTTCTCCTCCAGTTATCATATTCCTCCTCTTACTCCTCCTCTTCTTCCACCTTCAATTCCTCTTCCTTCTCATTCTCCTCTTCCTTCTCATTCTCCTCTTCCTTCTCATTCTCCTCTTCCTTCTCCTCTTCCTCTTCTTCCTTCTCCTCTTCCTCTTCTTCCTTCTCCTCTTCCTCTTCTTCCTTCTCTTCCTTCCTCCCTCCCTCCCTCCTCTGCATTGAACGTTCGAGTATCGCTTTGGCCCGCGCCAGGGTACCAGCAGGCGGTTGGTCGATGGGATGGGTCTCTCTTTCTCTCCCTCTCCCTCCCTCTCTCTTTCTCTCTCTTTCTCTCCCTCCCTCTCCCTCCCTCTCTCTTTCTCTCCCTCCCTCTTTCTCCTCCCCGTCTCTGCTTCTGTATCTATATCATTACCTCTCCCTCCATTTCTCCACTTCCTCTTTCCCACATTTATTTTTCTTATATTTTTTGCCACCCCCATGAGTCTCTTTCTTCTTCGCCTTCTTCTTCTTTCTGTGAGAATGTGGCCGATCCGACTTTGAACTTGGCTGTTTTGTCTCGTCTCGGGGGCAATACGACCCCGAGGAGGAGCTGCTTGTCGCGATTGGCCGGGGTCCTCCGGGAGGTCTTTCGCGCGCGCGGCCGAGGGGCGGTGGGTATCTCGCTTTACGAGCTCGGCAGAGTCTCTCTCTCAACTTCTTCATGGCGTTGTGATCTTTTGCATCGTAGAGATGATGAGGCGTCTGGCGACAGGGTTTTCTTTCTCTTCTTCGCTCTGTTCTCTCTCCTCTCTCTCTTCTTCGCTCTGCTCTCTCTCCCCTCTCTCTCCCCTCTCTCTCCCCCTCTCTCTCTCTCTCTCTCTCTCTCTCTCTCTCTCTCTCTCTCTCTCTCTCTCTCTCTCTCTCTTCTCTCTCTCTCTCTCTCTCTCTTCCCTCTCTTCTCTCTCTCTCTCTCTCTCTCTTCCCTCTCTTCTCTCTCCTCTCTCTCTCTCTCTCTCTCTCTCTCTCTCTCTCTCTCTCTCTCTCTCTCTCTCTCTCTCTCTCTCTCTTCCTCTCCCCTCTTTCTTTCTGTCTTGTCTGTGGAGATTGAGGTTGATTTTCTCTTGGAAGTTTTTCGGAAGTCCGAGTCTCGTTCTTCTCACTAATTGGACCATCCTCTATGTAAATGTCCCAAACTAGGAAGACATCTCCAGTTATTCGAAAAGAAACTTAAAATGTAACAGATGGACCGTCTGGTGTTCGAGAATTTCTTTAATATCGGAGCCTTTCGTTATGGATATTGTATTTTAGTTCATTTTAGAGATTCCTTAATGAACGAGGTATAGTAAAATTTGTGGAATGGCTCGTTGTATCTGGTTCTCGTAAATGTGGTAGTATTAACAACAGCATTAGTAAACAATATAGTAGTTGTAGTGAACGTGGTAGTCGAAGTAAGGCCAGTAGTAGTGACAGCAGTAGTAGTAACAACACCAGTAGTGACAGTAGTAGTAGTAGTAGTAGTAATATCAAGGCTAGTAGCGACAGTAGTATTAGTAATAGCAAGACTAGTAGTGATAACAGTATTAATACAAGTTGGAGTAGTAATAGTAAATAATAGTTGCAGTAAACATGGGAATAGTCAAATTAAGGCTAGTAGTAGTGACACCAGCAGTAGTAGTAGTATTAGTGGTAATTTCAGTACCAGTAGTGAGAGCGGTAGTAATGTAAGTGAGAATAGTAGTAGTAATAGTATTCAGTCTCGTGTAGAAAACCATATACCCAAAGCACGTCTATCACGCTGGCAATTACGGTATATTGAACGTAATGTGCACCCTTGAGAGAATTTAATCTTTGGTGCAGAAACAGTCACGCTGCTGTTCGACGGATGCCATTGAGGTTCTCCCCCTCGTGCCGCATGTCTGATTATGTAAGCGTTCTTGTTACCATTAACTTCCATTAGATAAACCATTAACTTGTCCATTACTATGCCCCCTCCCTTCCCCCCTCTCCCTGTTCCTCGGTTAAGGCTATTAAGTGAAGTCAGATTGTACTTGGGTCGAAGTACATTCCTCTAACGGACGACCAGACCCTTTCTTCCCATCCACGCTTACCCCGGCCGCGCACTCGTCCACCGTAAGATATTTGAGATACTTGAGGCCCAAGCGTTTGCTTCCGTAGGAGGTAATGATGGAAGAAAGAGGACGCTGTTATAGATTTGCAAGGGGAGAAAGGTTGCACGTGAGGGAGGGGGAGGGGGAGGCGTTGTGGGGGGACCGGGGAGTGCAAAGTGGAGCTTCGGCAACGCGCAGGGAGCGTGTGTTTGCGCGCATGCGCCCGTGTGTTGGGTGGGGCAGGACGGTCGAAGTGCGGGGTCTTTGTAAAGGGGATTACTTTCTCTACAAGGTCGTTTAGTACTTAGCTGCATTTTTGCACGTGTTTTTACTTGTTATTATTATTATTATTATCATCAGTTTCATTAGTTTCACTATTATTTTTAGCTTCCCTTTTCCATTGCTGTATTTTGGTACACACACACACACACACACACACACACACACACACACACACACACACACACACACACACACACACACACAGAGAGAGAGAGAGAGAGATTGGCTAAACTGGAACTACCAACCCTGGAACAAAAAAGAGAAAGAGGAGATCTATTTGGCCATTTACATAATCATGAAAGGCATGGAAGTCCTTGACAGAGAAGACTTGTTAGAGTGTAGTAAAAAAAAAGGGGGGGGGAGGGGGCATGAAGAGAATCTCAAAACGGAAAGTTATAGAAGAGATATAAAGAAAGTTTTCCATACAGAGTGGTGGATGTCTGGAACAAACTGGACGAAGAAAATAGTGTGCGAACACCATACAAGAATTTAAGAACAAACTAGATGTTGCGAGATAGACGGGACATTACGAGCATAGCTCCCCTTCCCGTATAATAAAGCTAGGTACACACACACACACACACACACACACACACACACACACCATCTGGGTTTTCCTATCTCGTGTGTGCTTATCCTGTTTTGACCATCACGTGGTGTCACAGTTCACTTGTCCGTCCGTCCGTCCGTCCGTCCGTCACTTTCTTCTCATTGTTTTCCGCATTCTCGCGCTCTTTTTGCTTTTTTTTTTGTCCAACTGCCAGATCTTGTAGATAACCACACCTTCTCATCGCTTTTCCTATCACCCCCTCTCTCTTTCCCTTCCTCTCTCTTCCCCGTCGTCATTTTCCCCTTATAGGCGCCATCTTTACCTTTCCCCTTTCCTCGTCTCTCCCTTTCCTTTCCCCATCGCCATGTCCCCATGATATTACTCTCTATCTTTATCTTCCTCTCTCCTCTCCTCTCTGAAATTTTCCTCATCCCTCCCTTTCCTTTCTCCATCGCCATTTCCCCCCTTGCAGTCGTCGTCTTTTCTTTCGTCTCTTTTCCCCTCTCCTCTTTCCCTCTCCTCTTTCCTTCTCGTTACAATTTTCCCCTTCTCTCGTCGTCACCACCTCCGTGTGTTTCCCCTCACTACCACCACCCCCTCCCCTCTTTTCCCCATTGACTCACCCATCTCTCTTCCCAATTAACACCTCTTAATCTACCGCAATTGTCTTCAATTTTACCTAGCCCTCCCCTCCCCTCGTTCTCTTTCTAATATACCCATATGTCGTATTGACGCCTGCAGACTACATGTTTTCTGGAATTTAACATTTTACTGTTTGTTTTGTTATCATTTGGCAGTTTGTTTATTATTATTTACTATTTCCCTGTTTGTTTATTATCTAACTATACATATGCTTTTATTTGATTTATTATTTACATTATTATAGGTGTTATTTATTCACTTATTTATAATTATGATTTTTTCGCATCCGACCAAGATATGGACCAAAAGGTCTCCTGTCGATATGCTCCGCCTTTGTAATCCTTTGTAAGGAACACCCCTACGGACCAGTGCCACTCATTGTTGGAATGTTAGGAGACTTAACTTCTACAGTACTATTCCATCTGCATCAGGGATTCTCAGTCAGGGGGTAAATTTACCCCATGAGGGTAAAAGATTACATGACAAAAAGTTGATAGATGTTTGATATATTGTGATGTGAATATATATTGCCATTTTAGTGCATTGCCTGGATAATGAATTTGTTTAATTTTATTCTATTTATTTATTTTTATTTATTATTTTATTTATTATTATTATCATTTTATTTAGTTATTTTATTTTTATTTATTATTATTATTATTTTTCTCTCTTTTTTTCTTTTTAATGGACGTAGGGGGAGGGTAAATGGAGAATTACATCAATCCGAAGGGGTTGATTGTGAAGGAAAAGTTGAAGATCCATGTTCTACATCTTAGATGCTGTGTTGCCTCCGGGGATAGAATCGCTGGATATTGCTGCACAGGAAATGTCTTTCGTAGTATCAAAATTCCCAGTGCCCCCAGTCCCTTCCTCTTCGGCTGTTGCAACAGTGATTTCTATAGATTTTCGTTGCAATTTCGTCCATTTTGCACATGGAAGGCCAAAAGCTTTTTGGGTTGTGTAGCAGATGCCTGAGGCTAGATACAACGTTGATACTAAGGGAAGGACCAGTGAATCTGGTTGTTTGGTGATGACCGCGATCGATTCCTAGCGCGGAACCGCTCGAACTATTCGTGGTCCTTTCACAGAACGCGGGACGTCCTTTTTCCTCTTCCTCTTCTTAGTCCTCTTCCTCTTCTTAGTCCTCTTCCTCTTCTTAGTCCTCTTCCTCTTCTTAGTCCTCTTCCTCTTCTTAGTCCTCTTCCTCGTCTTCATCCTCTTCCTCGTCTTCATCCTCTTCCTCGTCTTCATCCTCTTCCTCGTCTTCATCCTCTTCCTCGTCTTCATCCTCTTCCTCCTCTTCATCCTCCTCTTCCTCTCTTCTTCCTTCCTCTCTTCTTCCTTCCTCTCTTCTTACTTCTCTTCTTTATCCTCCTCCTTCCTCTTCTTCCTTCTCTTCTTTATCCTCCTCCTTCCGCTTCCTCCTCCTGCTTCTTCTTCCTCCTTCTTCTTCCTCCTCCTCTTCCCTTCCGCTAAACTCCACTCCTTTGATGAAGACACTAAGAGTTCTGTGGAGGTTAAGTCGGGAGTATTATCGATTCCAGACACGCACATCACAATGCAGACAAGAGTCTGCCACGGGTGAGGATGTGTGCGGTGAAGGCGTGCAAGGACCCAAGGAAACGCGAGTGGCGGGCTGTTTTCTCCCGCGTCGCCTGGAGGCGTCCGCGGGCGCGGGTGGTCACCCGCACCGTGTGAACGGGGCCTCGGAACTCGCTCACCGGAAGGAAGTCAGACGAGTTTGTAGTCTGAGGACCTTAATCTCCGAGTCTCTCCCTCGGGTGAATAAAGTCGCCGGGCGTTGCTGCGGATCGGACGAGGAAAATCGGAATCGGAAGATCGGATGGTCTGGAGCACTACGATGGGCCGATATATATTGAGATCGGAAGATCGGGTGCTTTGGAGCACTTCGATGGGCCGATATGTCGAGATCGGAAGATCGCGTGCTTTGGAGCACTTTGATGGGCCGATATATCGAAATCGGATGTCCTGGAGCGCTATGTTGGGCCGATATATCGAGATCGGATGGTCTGGAGCGCTACGATGGGTCGATACATCGAGATCGGAAGTATCGGAACTTTGTGCTCATTTGTACACATTGATTTTGTTTTGTTTTGTTGTATGTAAGACTTGCACTGAGCTACAAGATATTTTATGTGCAAAAGCAATTTAGATTTGTTCGATTTTGCACTTTGTTATGTTTCTGGTGTTGTATTTAGTCATTTCCCGATTTTTCGGGCGTCTTGAGTGAGAGAGAGCACCTACTCTTTTCGCCCTGGCCTGATTCATGATGTGAGAATTATGAATGTATATTTTTGTTTGTTGTGTTTATGCACATTTCATTGCAAAATTCTTTTGATAAGAGGAGTGTGCGCCCACACACACACACTCGTTGGTAGAGTCCCCGACTGTCACTGCGGCTGTCCGGGTTCGAATCCTGCCAGGGCTGAAATAATTTCAGTATCGCTGCGCTTCGAGTCGTTACTCCAACTCTCGTGGACGGGGAGTTGGGTGTGTGTGTGTGCGTGTAAGGTCACAGCATTACCCATAGATCGGTCATACGAGCTCTGAGCTCTCTTCCGGGAGGGAAATAGCTGTCCAGCACGTGACCCGAAGACCAAGGTGAATACACACACACGTACACATACACACACACACACGCACACACACACACACACTCACACACACACACACACACACACACACACACACACACACACACACACACACACACACACACACACACACACACACACACACACCGGCCGCCGTGGCCGAGTGGTTAGTGTCACTGCCTAGCACAACGAATGGTCCAGGGTCAAACCTTATTGCGGAGTTTTATATGGACTTGAAGCTAGGTATGGTCATCAGATAGTAAGAGAAGAGACATTAGGTAAACCGCGCGCGCGCGCGCACACACACACACACACACACACACACACACACACACACACACACACACACACACACACACACGCACACACACGCACAACTACAGAAGATATCTGAAAAACAGCTTCCCACATAGTGATAGACATATGGAACAAATTGGACGAAAGAATAGTGTGTGCGAACACAATACAAGAATTTAAAAACAAACTTGATCTTGCGAGATACAAAAAACGGGTTACCACGAGCATAGCTCACCTTCCCGTAAAGTACACCTAGGTAAACAAACACACACACACACACACACGCACACACACACACGCACACGCACACACTTTCCCATCCTCCCATTTTCGTTTATCCATGCCTGCTTTGTTGTTCAAACACTAAATCCTCCTGTTGCCTCGCCAGTTGCTCTTTATACCCACATGTTGGGACCATGAGAGGCTTCTCATCATTGCTCGAAGGATTTCGGGTCGTGTCCGCGCGCGAGCCTCGACCAGGCACGCCGCTTATGGGCCGCAGGGGGATTGCCCACAAGTGTCGGATGTGGGACATCGCGACCTTCGCCTATTTACACACACAGTGAAGTTAGCCGCACCTGTCCCGCATTTGTAGTGACTCACGGGTATAACATCTGTTCGGTCGTTTTGTTTCCTCGCGGTGTTGACCGTCTCGTCTGCGAGGTTTAGGGTCGTGTTTGTTGACCCCGTTCCCCGTTCCCTGTTCGCGTTTCAGCGTATGTTATCATGCCCCCTCCTAGAGTCCATTTACAACGGTGCAAGATTGTCATTAAAGATGTAGGCGCTGGTAAACTGCAATCCATAACAAGATCAACAACCCCATTTACAGTTTAATTTAAAACTTAATGTCTTTTTTCCACTTGTTCTGTGGCGTTTGAAACTGTCTTTTGGATTATGTGGATTGGACTAGAATTGCAGATTTTAGTAAGATGAATATTGGAAGCGCTTGGGTCTGGATAATCTCCCCCCAGGTTGAGAACTATCTACCTCTTGGTCTGTATCGACTGCTGTGCAAAGTCCTCTGTCTAGGTTGGGCCGACGAGTGCAGAAAACTGGTCCTCCAATCTGTCACTTGGCTCTTATCAGGTGCTCAGGGTAGGCAAGTCACCAGGGCTAGGCCGGAGTGGTTCTGTGGACGAATGGTCTCCCCCGGACGAGTCGGCCGGGTTCTTGCGGAGGCAAATGTCCGGGCAGGGTAGGGAATATCCGGACAGGGTAAGAAATGTCCGGATTTAATAATTTCCGGGCTAGAGTAAAAATATGTCCGGGGGTTGGGTGCTCCGCCTTTGGTCAAAAACGCATGGTGGGCAGGACCCTGGAACTCTGGATTACGCTGGTTGAAGCGAGGGAGTCCGGGCAGAAGGTGGATGTTCTGTCCGGTAACCCAGAAAATGGTAGGGAGAGTGCCTAGCTTGGAGCTGACTGATGGGGGCGAGGCGGTGCGTGGGTTGCGCAAGGTTGCGGAGGTGCTGTGCAGGCTGTCCCTATCTTGAGAGAGGGGCGTGTTGGAGGTTGTATCTGTTGTTAGGACAAGCCTGGTGTGTATAGGGTTTCTGGGCAGTGTTTGGTGTTCTGCGTGTGATATTTTCATGGCAAGGATGTTTTCGCTCTGGCGATGAGAGGGCCGTGGGAGTCTTATAGGTTAAAGTTGGGGTAGTGTTTGTATGTGTGTGTTTGTATAATATATATAGTGTGTGTGTTTGTATAATATATATACTGTGTGTTTGTATAGTATATATACTGTGTGTTTGTATAGTATATATACTGTGTGTTTGTATAGTATATATACTGTGTGAGTTTGTATAGTATATATACTGTGTGAGTTTGTATAGTATATATACTGTGAGTTTGTATAGTATATATACTGTGTGTTTGTGTAGTATATATACTGTGTGTGTTTGTATAGTTTATATACTGTGTGTGTTTGTATAGTTTATATACTGTGTGTGTGTTTGTGTAGTATATATACTGTGTTTGTATAGTATATATACTGTGTATAGTATATATACTGTGTTTGTATAGTATATATACTGTGTTTGTATAGTATATATACTGTGTGTGTGTTTGTATAGTATATATACTGTGTGTGTATAGTGTATATACTGTGTGTGTGTGTGCACGCTAACGTAAAATAACAGGAAATAGACCGAACGCTTTCGTCTATTTAGACATTTGTCCGTCAATTCCCTAAAATATTGACTGCATAATATATGCAACTAAAGGTTAGACAACTTAATGGATGGGGATGACAGGTGGTACTGGACATGGAACTGGCTATTGTAGGCCTTATGGTCTGTTGCAATCTCCTTAATTCTTGTGGTCTTATAATTCGATAAGGGCCTGGATGAGCAGAATGATTTGGTGTGAGTAATTGACTTGCCGTAAAGCATAGCCGCAACGATCACGTGATGTGGAACACACCTTGTCGCCCACAAGACTAGACCTGACGCGCCTATGACCGTGCGACCCTGCTTGACCCGACCTGACCTAATCCAATTCAGTTATACCTTGATAATAAATGAGACTAACTCGTCTATCACTTTTCTTCTCAACGTAGTCCACAACGGCTACGGTATGATACTTTCGTACCTGGTGGTACACTATCCTGTTGTCGCTAGGCTATTTCATTCACGGCCGTAGCGCCCCCTGTTGGTAGCCTAAAGGTTATAGCGAGTAAAAGCGCCCTTTGTAATTGGTCTAATGGGAGTGAGCGAGGGTTCCTGTGTAATTAAGACAGTCTGTATCGATTCCGGCCAGCGGTTCTCATGCTTTCGTTTTATTTTAGATTTATTGTTTGTTTGGTTTGTTTGTGTGTTTATTTTTAGTCTAGTTGCATCGGTTCCCTTCCAGGGAAGTGGGCGGGAGACGGGAGTGACCCATCATCCAAGAGGAGCTAAGAGGAGAGGAAGGGAGAGGGTGGTGGTGGGGAGTGGGTGTCGCGAGATGAGAAGCGTGAGACCAGACAGAAGGTGGAGAGACGAGATTGAGAAGTTTGCAGGAGTGACGTGGCAGAGGATGGCGCGGTCGTGTGAATCATGGAATGCAATGAAGTAGGCCTTTGTTCAGCAGTGGACTCAGGATGGCTGAGACATTGTGGCAAGTTGAAGAAGCTGCAAGCGAAACCGGTTAGGAATATACTCTGAACAAGACCCGTGACTCTCTTTTTCCACCTTTTTAAACTAACTTTCCTCAGGATAATGAGGTTAAGCAAGAATTACACGGGGGACCGGGTTAGGGGTGGAGTGGGTTAGGAGTGGGTTTTGGCCCAGCGTACAGTCGCGACAAAGAGTTAGGTCGCCCAGGGTTCCCTGCTGTCGTAGCGAAGAACTTGTCTGTCCAGTAGGCGACAACAGGCTTGGAGAGTGGGTGTGCCCGATGTGGGTTGGTTGCGTTGATAGCGAAGGATGGCTGTAAACAGTGCTATTCGTAAATAAAGAAAATCTTTCCTTTTGTAAATCTTATAAATCATCGGAAGGGAAAGATTTATATAAGGAAATAATTTTTTAAGAATACCGCTTTAAGATTCTTAAAAAAGTCCTTAATAAATCTTTCTCTTCCAATGATTTATATTAGATTTATAAAAGGAAAAAAATAATACCACCGTTAAGTTCATTATGCAGCTGTGTAGTCTCTCTCTCTCTCTCTCTCTCTCTCTCTATCTCTATCTCTCTCTCTATCTCTCTCTATCTCTCTATATCTCTATATCTCTCTCTCTATCTCTCTCTCTATATCTCTCTCTCTCTATCTCTCTCTCTCTATCTCTCTCTCTCCCTATCTCTCTCTCTCTCTATCTCTCTCTCTATCTCTCTCTATCTCTCTCTCTCTCTCTCTCTCTCTCTCTCTCGGGGGGTATGCTCTCTTGTGCGTGTGTAGAGGCTACGTATACGTGCCATGCACACTCCCCTGCATGATGCCATGCGCTCAGTCGCTCGCCTTCTTTCCCCCTCTCTCGTCCATAATGAATAGACCATTAATTGATTTTTTCCGGCGTTGTGGCTCTGGTTGATGCTTAACAGGTTGCACGGGTAACGTGCACGATGGCACTAAAATAGCGTCTGAAGCTTAAATGAAAGAGACTGCAAGAGACCATAAGGCCTACACCAGGTAGTTGCTTGTGGATTGCACGGGTAACGAGCATGGTAGCACTAAAATTATGTTTGAAGGTTAAATTTTGCTTTATATAAAGCAGGGTTTCTCAACCTTTTTAGCCATATCGTCCCCTTTTTCAATTGAAAAAAAGGATCGCCCCCCTTAATTGGAAAATAATAATAATTATTGCAACAATGATAAACAACTAATTTAAAATGTTTTACTCACGTTGTGTTTTAATGAGATCCTTGGGCCTGGCTGGTGCTTCGCTGCTAGATCTTTTAGGCTTAAATTTTGTCAGTTAGAAGCAATACCTGTGACGTCCCCCCCCTCCTCGAGCTCAGAAATCGCCCCCGTTGAGAATGACTGATATAAAGGGACGAATGTACGAACATAAGAACGAAAGAGACTGCAAGAGACCATAAGGCCTACACCAGGATGTTGCATGTGGATAGCACGGGTAACGAGCATGGTGGCACTAAAACAGCGTCTGAAGCTTAAATAATGCTTTATATAATGGGACAAATGTTGTAAGAACATAGGAATGGAAGAGACTGCAAGTGACCATAGTGCCTATACTAGGTTGTTGTTGTTGTCGTTCCCTAGACTGTCTGTACGAGCAGTCCCGTCTCCCCAAGGAATGCCACAGCCGAAACTGGGTTTTCCCACAAATCCTTTTTAGAGTGTATGTTGTGTTGTTTGCGTGCATGATTGTGTATAATGCAGTCTTCCATTATGTGTTGTATGGTATGGGGTGAAGTGTTACATCCTGGGCAGCTGTTCACAATGCGGTCATCCAGCCTCTTCTGGTAGCGGTTGTTGCATGTAGATTATGGTGGTTGTTCACAGGTTTGTATATTTTAAGGGGTTGGCTCTTCGTGGGGTTCCTATTTTCGCAAGTACATGGTATTCCTTGGCTTATAGTTCATGCAACTTTGAAAATATTTATTGGGTATTGCACGTGGGATAGGGTTTATTGTTCTGCATTTTCTTTTCATTGAAGAAAATGTCTTTGTGCGTTTCTGGAGGGGCTTTGTCGAAGATGGCTCGAGAGTCTTAATACTTCCATGAACCTGGAAGAGAGTAAAGGTGCGCTGGAATTGCGCTCGGGATGTGTGTTAATACAAAGGGGTTTTTAAAGCATATTTCGCTAGCATGTCAATATACATTGCGCGCGTGCACACACGCGCGCGGAAGCACGCACGACTCGATGGCGCGGTTGGTAGAGTTCCCTACAGCCACTACGGCAGTCCGGGCTCGAATCTCTCTCTCTCTCTCTCTCTCTCTCTCTCTCTCTCTCTCTCTCTCACACACACACACACACACACACACACACACGCAGTTGTTTTTCAATATCCTGATATTGCATGCAGTGAGAGGTATGGGTGTGGCTTGTTTATGTCCATTTGTTTGCGTGCGCACTTTGTGATGTGCGCGTTTATATGCATGATCCGGTCGTGAACCAGTATCTAGTCCATATATGATTAGATGCACGCCTGATCAATCCTGAGTATTCAATCACTGCCAGCTAAGGAACCCCTCTTGTCGTCAGTTTGTGCTTTGATCCAGGCAGCCACCCACCCGTCGGCTCGTTGACTCGGATCCTGGCTGGGTGTAGTGTAGATTTGTAAAGTCTAACTTCACCCTTTTGGGTTTTCTTTAAAAATAATCGTGGCGGATGGAATGGGTGGGCTGCTGGAACGTTTAGATATCGCGGAGGGGAGGGGCGATGGGTCAGTCAGCAATGGGCCTCCTCTCTCTCCCTTTCCTCTCTCGTTTCTCTTTCCTCTCTCTTTTCTCTCTTCCCTCTCTCTTTTCTCTCTTCCCTCTCTCTTTTCTCTCTTTTCTCTCTTTCCTCTTTCTCCGCTTTCCTCTCTCTCTTTCCTCTTTCTCCTCTTTCCTCTCTCATCTTTCCTCTCTCCTCTTTCCTCTCCTTTTTCCTCTCTCTCCTCTTTCCTCTCGCTCCTCTTTCCTCTCGCTCCTCTTTCCTCTCGCTCCTCTTTCCTCTCGCTCCTCTTTCCTCTCGCTCCTCTTTCCTCTCTCCTCTGTCTCTCTCCTCTCTGAAGTTCCGTGCGTTTGCGCACGCGCGTGACCTTGGTTCGGATACTTTCACTTCCGAAGTTCTGAAGTTGCGAGTTTTAGCGCCTTCTGTGTACTCAAGCTTGGGGCCATTAGGTAACTACTACGAGTTCTAACGCCTCCTTTGCAGTCGGGTGTTCCAAGCTGATTACTAGCGACTCCTGTGTAGTCTGCTCCCGGTAGCTGGCCAGCAACGACTACTGCGTACCTGGTTGTAGTGGCTGGGGCCTGGTCTTGCTTCTCAGATTCTGTTTGAGTCTTTCTTTACATGCGTCTAAAGGCGACAGAAAGGTCAAATAAGTGAATATGTAAATTAGAAATAACAATAAGGGGAACTGGTAAAGATAACAAAAGGCCCGTATGAGTCTGCTCCGGAAAGTGAGGATCGAGGATGAAATATGTTCGACATAAAGTCTCAGCTAAGTGAACCTACATCACTGGAGAGAGAAAGAGAGCAGTTCCTTAGCCTTGGGTGACAGGAAAGAGAGACAAAGCCCACGGTCTCCCAAAATCACAAGGGTCTTCGACTTACCTGAACCGGGTTAAGTCAGAACCGGTTTTTCTTTACCCTTCGTCAGGCTCTTCTTTAACCTTCATTCGGGGCTTCCGCCTGTGTTAACCTTCGACGGCACTTGGGGGTTTTCCTTGAGGGGCTTAACATGACTTGACATGACACAGGTTCGAGTCCTTCGAGGGCTCGTGTCCGGGACAATGTGGCACTGTTCTTGGCACTCCTTGGCACTCTGGTGCCATCATAACCTGACACGACGTGCGTGACCCAGGCACTCTCGCTAGTTTTACCTGAGCTCAGTCTATTCTTAGCTTCTCCTCTCTCCCTCCCTCCCTCTTACCTCTTAGGTCCAGGCTGTGGTGCAGTTTGGTTTCCCTCACAGAGGTAGGAGGGTCGGAAACCCCCGAAGTAAGGGAGAGGCGCCATATGACCTAGATGTTGCGGCACTATGGACTGCAGATCGATCAATCCAAAACTTGTTTAAAGGGAGTCGTTTAGCTGGATGGAATGGCCTGGCAACGTCCGGAATTGAAATTATGTCACTTGAATGGTTTGGTTTTTGTATGTATGTACTCGTAATAAGGGCGTGATTTTCCATGTGCCTGGGCAAGGATGATTGGCATGTGCGTTCTTCCAGCTCGTAGTGTGTTTCCAGAAGTTCACTTAAATTTTACAGGTTTCGCTTAGCCTAAGTGCCATTAGTACGTTGACGTGTGTGGGCCTTTCGTTTGTTCTGGACTTCGCGTTTAGTGTTTGTAGAGTTTTGTATAGACTCTGCCCTTGTAGGTAATGTAGTGCTTCGTTATATAATGTGTAAAAGCTGGCACTGTTAAAGAGAACACCATAAAGTATTTCTTTTTGAAATGAGGTACATCGCATTGTTGAAGACCGTTGTACAACTTAAACGATTCCCTAACGTGCAGAAATGCAGGGAATGTTGTGTACATGTATACGAAACATTGTACCCTCGGAAATGATACTGTGGAACAGTGTTGGGGTGTGAACGAACGGGGAAAGGCGGTGTAGAAAACAGAGGTGGATGGAGTGACATTGGAGGAAGTCCGAGTATGGTAACGGCCGTGTGTGAACGACCGGGGAAAGGCGGTGTAGAAAGCAGAGGTGGATGGAGTGAAATTGGAGGAAGTCCGGGTATGGTATACAGAATCCTTTGGATGCTCGTGGGAAGTATGTTGGACAGGAAAGAGTCCAATAGATAAGAGTGGATGGAAGTAGACTGGATGGATGAAGGGTCGCTAACCGCTTAAGGAGTCGAGGTCGACCAGCTCGAGCTGTCAAGTCCTGCGATGGAAGGGCTATGCCTCGCTGCATTGCTGTTGTTCCAAGTAGTGTGGCGTGGGAGAAAAGCTTCCTTCAATTCCGTGTGTGTGTGTGTTCGTGTACGTGTGTGTGTGTGTTCGTGTATGTACGTGTGTGTGTGTCGGTGACCTCTAATTCGTCTGACCTTTGTCAAGTACGATCCGGCTGGGGAAGCCTAATTAGGGTTGTTGTTTGCACATGTGTAATTCCCTTAGTGGGCGAGCTGCCAGGAAAATGACCAGGGACCAAGGTCACCTTAGGTCATCAACAGTTTGGGTTCTACTGCTGGACAATGACCTTCTTAACCTTGGGTAATGATTGTCACCTGTTAGTCATTGCCATTTTCAATCACGTGTACTTGTCTGATCTCTGAATTTCTGGAATACGGAAGGGAGCATTTCGAATTCCAGATAATTTCTCTTGTTCTTGTGCATTTTCGTCCCAAGTATTGATTATGATTTGTTTTGTATATTTTTTGTTTATTATTTCTGTCTGATTTTCATTTATTATCAGTTATATGTCGATTTATTATTTACTATTTACCTGTTTGTTTATTATTTAACTGTACCTATGCATTTATTTATGTATTCTATTTATTATTTACATAGTTATGGTTTTATTTATTCATTTATTTATTTATCATTATTAAGATTTTTTCGCATCCGACCTAGATATGTCAGCATGCTCCGCCTTTGTAATCCTTTGTAAGAATTTTCCTAGTTCCAGAGGATCCCGCCAGATAGAACTATTTGTAGTTTCTGTCTGACTCGTTCGTGAGAAGTGAAACTGTTTGATGTGGTTGGAATTGGCCTTGATTGCGGAGGCGAATGCTTCTGTAATGATCGAACAGGGTTTAGTGTCTATAAGCCGGCGGTGAGTTTGATGGTTGTAATTTTTCCTCCGCTTCTTGCTCATGGTGAAGGGAACGTCGGCGCCATGATCGTCTCTGGTTCCCACCACGCGATAAACGATTGTTTTGTTAATTTTTTATTTTGATTGTTGGTTTGTTTCTTTGTTTGTTTCTAGTCTGGGTTTAGGTTTATTTATATGTTTGGTTATTTTGCCATATTGAATATTTTGTTGTTGCTATTTCGGTTCCGTTCACCTGAATATAGAATTGATGTCATAAGATGGTTGATTTGCAAATTTTATTTTTATCTTTTATTTATTTGTATTTTTATATATATTTGTTTTGTTTGTTTTGGTTTAGTATTATTTATTTACCTGTTTTTATTCATTTTATCTATGCATGTATATTATTATTATTATTATTACTCATTTTTATTTATTGTTATTTTTTATTTATTTTTATTTATTCATTTTTTCTATGTATGAATATCCATAGGATTGGTGAGGCGCCTAACCACTGTCTTTGAGATGAAAGGGATTGTGGAAATAGGCTTAACCCACTCACTCTTACTTAATCTAGTGTGACATCATTTGGAACAAAAGGTTAGGTTTCATCGGGTTTAGCGGGGGAGGCTTGACCTTCACACACTAACCTCCACGCATTTGACTTAACTTAGGAGAAAACATGCAAGGTTTCAACGAGTTTAGTGGATTAACGTCATGCAACGAAAAGTCATGATTCTCCGCCTCCCCCCCATGCGATGGGTTTGTGTGCGTCGTCTCCTCTTTATCTGTGCGTTTGTTTGTGTATTTTTCTTCGGGGAAGGCGTGACGCTCCGTCTATCCATATACGCTCCTTTTGGGGGATTTTAATTTGTAGCTGACAAGTGTGTTTGCTACTTCTTGTATCTTTAAGGACAAGACAATGATTCGTAGGTTTGGGTTTTAGTGAATTGAATTGGCAAGGTGCGTTTTTATTATCCTGGTTTTTTTTTCTCCCTCTTCCTCTTTCCCTCGTTCTCTCTCCCTCTTCCCCCCCCCCATTCTCTCTCACTCTTTCCCCCATTCTCTCCCCATTCTCTCCCCCTCTTCCCCCCATTATCTCCCCCTCTTGCCCCCATTCTCTTTCCCCCTTCCCCATTCTCTCTCCCCCTTCCCCCATTCTCTCCCCCTTCCCCATTCTCTCTCCCCTTCCCCATTCTCTCTCCCCTTCCCCATTCTCTCTCCCCCTTCCCACCATTCCCCTCATTCTCTCTCCCCCTTCCCACCATTCTCTCTCCCCCTTCCCACCATTCTCTCTCCCCCTTCCCCCCATTCCTCCCATTCTCTCTCCCTTCTCCCCCATTTTCTCTCTTCCACTTTTCCTATTCCCTCCCTCTTTCCCCCTCATTCTCTCACACACACTCCCGCAGTCTCAAGATAATTACACGTAATATAGATATTGAAATTTTGTTCGCTGCGCTATATGCACTAAACTTGTGAATCTAGTATGTTATGTGAATGTTTTCCACAACGCAATTTAACCCACTATGTTAAGTGTATTCGACTTTCGTGTCCACTTTTTTTTTTTACAAAAACGTTTATATACAACCTGTGTATATCTTGTGGAGAATGTGCGTGCGTCAAATGACTTGTGATAGAAGTCTGTGAGGAGTTTAATTTGCATGTCTTTATTGTACATGTCTTGAGTTAATTTTGTCGAAAATTTGATTGTTTTTGTTGATTTGTTTGAAACCGGCTTACTTTTTTATGGATAGTGTCCTGATCAACAGCTGATGGTAAAGAATTGGTTCCTGCCCAGTTTTACCTGCGCGGTAATTTATACAGCAGCGATCTATGCAAGGCCGAAGAAGAAGAAGAAGAAGAAAAAAAAAAGTTGCTGGCGTTACGTAACGTTTCTAGCATGGCCGCCATCCTCACGGCCTCGCCTTATACGCCGACATCTCGGATACGCTTCTCCGTATCCCCGTTACCGTTACAGAATGTCGTTTCTTGTTGCGTAACACTGATTCCGCTTCCTCCACGTGAGCTCTGATCTCGGTTAGGGTCGTTTTTGGGTGTTTTTGTGTATTTCGTTCTTCTGGTTCGCCTCACCCCCCCCCCCCCTCGGGTAGGGTTGGTGCCGGCGATGTCCTGGAAGTCGATCGATCCGTTCCAGGCGACTTCGGGCCGGTCGCCTGGATCAAGCGTGGAGGGCAAACAAGACTTCCAGTTAACAAGACTTCCAGTTCTATCACAGTTCCTGTATGTCAGTTCTCGTGGTTATTAGATATTGTAAAACCTGGATGTGTATATATTTGGAGAGAAAATGGAGGCTGGTGTTTTTTGTTGTAGGATGCTTTTTCCAGTAGTACAGTTTCAGCTGTTGCATTTTTTGGCGTCTGGGCGCTTTTAGACCACGTGTTCTCGGCCAGAAGCGGAACACCGGAACTACCTCTCTCTCTCTCTCTCTCTCTCTCTCTCTCTCTCTCTCTCTCTCTCTCTCTCTCTCTCTCTCGTGATTCGCAATGCTGCTGTCCTGGAAATAAATACAGCGGAGTGTGTTTATGCATGTATAATACATAATGCATGTATAACACACACATGTATATGCGTACATATTTGTGTCCCAGTTTTACTGCACAATATTAGCGGTAGCCGAGATAAGAATAAAATTTTTGAGTATCGTTGAAAATAATCGAGATATTCTTAAATCTTTAGCTGTAGAGGGGCCTCCCACAGGAATTCCCCAGGTAGCACGTAAAGACTCGGGTTATCAAAATCAATGGAAATGTCGAGGGACTGGGTCGTAGGGGTGTCGTAAAATGTGTGTGCGCGCGCGTGCGTTAATGGTGCCCGCGCAGTGTACAAAGGTTTATGATGATGTTGCAAAAGAGATTTCGTCATATCGTCATATCTCTCTCTCTCTCTCTCTCTCTCTCTCTCTCTCTCTCTCTCTCTCTCTCTCTCTCTCTTTCGCGCGCGCGCGCGCTGATACTTCACATTCCTACGTCTTATATAATTGTTCCTAGACGCGGTGGCTACCGTTGCAGGAGTGGGGACCATGATATCTAAGGTTTGATAAGAATGTGACATTAGGTATATTCGACCATCAAGGCGACTCGTGTAATCTTAGTGTCTTGTCTTCGACGAAGATTTCTTTCGCACATTTTTCGTTCGATTTCCTTTTATCAGAACCACGTCACTGTCGAAGGGTTGGACTTCAGTATGTACTTCAGTGGACTGAAATCGTTGGGACTGGGGAACCACTGAAGTGTGCCGTTGTATGGAATTCTGTAATTCAGTGAACACAAGAACATAAGGATGAAGGAGACTGCAAGAGACCATAAAGCCTACACTAGGCAGTTCCATGTCCAATTCCACCTATCATCCCCATCCATAAATTTGTTCAACCTTCTTTTAAAACAACCAATAGTTTCAATTCTCACTACATGGAGAGGGGGGGTCGCCGATTTAATGAAGCGGCCTTGCTGTGGATGTGCTGTGTCTTGCGACACTGCTTCTAACCCAGGGCAGTGGGCAAGGTGCAGGGATAACCCGTCATCCAGGAGGTGCTCAGATAAGAGGGAGGGTGGAGGGGTGTGGAGTGTATTCAGGGATGGAATGGGTGGAAATGATTTTATGCCTTTCCCTTTTTGGCTACCTCCCTTGTAAGGGGGAAAAAGCTTTGGTATATGTATGTATGTATATATATAATATATAATATGTATGTATGTATGTATAGATTTATATATGTATATATTTAGATCAAGGCTACGCATAAAATCCAATCGATCTCTGAGCCCCTCATACGCCCTCCTCCCCAAATATATTGTTTTGGTGAATGTAGGTGGTCGCCACCCAACACCTATGGGTCCCGTTGTGGGAGCCTCGTGTTGGGTTACTTTCCTGTGTTTCCTTGAAGGCTTTGTGTGGGGAGGAGATCGGAGTTCGGCAAACAAGAGCCTCCTTTCACGGTCTGCTTCGGGTTGCGAACAAGGGCAGAGTTTGAAGGTCTTGCGATGTTTGTTGCTTTCGCGGTTTTGGGGTAAAAGAGCTCTCGCTTCGAGGAGAGAGCGTTCGCGCGCGCATGAATGGACATAAACCGGGCTCTCTTTCTCTCTCTCTTTCTCTCTCTTTCTCTCTCTCTCTCTTTCTCTCTCTCTTTCTCTCTCTTTCTCTCTCTCTCTTTCTCTCTCTCTCTCTCTCTCTTTGCCTATCTCTATCCCTCTGTCTCTGTATCTCCTCTCATCTCTATCTCTGGCTCTCGTCTCTTTCATCTGTCTCTCATTTCTCTCGTATCTCTTTCCTCTCTCTCTACTCTCTTTCTCTCCTCGTTCCTCTCTCCTCTCTCCGTCTATATCTCATGCGCACACACACACACACACACACACACACACACACACGCACAGAAAGAGAAAGAGAGAGAAATAGCACTTGCATATTGATTTGTTCGCTGGAGCATTTATCTTTGCGCTCCTTTTGTCCTCTAATGCCGCTATGCTACCCCTCCCCCCCCCACACGCTTCCTCTGCATTTCCTAATTGGGTTTGTTGGCTTCCATTCGTGTTCCTTTGCAATGGCGAAGGTACGACCCTGTGGGTTCTGTCTTCTCAGGTGCAGCGTTTGTTAAAGAGATTAGGGAGTTGTATGTTGTTACTCGTGTGTCACATGTGTTACTCGTGTGTCACTTGTGTTACTCGTGTGTCGCTTGTGTTACTCGTGAGTCGCTTGTGTTACTCGTGTGTCGCTTGTGTTACTCGTGTGTCGCTTGTGTTACTCGTGAGTCGCTTGTGTTACTCGTGTGTCGCTTGTGTTACTCGTGTGTCACTTGTGTTACTCGTATGTCGCTTGTGTTACTCGTATGTCGCTTGTGTTACTCGTGTGTCGCTTGTGTTACTCGTATGTCACTCGTATTGCACTTGTGTCACTCGTATTGCACTTGTGTTACTCGTATGTCACTTGTGTTACTCGTATGTTACTCGTTACTTGTTACTCATATGTTACTTGTGTTACTCGTATGTTACTCGTATGTTACTCGTTACTTGTGTTACTCGTATGTTACTTATGTCACTTGTGTTACTCGTATGTTACTTATGTCACTTGTGTTACTCGTATGTTACTTATGTCACTTGTATGTTGCTTATGTTACTCGTGGGTTACGCGTATGTTACTTGTGTTACTCGTGAGTTACGCGTATGTTACTTGTGTTACTCGTATGTTGCTTGTGTTACTCGTATCTCGTTCTCTGTGGGCGAGCATGTTAATTCGTACGTTTTTAATTTCACTGATTGACGAAAAGCTGTTTAGTATTAGCGAAGGCATTCGTGGTGTTGTCGTACAATTGGAGATAAATCCTGTGTCCAAATGCTTTTCCACGTGTAGCATGATTAAGCAGAGGATTGTTTTTTCCGAGAATATGTTCCATTGTCAATTTTAAACTCGTTTTTCCAATTTTGATATTTTTGGTAACTTTCCCAACACTGGTAAAAATTTCAGTGTCCGTAATTAACGCCGGCCATTTTCCTACCCTTGCAATTTCCCAACGCTGTCCACCCCATCCACGTTATGGCGGCCGGACAGATCTGGTCGAATCCGAACGGGTTGGATTGTGTGTGTCGATCGGACACATCAACACGAATATACACGTTCCATTGTGGTCAGATCCGACCAGAACTGTCCGGCGGTCTGAAGACCAGATCGTACCGTGCATGGGGTTCTTAACTGAGAGGGTTTAACTCCTTGAACTACGTTATCACATGCCGAACATGTTACTCTTTCGTAGAGAAGTTTGCATGGGTGTTAGGCTCAACGCCCGCCACCTCGTGGCCTAGCGTGTTCCTTATAAAGGGGTCCTTTGTCCCCGCAGACCCCGCTACTGTGTCGTGAGTGTCTGGAGGAGTGGTCCGAGATCCAACAAGAACTTCTTTCTTCTTAAGGACAGAGTTGTTTTTCAGACACGTTTTGGTCGATTGATACTTTACATTACCTCCTTGTAGTAGGTCCTCGGCCGTTGAAAGCTACATGTTTTCGTAGCTTTCTACGGAGCGGGTTTTAAAGAGACTTTCAGAGGGGTGCGGCTGGCTTCTTGTTAATAGTATATGGCTGTGTGTGTACTTGTTTGTATGTATATGTGTCTATATATACCAAGAGGTTTTTCCCCCTTATAAGGGGGTTGCCAAGTCAGAGGCGCGTACGTACTTCCACCTATTCCACTCCCATCCACCACCCATTCCACTCCAATCCACCACCCTTTCCCCCCACTCCCATCTTAGCTCCTCATGGATGACGGGTCATACCTGTAACACGCCCACTGTCCTTGGTCAGATATTAAATGTAAATATAAGTACACGTATGCAGTGTGTGTGTGAGAGAGAGAGAGAGAGAGCGAATTAGATGTTGTAACGTGTAAAGTATACTGAAAAATCCATTTGTCACAGCAAAGAAAGATTAACTAGTTTATCTATATATTGCGGCAACAGTCTCTGTTTCTTACCACAGATAGTGGTCGCATTATGCATATCAACTATTTTACAATCTTTAATCCAACAGTAGTATGGGAGTGGACTGGATTGGGGTGGATACGTCTTTTGGCTTTGGCTATCTCCCTGGTAATGGGATGGGGAAGCCCTTGATGTGTGTTTGTGTGTGTGTGTGTGTGTGAGAATCACCATGGTCTTTGGATCACGTGTTGGACTTGTGATCGACAACTATTTCCCACCCGGAAGAGAGCTCAGAGCTCGTATATGACCGATCTGTGTGTGTGTGTGTGTGTGTGTGTGTGTTTGTGTGTGTGTGTGTGTTTGTGTGTGTGTGATTCACCATGGTCTTTGGATCACGTGTTGGACTTGTGATCGACAGCTATTTCCCTCCTTTCCCTCCCGGAAGAGAGCTCAGAGTTCGTGTGTGTGTGTGTGTGTATGTATGTGTGTGTGTGTGTGTGTGTGTGTCACTGTATGGATATTATACAAAATTCATGAACACGCTATCCAATCAAATCAAGTCTGGTAAGACTGAAGGAGTATATATCAAGACTGGATCGCGTGACAGGGGGACGGTCCAGGAGTACACTAAGTTTAAGTTTTCTTTTAATGCATAGGTGAGAGGGTGCTTGCACTACCACAACAGTGACAGTCGTGTTTGCACGGCTGAGATATCGATGTGGACGGACACACACACACGCGCGCGCGCGCGCGAGTTCTGAGCTCTCTTCCGGGAGGGAAAAAGCTGTCGATCACGAATCCAACATTTGATCCAAGACCATAGTAAATCACACAAACATATACACGCACACATACATATATACACGCATGCATACACATGCATATATACACTCGTATACATATACACACATGTATACATACACATACATGTATATACATACATGTATATACACACATATATACAAACATACTTGTATACACACATACACATACACACACACGAGATGCGAGCGTTCACAGGGATTTACGGCCGACCTTGGGGGGCCTTTGTGGCTTGAGCGCCAAGTCTTAAGGGGATTTGCCGGACGGTGACGGCCAACGGTCTCGTTCTCGTCCTCGTAGACTCGTTCTCTTGAGCAGAATGAACTCGTTTGGCGTTTCATGATGATAAAACGCGTTGCCTCAAGCTGGGATCTCCCTTAGTGGGGTTGTAAGAGTCAAAATCTCGCGCACATCATCGGCTGCCATATGTACGATGCATCACATTACTTGCATAATAAAATGGGACGGTGTAGTCTGTATAGAAGTTTTTTTGGTCTTTTCAGACCCTGAGAGGGTTAAGTCTAAGCAGCCCAGCTTCCTCTAACTGATATATTGTTATTGGAAAGATAAAGGAAAGGGTGGATGCATTTGTTTTCAGCACCCTCCTAGATTGATATCAGCGCCTAGGTTAATTCTAGCGCCTCCTATGTTGATGTAGTATCTATATTGATTTCAGCACCCCTAAATTTATTTCAGCACTCCCTAGATTGAATTCAGCACTCCCTAGATTGATTTCAGCACTCCCTAGATTGATTTCAGCACTCCTTAGATTGAGTTCAGCACTCCCTAGATTGCTCATCAGCACTCCCTAGATTGAGTTCAGCGCCCCCAGATTGATTTCAGCACCCCCTAGCCTGATTTCAGCACCCCCTAGCCTGATTTCAGCATTCCCTAGATTGATTTCAGCACCCCTAAATTTATTTTAGCACCTAGATTCATTTCAACACCCCAGGTTTTGAAGCGCTGGTCTATGCACAGTCACGGGCAAATGTTTTGACCTACCCAGGGTATTTCTCGGTAAGCTAAGGACTACGTAGGAAAACATCACGTACTCGAGAAAAAAAATAAAACCAAATAAAAATCTTTTTGACGTTTTGGAAAACGTAGCTTGGGTCGGAACTTTGGTTCTTGATTGTACATCCATCATAGCGACGGCGTGTGTTGGTGTAGGTTCGAGGTTCTGAAGGGGGTTCTTCACGGCTGAATAAAATCGCCTACCGACAGTGGCGGGTGATTTACTGCCGTGTAACCAAGTGTGTGAGTACAAAGAGCGAATTGAATCGTCGGTGTGAGTAATGGAGGAGGGGTTGGGGGTGGAGTGCGGGATTCGTACCCTCGCGGTATTTATTGGGGTCGTGGTTCGAGTTTCGGGGTGGTTACTGATACTCTTCGCTGCTTTCGGAGATTGGCCGACGGTGTCGACAGAATGGGTGAAAGGGAGTTTGCGATTTTTTTTAACTTAGTATTTTTATTTATTTGTTTCTTCGTTTATTTGTTTGGTTGTGAACATTTGTTTATTTTAAGATATTTATTTATTTATTTATTTATTCATTTATTTATTTGGTTGTGAGTATTTGTTTGTTTGTGTACTTATTTTTATTTTCTTACGATTTTTATTTATTTGGTGGTGAGCGTTTGTTTGTTTGTGTACTTGTTTATTTTTATTTACTGACGATGTTTATTTATTCATTTATTTATTTGTGATCGTTTATCTATTCTATGTACTTGTTTATTTTTATAAGATTCGTGTTCAATAACGGCCCGATAATGTCAATTGTTGTGCAGTTTGGTATTGTTTATAAACACCAATTGTCGCATTGTAATAAGGTGGGGTTGAGTTGCCATCTTGACGATCTTCTTTAGTACCATGTGTTTTGTTGTACTGGCATGCTTTACATCATTCTAATATACAGTATTAGGTCTATATTCACGGGATTCCGTTTCAAGACCTCCAATGGAACTCTTTTGCCAGTAAGTGAAACATTTAGTTTGAGATGTGCTGGGGTGTTGACCGGTGTATTTTTTTCCCAAAGGTGGTGGGAATTGAAAAAAATTAAATAGAATTACAAGTAAATTGTTGATTGTGTGTGTGTGTGTGGATGAACCCCTCCTTTCTCTAATACCCGTTCATCGAATAGCAGGCAGAAGAAGATGAATATAAAACGTCAAATCTTCTCAAAGTCGCATGGTTGATCGTTTGCTGTGTCCAGTGACTCGCAGTATTATGATGACCCGGGGTATCGGAAGTGCGCTGCTATGGCGACGCCACTTCCGGTATGGCGATGCGACTTCGGGTATGTCGACGCGACTTCGGGTATGTCGACGCGACTTTGGGTATGTCGACGCGACTTTGGGTATGTCGATGCGACTTTGGGTATGTCGATGCGACTTCGGGTATGGCGACGCGACTTCGGGTATGGCAATGTGTCTTCGGGTATGGCTATGTGTCTTCGGGTCTAGCGACGCGACTTCGCGTTTGGCGACGCGACTTCGGGTCTGGAGCAGCCGTTCCGGTTGTCGGTGTGACCAGTTTCGGGTTGTATGGGAGTCATAAACGGGCGCTCGGGTCGATGGTGCCTCGAGGGGGTAGCGTCTGTGTTTGGTGGTGGGTTGGGTTGGGTTATGTTGGGACGAGTCTCAGGTTATGGTAATGGCTGAAGTAATGTCGAAAACTCTCTCTCTCTCTCTCTCTCTCTCTCTCTCTCTCTCTCTCTCTCTCTCTCTCTCTCTCTCTCTCTCTCTCTCCTCACCCTCCCTCTTTTCTTTCTCCTTTGCTCTCTCTCTCTCTGAGAAGTGTGAGTCTGTTCTTGTGTGTGTTGTGTGATCTTACACGACTAAATTTTTTGGTAATATTCCCCCACTTACACCCCCAAAAAAAAATATTTTTAGTGTTTATGGGGCTTTTACAAGGGGCATTCTGCGTAGTTGTCTGTCCATGGGGACAATATTTCACCGAAAGGTGGCGCAAGGGACATTAAATGAATTCATAATGACTTGGTCCACAGGAAGATTGCTAAAAGTACTATAATGTCGACTACATAATACGTGCAGCCAGTACTTCCTACTGGGGTGCATGATGCATTGGCTACACAAAAAATGGATATTAATTGTATGCAGCATGAGAGGTAAGGTGTCCTTGCGCGCGCGTTCTCCCAACCCACTTTACATAGGTTACCGTTTTCTTTGTTGTTTACTTGGGCAGTGGGGATGGCAGCTCTAGTGGATCAAGAGAAGGGGGGGCGTGTCGGGTCCAGACCCCAGGTTGGCACTTCCTTGTTGATGTCTGCCAGTGGTTGTTTTGTTATTCCGTGTGTGTGTGTGTGTGGTTGGAAGGTCAGTATGTTTTTATTTATTTAGTCTTTTGTATATTTGTTTACCAATTTATTTGATTTCAGTTTTGACACTCAAGATGAGTCCTGTTGAAAGTACATGTTGAGAGAGCGATGTGCAAAGGGGAAGATAAGAGGATGTAAATGTAATTCTTGTTTCTCTATTATTAATACACACCCACACACGCGCACACACACACACACACACACACACACACACACACACACACACACACACACACACACAGTGTATGTGGAAGTTGGTTGTCGGGGTTGCTGGTACCGCTCTCGCATGTATGAACTGAGAAGTAAACATTGGCAATGGATGGCCAAAGGGCAGTTGTACCCATGAGAGAGAGAGAGAGAGAGAGAGACACACACACACACACACACACACACACACACGCAGAGAGAGGGGTAAAAAGAGAGAGAGGAGGAGGATAGGGAGAGGCAGAAAGAGGATGATAGGGAGAGGCAGAAAGATGATGATAGGGAGAGGCAGAAAGAGGAGGATAAGGAGAGGCAGAAAGAGGGGGATAGGGAGAGGCAGAAAGAGGAGGATAGGGAGAGGCAGAAAGAGGAGGATAGTGAGAGGCAGAAAGAGGAGAGGGGAGGAGAAGGAGGGAGAGAGGAGGAGAGGGAGGGAGAGCAGAGAGAGAGAGAGAGAGGGAGGGAGAGCGGGGAGAGAATGTATTATATTTAGTGTCCTTGGATTTGTGATATTCCGTTGGATATTGATATTGCATATCACGTTTGCCAAGCATAGGTGCAATATCGAAGTACTGATTGCAGACGAGGAAGGGAAAGGGTGTCCTTATTGGCCGCTGGTCCATTTTTTTTTCTTCTTCTTCTATGGCATTAAGGATGGAAGGCGCAGCCTGGTTGTTTTGGTCTGTGTGTGTGTAAGTATATATATGGAGAGGTAGGGGGAGGGGCACAAGGAGAGGGAAGTGGTTAGAATGTTGCTACGTAGCTGTGGTGGTAGTGGTAGTTGTAGTGGTAGTTGTGGTGGTGGTAGTGGTAGTTGTGGTGGTGGTAGTGGTAGTTGTGGTGGTGGTAGTGGTAGTTGTGGTGGTGGTAGTGGTAGTTGTGGTGGTGGTAGTGGTGATGGTGGTGGTGGTGATAATACTTGTGGTGGTGGTGGGGATACTTGTGGTGGTAGTGGTAGTTGTGGTGGTGATGGTAGTTGGTGGTAGTGGTAGTTGGTTGTGGTGGTAGTGGAAGTTAGTGGTAGTTGTGGTGGTGGTAGTTGTGGTAGTGGTAGTTGTGGTGGTGGTAGTGGTAGTTGTGGTGGTGGTAGTGGTAGTTGTGGTAGTGGTAGTTGTGGTGGTGGTAGTGGTAGTTGTGGTGGTGGTAGTTGTGGTGGTGGTAGTTGTAGTTGTGGTGGTGATGGCTGTTGTGGTAGTTGTAGTTGTGGTGGTGATGGCTGTTGTGGTAGTTGTAGTTGTGGTGGTGATGGCTGTTGTGGTAGTTGTAGTTGTGGTGGTGATGGCTGTTGTGGTAGTTGTAGTTGTGGTGATGGTGGTGGTGATAATACTTGTAGTGATGGTGTTGGTAGTTTTGGTGAATGTGAATGTTTGTATAGAGTTAATTTGCCCTGTAGTGGCTTGTGGTTGTTTGTTTCCGTTTATGATTTTGGGGATGCCTGTATGTGCGTTGTGGGAACACGGCCCGCCTCGTCTTTATGGATAGGTTTCTCTGTTAGTGTTTATTGAACATGGCCCTTGGGTCTGGTACGGTCGGGGAAACTTTTTTTTTTTTTCTTTCTTTCTTTTTTTTTCGAACAATTTGTGTACAGGGTGCGGCAAAAGTTTAGCCGGAAAAGCATGACCTAACACTGCAATGGTTCATTAAAAAGCTTTAATAATATGCATAATGTAAACGGTAATATAAAAAATAAATATTAATTTATCAAATCAACAATATTCTGCAGAATGGTGCGTTATACAATATGATGATGCTAATGATAATTGATAATAGTAATGATAATAGTAATAACGATGTAATGATGGTACAGAAATTGCTCAACTTATGCCAGACCCTGTATATTGATACGAAAATGTTTTAATTGAAATGTAACTGAGACAGTGTCTATCAGTGACATTCTAGCTACTTGAAGTGACATTCTAGATACTAGAAATACAAGTCGGAGATTTAATTTGTTTGTTTACCGATGGTCGCGGTCTCTCTAGTTACCAGATGCCAAGGCTACACACCCAAGTGTCGACAAACTTTTTGACCCAACTGTAAAGGATTACAAAGGCGGAGCATGCCGACATGAGACCTTTTGGTCCATAAAGCACATCGTTTGTCGTTAGACAGAACCATGTATATCAAGTTCCCTCGATCCAAAATTCGAGTTTCCAAAATTCGTAAAAAAGGCTATTAAAACTTTAGAAATTTTCAAAGTATTGAAGTTATTAAATTTGAAAAAATCCCCAAAACAGAGATAATACACACACACACAATCTATAATCACTATATTACATTGCTCGCATCTTTAACCACTAACAAAAGATGACTTAAGGTATTTGGTATCAAACGTAGGTTTCTTCGAAATAGCCTAGCGGTAGCCATGATAATGTATGTGAAGAGCTTCCTGGGTCCGATGGAGGTGTTGATGGGCGGACCGGGATTTAATATTGTAAAGCCAGGTCGATTTGCATCGGTGGGGGGGGGGGTTACTGCGCTGCCAGCGATCATAACTCGTGGCGTTAATGAATAAACATTTTGCATATTCGTTAGGGTACCCTACTGTCTCGTGCTTTATCGGAACATTGGTTTTTAGTAACCAGACAGCTACTGCACGCGAAAAATCTCCTTTCTCCTCCTCGTCCTCTTTCTCCTTCTCCTCGTCTTCCTCCTCGTCTTCCTCCTCCTCGTCCTCTTTCTCCTCCTCCTCGTCCTCTTTCTCCTCCTCCTCCTCCTCTTTCTCCTCCTCCTCCTCCTCCTCCTCCTCTTTCTCCTCCTCCTCCTCCTCCTCCTCATTCTCCTCCTCCTCCTCCTCGTCCTCTTTCTCCTCCTCCTCCTCCTCCTCCTCGTCCTCTTTCTCCTCCTCCTCCTCCTCCTCGTCCTCTTTCTCCTCCTCCTCGTCCTCTTTCTCCTCCTCCTCGTCCTCTTTCTCCTCCTCGTCCTCTTTCTCCTCCTCCTCCTCGTCCTCTTTCTCCTCCTCCTCCTCCTCCTCGTCCTCTTTCTCCTCCTCCTCCTCCTCGTCCTCTTTCTCCTTCTCCTCCTTTCTCCTCCTCGTCCTCTTTCTCCTTCTCCTCCTTTCTCCTCCTCGTCCTCTTCCTCCTCCTCGTCCTCCTCCTCCTCCTCCTCGTCCTCTTCCTCCTCGTCCTCCTCCTCCTCGTCCTCCTCCTCCTCGTCCTCCTCCTCCTCGTCCTCCTCGTCCTCCTCCTCCTCGTCCTCCTCCTCCTCGTCCTCTTTCTCCTCCTCGTCCTCTTTCTCCTCGTCCTCTTTCTCCTCCTCGTCCTCTTTCTCCTTCTCCTCGTCCTCTTTCTCCTCGTCCTCTTCCTCCTCCTCCTCTTCCTCCTCCTCCTCTTCCTCCTCCTCCTCTTCCTCCTCGTCCTCTTCCTCCTCGTCCTCTTCCTCCTCTTCCTCCTCGTCCTCTTCCTCCTCGTCCTCCTCCTCCTCGTCCTCCTCCTCTTCGTCCTCTTTCTCCTCCTCCTCGTCCTCATTCTCCTCTTCCTCTTCCTCTTCGTCCTCTTTCTCCTCTTCCTCGTCCTC
Organism: Oratosquilla oratoria; assembly: GCF_046742065.1. Classification (NCBI taxonomy): domain Eukaryota; kingdom Metazoa; phylum Arthropoda; class Malacostraca; order Stomatopoda; family Squillidae; genus Oratosquilla; species Oratosquilla oratoria. The sequence goes on from NC_134805.1 coordinate 9,055,960, forward strand.
CTCCTTCTCTTCCTACTCCTCCTCCTCCTCCTCCTCGTCCTCTTTCTCCTCCTCCTCGTCCTCTTTCTCCTCCTCCTCCTCGTCCTCTTTCTCCTCCTCCTCCTCGTCCTCTTTCTCCTCCTCCTCCTCGTCCTCTTTCTCCTCCTCCTCGTCCTCTTTCTCCTCCTCCTCGTCCTTCTACTACTCCCTCCTCCTCCTTGCCCTCCTCCTTTTTCTTCTCTTCCTCCTTCCCCTCTTTCTCCTCCACCTCCTCCTTCTCCTTCTACTACTCCTCCTCCTTGTCCTCCTTTTTCTTCTCTTCCTCTTTCATTTTCTCCTCCTCTTTCTCCTTCTCTTCCTCTTTCTTCTTCTCCTCCTCTTTCTCCTCCACCTCCTCCTCCTTCTTCTCCTCCTCTTTCTCCACCTCCTCCTCCTTCTCCTCCTCCTCTTTCTCCTCCACCTCCTCCTCCTTCTCCCCCTCCTTTTTTATTATTACAGTATTTTTTCTTGTGGGCGCGGGCCCATATGATATATATTTTGCGTTGTCATCTCCCATGTCTTCCATGTCGTCTTGTTTGACAAGTTCAGTTTTTTAATGTACTGTTAGGAATATATGTTCTTCTACGCTTTGCTTGTATTAAAGAGGATTTACTAAGTATTTCAGCGGCTTTGACCCATCGTTTTTCGCTCATATTTCCGAAATAATCATTCACATCAGCATGGTATATTAGCACAGCCTAATTCACACCCTGCGCTAATTTTTGACGTTATAGTGCATTCACAATTGTATTTAATTACGGATTTTACTCTTGATATTAAGTGTGTCGTAGCCGACACCAGTGAAGTAAATCGAACAAGTGAAGTTGGGATACACGAGGTAGTTTGTGATGACGTCACGACTTCACCTGCTCGATTTACTTCACGAGTGTCGGCTACGACACACTTAATATCAAGAGTAAACGCCGTAATCAAATACACTTGTGAATGCACTATAACGTAAAAAATTAGCGCAGGGTGTGAATTAGGCTGTGCTAATATATCATACTGATGTGAATGGTTATTTCGGAAATATGAGCGAAAAACGATGGGTCAAAGCCGCTGAAATACTTAGTAAATCCTCTTTAATACAAGCAAAGCGTAGAAGAACATATATTCCTAACAGTACATTAAAAAACTGAACTTGTCAAACAAGAAGACATGGAAGACATGGGAGATGACAACGCAAAATATAGTTAGTAGGTCGCAAGAAGTGACCGGAAGATTCCGTCTTCGTTTCAGACGCCAGACCTTATGCAATATCTAATTGGATATCCCCAGTTGTGACCAGAACCACGTGGTGACCTCGGTATGGACTAATAGGTCTCCTATCGGAAAGGTTGATCAATGCGACCCTTTTTTGAGCTTGTTTGTTTGTTTGTTTCCGGGGGGGAGGGGGGAGGGGGGGTGGACCTTGGTGGGTCTCCGATGTTGTCCCTTCGCTTTGCCTCTCTTCGCGTCGCGTCGCGTCGCGTCCCCCGAAGAGTCCGTATATGGTCCTGTGCGTGGTTCTTGTTTGTTCCATAGTTAAGTTCAGTTTTGGTATCATGGGTGGACGTTTTTTTTATTGTTATTTTCATTGTTTTCGTTTACTATCAGCTTTAGGTAGTTGTTTTGTTCGTTTAGAAAATCACTATAGTGTACATACATACAAATATATATATACATGTGCATGCATTCATGCATACTGAACATGCATACTGTACATGCGTACTGTGCATGCATACGTATACTGTACATACATTTATATATATATATATATGTATATATATATGTATATGTATATATATATATATATATGTACATGCATGAATGCATACTTTACATGCCTGCATGCATACGTATACATATATTCTATACATATGTATTATATTTCCTAAGAAGACCGTCTCTGTCGAAGACACACTTGACGGAAATATTCAGTTATCGTGGTATCGTCTTCGGCTTTTGCAGACAGAAATTGAATTTCGCTTTTATTTTCACATTGAGTTGGACATTTTTCAGAATGGTTCTTCAGTATTCTTGTCTGCTTCATTGGAAAATAGAAGTTTGAGTGTTTTTCGTTTTCAATCTTTATTTTTTTTTACTATTGGAGCAAATTTAAGAGGCCATTTGTGGAGAGGTCCTTGATTTGAGCTCAAATTCTTTCCATGATGTTTTTCTCCATTATGTGTGTGTGTGTGTGTGAGAGAGAGAGGGAGAGGGAGAGCACACTTGTATACAGACTTGCATAATCGTTGTATATGTGTTACTATTTGTTGTACTGTGACCATACATAAAAAAATGTTCAGTTGTCAAGTCGAAGATTATTGTCCTTGTATACATATATTTTGTCAATAAATTAATCCCATCCCCCATTCAGAACTCGGGACGCAAAATGAAAAAATATATATATTTTTTCATGCTTGGCTTCAAAATATCTTATGTTGCTTAGAGTGCAAGAGTTGGGAGAAGCGTTATGACGTCATGTCGCGCACGCGATCGGTCTAGCATTGAAACTCTACCGCAGAAAATGTTTTTTATTTTTTATCTTGCATGTTGTTGTGGTTCGGTGCGTCTCGCTTTGAATACCATTTAATTCATGTAACTTGATTATTCGGTGTCTGTTTTTTGTTGTTAATAAGAATATTCTGATGCTGAAGCAAATTCTAAATATGTTTCGGGTCGATGAATGACGCAGGCATTTTGTATCATACTCTTGTGGCATGGATTGTATTCTTGTTAACTCCAAATGATTTTATTCACTAGAGGACGTTTATCTTAAAACACAGGATATAAATCGTATATTTTTAACTGGGATTATCTATTTAATGTGCATCAGCGTTTCCAGGGAGCATAGGTGTGAGGAGGTAATTTAGTCACTGGTGTTATATAAGTCCAAGAACAAGTTTGTGACCTTGGTATACTTCCTGACTGAAGCCCTTCTTCCTCTCCTCGCACCAGGGGGTCGGTGGGGAGGGGGGGGGAGGCGAGGGCCTGTGACCTTGCCGGACCTTTGTTCCTGATTGTACAAATGTCTGACCTTCTTGGAGGTTAATGGCTGTGTCCAAGTTCATGTTTTATTCAAGTATTGGAAGCGTTCTGTCCTGTGTTGTTGTTTGGTTGTTTTGTCTACTGAGCAATTGGGTGTTGTAGACCAGTTTGTGATGTTGGTCGTCGTGGATTGGTATTGTTTGGCTTAGTGCCGTAAAGGATTTTTTATGGGGATTTTTTTTTCTTCTTCGGCCAGGTGTCTGTCGATGTTTTTTTGAGGGTCGTGATCGATGGAGAACTGATGGGTGCGGTCGTCTCCACGCTCTGCTTCTTGATCCACTACCTGGTCCTCGATTCGAGATTTACTTCTCCTCCTACTTCTCCTTCTCCTCTTTCTCCTACTTCTCATTCTTCTCATTCTCATTCTTATTCTTCTCCTACTTCTCACTCTTCTCCTCCTTCTCATTCTTCTCCTCCTCCTCCTTATTCTTCTCCTCCTCCTCCTTCTCCTCCTCCTCCTTATTCTCCTCCTCCTCCTTCTCCTCCTCCTCCTTCTCCTCCTTCTCCTCCTTCTCCTTCTCCTCCTCCTCCTTCTCCTCCTTCTCCTCCTTCTCCATCTCCTCCTCCTCCTTCTCCTACTTCTCCTACTTCTCCATCTCCTCCTCCTCCTTCTCCTCCTTCTCCTCCTCCTTCTTCTCCTCTTTCTCATTCTTCTCCTCTTTCTCCTTCTTCTCCTCCTTCTCATTCTTCTCCTTCTCCTTCTCCTTCTTCTCATTCTTCTCCTACTTGTCTTCCCCCTTCGTCTTCTTACTCTCTCTCTCTCTCTCTCTCTCTCTCTCTCTCCCCTATATTTTCCATTTTTCGTTCTATCTCCTTTATGTGAAAGCGAGGAAATAGAGGCGAGTAGGTTATCTCGCTACCCATCTTTAATTAACTTAACTTGCATTTCCGTTGACCGTCTTAGCGTGTGACCACGGTTTAGCTGACTTGGATCTTCTGCAGTCACTTGCGTTCGTAGTTTCTTTTATTTCTTGTTTCTTTTCTTTCTAGATTTTAGTGTTTTGTTAGAGATCATGCCTTGGAATAGAAACCTTAATATAGAATAGAGATATTTATGTACACGTTTCTAAGAACGACGTACAAAATACCTTACAATGTTATGCGCTTTAACTTACATTCTCTAGAAAGACGCAGAGTGCGGAATGATCTAAGCGGATCAAGTGGAACAAAGGTGACGCAAGCAAGGTCATCATATTAAGACAACAGGGCAGGACTCGCAGTAATGGATTCAAATTGGACAAATTTAGATTTAATAACGAGATAGCAAGAACAGGTTCACCAATAGTGGTCAACGAATGGAATATACTTAATAACTGTTTAGTGAGTGCTGTAACTATCGTGTATTTTAAGAAAAGGTTAGACAACTTTATGGATGGGGATGACTGGTTGTAATGGGCATGGCACTGCCCATTGTAGGCCTTATGGTCGCAGTCTCCTTAATATGTTCTTATAGGAAAATGAATAAAAAATACGATGGTCATTGAGGGCGGTTCCGGAAAGCAGCATTGCAGGCCGTCTTGGATTTTTTTTTTCCAAAATAAAAGTCGAAGTCTTTGGTGGAAAAGTACAAGGAAGGTACCTCACACAAAGGATTTATCGTGCACCTTGTATACAGGAAACCTCCCCATCCTCTTTTTTTATATTTTTTCTCCTCTCTTTTCCTCTCCCCTCTCCTTTCTTCTCTCTTCCCCTCTCTCTCCTCTTTTTCCTCTTTTTCCTCTTTTCCTCTCTTTTTCTCTCTTTTTCTCTCCTCATTCCTGTCCCCCTTCCTCGCTCCTCTCCTCTCTTTTCCTCCTCTCCTCTCCCCCCTCTATTCTTCTCTCTTCCCCTCTCTCTTCTTTTCCTCTTTTTCTCTCTTTTTCTCTCCTCATTCCTGTCCCTCATCCTCACTCCTCTCCCCCTTCCTCGCTCTCCCCCTTCCTCGCTCTCCCCCCTTCCTCGCTCTCCCCCTTCCTCGCTCTCCCCCTTCCTCCTCGCTCTCCCCATCCTCGCTCTCCCCCATCCTCGCTCTCCCCCCTTCCTCGCTCTCCCCCCTTCTTCACTCCTCTCCCTCATCCTCACTCCTCTCCCTCATCCTCACTCCTCTCCCCCTTTCCTCGTTCTCACCCTTCCTCACTCCTCTCCCCCTTCCTCACTCCTCCCCTCCTTCCTCACTCCTCTCCCCTCCTTCCTCACTCCTCTCCCCTCCTTCCTCACTCCTCTCCCCTCCTTCCTCACTCCTCTCCCCTCTTTCCTCACTCCTCTCCTCCTTCCTCACTCCTCTCCCCCTTCCTCACTCCTTCATCGGAGCGCCCGTTCTGGCACGCACTGCGACACACGAAGTACAGTTGTGGAAACGAGTTCTTCGTTTTCAGTTTGACAACGGTGGCATCTGGCAACAAAGAAAACGGAAGGTGTGAGCGAGCGGGAGGACAATGTGATTTATTTGCGTTAGAAGGCAAGAATGCAGTTTGCTGGTTTTTCTTCCTATAAAGCTACGGATTGGTGCATGTTTGGACTCTTTGTCGAGGAACTTTTGCCCCACGCTGTAGCTCCGAGTACTGCACGGGGGCGTCAATGTCGATCTGGACAAGGTCTATCGGATATTTATATGTGATAAGGCTGTGGTACATTTGCAGTTGAAGTATAGAAACGAAAATGCAAAAAATTGATATTTTAGACAGCATAAAAAATTGCTTGTGTATGTGTTTTGTGTGTTGTATGTTTGTGTATGTGTTGTATGTATGTGTGTTTGTGTATGTGTGTTGTTTGTGTCTTGTGTGTGTTCTGTATGTGTTTTGTGTGTGTTCTGTATGTTTTGTGTGTGTTCTGTATGTTTTGTGTGTGTTCTGTATGTGTTTTGTGTGTGTTCTGTATGTGTTTTGTGTGTGTTCTGTATGTGTTCTGTGTGTGTTCTGTGTGTGTTCTGTATGTGTTCTGTGTGTGTTCTGTATGTGTTCTGTGTGTGTTCTGTGTGTGTTCTGTATGTGTTCTGTATGTGTTTTGTGTGTGTTCTGTATGTGTTCTGTATGTGTTCTCTGTGTGTTTTGTGTGTGTGTGTGGTGAGAAAATGACATAATGGATACATTCGTCTTGTGAAGACAAATTGTCCAAGAAGCAACATGCAGCGTTTGTGACCTTTGCACTGTCGCGGTCAGAGACCTTGAGCGACCTTATCGCATTCGACGGACCTTGAATACGTTAGAGTGCACGACATTTGTTTATTCTTATTTTTTATTTATTATTTTATTTATTTGATTTATTATTTTATCTTTATTTGTTTATTTTTTATTTATTTAGGAAAGAATGAAAGACGAAATAAAACTGACGAGAATTAAAATGTCCTCAGGGCCTTCCGGGAATTAAGAAACGAAACCAATTCGGTATCAGTTCCCGGTGGAGAAGACGATCCGGGAAACTCCCTTTTTATTTATGACGCCGGGGGGCGGGGGGTGTAGGAAAGCACTGACGAGTTCAAGGATCGTTGACGGTGAAAGGGGGGTGGGGAGCGGAAATGGATTTTTTTTAGATCTGGCAGAAGAAATAAGAGATGGAACGTGAAGAATATATTTTTTTTTTTTTTTTCAAAAAGAGGCACGGACAGGCTACAAAATTCTGCAGACACTGTCGAGTGTTTCCCCACTGTGTTGACAGATGGCATTTTAGTCTTTGAGTTTGAACTATGCTGCAGATGGCCCTGGCAGTTGGTATCAGATTAAAATGTTGCAAAGTTGAAGTGTTGCAACAGTGGATATCTTGCAGTGTCACAAGAATGTCGGCGAACTTTCGAATCCAGCTGTACAGAGATATACCGGAAAGGAGGGACAGGGCAAACGAATAAGACGTGGAAGAGGACAAGAAGAATGTGATTCTTGGGGGGAAGGGAAAGGAAGAGGAAGAAGTATGTAAAGGTTAAGTGGAAGAGGGAGAAAGGAGAATGTGGAAGAGGGAAAAAGGAGAATGTGGAAGAGGGAGAAAGGAGAACGTGGAAGAGGGAGAAAGGAGAATGTGGAAGAGGGGGAAAGGAGAATGTGGAAGAGGGGGAAAGGGGAATGTGGAAGAGGGGGAAAGGAGAATGTGGAAGAGGGGGAAAGGAGAATGTGGAAGAGGGGGAAAGGAGAATGTGGAAGAGGGGGAAAGGAGAATGTGGAAGAGGGGGAAAGGAGAATGTGGAAGAGGGGGAAAGGAGAATGTGGAAGAGGGGGAAGGGAGAATGTGGAAGAGGGAGAAGGGAGAATGTGGAAGATGAGTAGGTGCATATGGTGGAAGAAGTTGTGGATACAGTATGGAAGTAGGAGGGACGAGAGACAGGAAGGAGTATAGGAAGAAGGCGGGCAGGAGTAGGAAGATGAGGCGCTGAGAAAGAGAGAGAGAGAGGTGGGAAAGAATAATAAAGAGAAATGTGTTATAGTAGATAGATATGAAAATCTGGGCGCGGTAATGGAAAAGACGAGAAGGAAGAGTCTGAAGAAAGAACGGACGCGACCAGCTTGAGGGCGAGAGGAGGGAAGTGGAAGGGTGGAGGGGGGGGGTTAGGTGCACAGGTGGATGTAGTAAATGGAGTGAGTGGGAGGGAGGAAGGAAGGAAGGAGGTGGAGGAGCCCCGAGCTTGATTGTGAAGTGGATGGACAGGTCGGCTGGAGGTCAGGCACTCGGATATTGCACAGGAGGCGGGGACGGGACACCTCGAGCGTAACAGGAACAGGAACAGGAACGAGAGCCCTGGGGAACACCGCCACGGAAAGCAGCAGGATCCCTAACATGCATTTTTAATCTTCGCGTGCTGGAATCAGCTGGCTGGAAGAGGAGGAGGAGGAGGAGGAAGGTCGGTGGAGGCGTCCGCGCAGGGGCGGACGGTTGGGTGGGAAGGAAGGGGCGTGGTGGAGGAGGTGGAAGTGAGGAGTGGAACTAGTTCGACAAGGTAAGGTGGAGGAGGAGGAGGAGGAATCTAGCGAAAATTGGGGGAAGAGGTGCGGCTCCCAGAAGGTTTGCGTGGAATACTAAGTTGCAATGTTGCTCGAGGAAGGTGGCAGGTGAAGAGGAAGTACAAGAACGATAAGAAGTAGAACGAGAAGAACAACAAGAAGAACAAGCAGAACAAGAATAAGAACTAAAGAACAAGCATAAGAACAAAAGAACAAGAATAAGAACAAGAAGAACAAGAACAAGAAGAACAAAAGAACAAGAACAAGACGAACAAGAACAAAAGAACAAGAACAAGAACGAAAACAAGAATAAGAAGAGCAAAAGAACAAGAAGAAGAAAAGGATGAAGAATTTGGTAGAGGGCCCCACTGGAGGCGTCTGCGCGTCAGGTGTCCCTTCCTGATTAAATTTGGTTTTAATCTTTAGGGTCACTTTGGTCTAGGTCCGGTTTGGGCTAGGTCTTGCCCACAAGATGTGGTCCGGGTTCTTGGTCCGAGTGGATGTCCTCGTGGTTGGCCTCGTGGTTGGGTGCGGTGTGGCCTTGTGGTAGATGGTGTGGTGAGACTGTGGTTAATTAGGTTCATGTTTGTGGTTAGGAAATATTTTATTGATTATAATCGTTTAGAAGGAACAACTGGTTTTGGATTTTTATTTTATTTTATTTTTATTTTTATTTTTATTTTTTTCAAAATTTTCTTTCATTTGTCTGACATGCAGAGTCAGACTGGCCTTTTGGTTCCTCTTGTATAAAGAATTGAAAAATAAAATATATTGGTCCTTGTTTCAGTACCATGGGATGATTTAGTTTCTGGATTGCCGTTTCCAGCACGGGGCATTGAAAAAATAGTAATAAATAAATAAACAAATAAATAAAGTGCGCCATCATAACTTAGGATATATGTGAGACTGCTCAGATGAATAAAATCGCCTTGTTTTCACCTATGAAGGGTGTTTTCGTACTAGCTATGCTGGCATGACGAGCACCCTGGGCAAAGGTAGCCTATTCGGTACTGAAGAATGGCGCAAGATATTGAAGCCATCAAATGTACAGGACAAACACGTGTGCCTCTTCAATACAATCCCTACATAAATAATATTGTACAATACGAAATATTGCACAATAATATTGTATATGAGATATTGCTCCGTAATATTGTATACGGAATATTGCGCAATGATATTGTATATGGGATATTGCTCAGTAATATTGTATAAGGAATATTGCGCAATGATATTGTACAATACGGAATATTGCGCTATAGTATTGTACAATACGGAATATCGCGCAATAGTATTGTACAATACGGAATATTGCGCAATAGTATTGTACAATACGGAATGTTGCGCAATAGTATTGTACAATACGGAATGTTGCTCAATAGTATTGTACAATACGGAATGTTGCTCAATAGTATTGTACAATACGGAATGTTGCTCAATAGTATTGTACAATACGGAATGTTGCGCAATAATATTGTACAGTACGGAATATTGCTCATTGTTATTGTACAGTATGGAATATTGCGTAATATTATTGTACAGTACGGAATATTGCGCAATATTGTACCGTACGGGATATTGCGCAATATTATTGTACATTACAGATTATTGCGGAATATTATTGTGCAATA
>NC_134805.1:9068042-9113042 GCF_046742065.1 Oratosquilla oratoria
CACAGGCACACAGGCAATCTGATCTGATCTGATAATTACACCTGACTGGGCGTCGCACCTGCTCAACCGTGGCGTATTTGTGTCAACCGCCGTGACATCAGTTCTCGCGAAGAACCGACCTTTGGTGGGAGTTGGGGGAATTGGAGTGCCAATCCCACTTGTCTTGGTGAAATTGGAGTGCCGCAGCCACTTCCCTTGGCAGGCTGGGAGTCCAGGTTCCATTTCCCATGGCGGGAATAGGAAGTGAGAAATCGTGCCATTTGTCATAGGGAAAATGGTGGGTGTGTCATTTGTCATAGGGAGTTATAGGTGTCATTTGTCATAGTGAAAATTGTGTGTAGGTGTTGTTTGTCACGGGGAAAATGGGGGTTATAGGTGCCATTTGTCATGGGAAAAATAGGGATGTAGGTGCTGTTTGTCACGGGAAAAATGGGTTATAGGTTCCATTTGTCATAGGGAAAAGGGGGGTGTAGGTGATGTTTGTCACGGGGAAAATGGGAGTTATAGGTTCCATTTGTCATAGGGAAAATGGGGGGTGTAGGTGATGTTTGTCACGGGGAAAATGGGGATATAGGTGCCATTTGTCTTGGGGAAAATGGGGGTTCTAGGTGCCATTTGTCTTGGGAAAAATGGGAATGTAGGTGCCATTTGTCTTGGGAAAAATGGGAGTTTAGGTGCCATTTGTCATAGGGAAAAATGGGAATGTAGGTGCCATTTGTCACAGGGGAAAAAGTGTGCGTGTATCATTTGTCAAAAGAGGAAATGGGTGTGTAGGTGCCACTTGTCATGGGAAAAAGGGGAGTGTAAGGTGCCATTTGTCATGGGAAAAAGTGTTAGTGTGCCATTTGTCATAGGGGAAAAAGTGTGCGTGTGTCATTTGTCATAGGGGGAAATGGGGGTGTAGGTGCCATTTGTCATGGGGTAAAACACGGGTGTAGTTGCCATTTGCCTTGCATGGGGGTCACCTTACCATTTGCTATAGGCAAAATGGGACTTGCCACTCTGTACACCTCGTAGCTGCAAATTACATTAATCCATGTAGTACATCTTCACACGACTGATCCCAGAGAAAGGCTGCACTAGTTCCGGTTATGGGGCTGGTTCTAGTTCCGGATATGGGGCTGGGCTAGTTCCGGATATGGGGCTGGTTCTAGTTCCGGATATGGGGCTGGGCTAGTTCCGGATATGGGGGTGGTTCTAGTTCCGGTTAAGAGGCTGGGGTAGTTCCGGATGTGGGGCTGGTTCTAGTTCCGGTTATGAGGCTGGGGTAGTTCCGGATGTAGGGCTGGGCTAGTTCCGGATATGGGGCTGGGCTAGTTCCGGTTATGAGGCTGGGGTAGTTCCGGATATGGGGCTGGGCTAATTCCGGATATGGGGCTGGAGTGGTTCTGTGTAGGGGCTGGGCTAATTCCAGGTAGTCACTGGGCTAATTCCAGATACTCACTGGGCTAATTCCAGGTACGCACTGGGCTAATTCCAGATAGTCACTGGGCTAATTCCTGATAGTCATTGGGTTCCAGATACTCACTGGGCTAATTCCAGGTAGTCACTGGGCTAATTCTAGGTAGTCACTGGGCTAATTCCAGATAGTCACTGGGCTAATTCCAGGTAGTCACTGGGCTAATTCCAGGTAGTCACTGGGGTAATTCCAGGTAGTCACTGGAGTAATTCCAGGTAGTCACTGGAGTAATTCCAGGTAGTCACGGGCTAATTCCAGGTAATCACTGGGCTAGTCCCAGGCAGGAGATTTTTTATTAATATAGACATTTTCCAAGTCGCGTTTCCCTTCGAAAACTTCCTTTGTGTTTTGTCTCAAGATTACCATGCGACAAGTGCGGTTAAGTATTCAGAAGTTTAACCGAGATGGTTTTTATAGCCCTTGTTTTTGTGTGGGTTAAATTAACCTCCCTCACACGCCCACTTAACTGAATAAAATCGCCTGGCGGCAGAAAGAATGGACACCAAAGTTTATTCAGATCCTCACTTGAGAGAGAAAGAGAGAAGCTTTTGTTAAAACGCTGTGCTTGAAATGTGAGTCGATTGACAAACGTTTGGCCTGTGAGTCGATTGACAAGCATTTGGCTTGCGAGTCGATTGGTAAACGTTTGGCTTGTGGGTCGACTGGCAAACGTTTGGCTTGTGAGTCTATTGACAAACGTTTGGTTTGTGAATCGATTGGCAAACGTTTGGTTTGTGAGTCGATTGGCAAACGTTTGGTTTGTGAGCCGATTGGCATATGTTTGGCTTGTGAGTCGATTGACAAACGTTTGAATTGCAAGTCATGCCAAATGTTTTATTTGCGAACCGTGATTGACAAAGTTCTGATTTGAGTGGTTTGATAAACGTTTGTTTTTTGCGCGAGTCGTGATTGTTGGAATTACAGTGACACTTTGCCTTCAGGGGTCTCTCTCTCTCTCTCTCTCTCTCTCTCTCTCTCTCTCTCTCTCTCTCTCTCTCTCTCTCTCTCTCTCTCTCTCTCTCTCTCTCTCTCTCTCTTTCTCTCTCTCTCTCTATGTGTGTGTGTGTGTTTGTCTGTCTGTGTCTGTCCGTCCGTTGGTGACGTGCACGAGTTGGAATATTAGAATGTTTTAGAATAATGTGAACCATGATGACATTTGCATGTATTATTATAAATATTTAGTTTTCATTGTAAACATTATTACTGGTTTGTTTATTTGATTCATTTTTCTTTTTCAGGTGAGGAAGAAACTGCCATAGTGAAGGGAAATGTAACGTGGGAGAGCGTAAGGTAACTTAAAGTATTTGAAGAGTGTGTGTGTGTGTATGTACGTAATGTGTATGTGCGTATGTAATGTGTATGTGTGTATGTAATGTGTATGTATATAATGTGTGTATGTAATGTGTATGCGTGTGTGTATGTAATGTGTATGTATATAATGTGTGTATGTGTGTGTGTATGCGTGTGTGTGTGTGTGTGTGTGTGTGTGTGTGTGTGTGTGTGTGTGTGTGTGTGTGTGTGTGTGTGTGTGTATGTGTGTGTGTGTGTATTTACGTAGTTGTACTTACCTAGTTGTATCTTACGGGAAGGGGAGCTACGCTCGTAGTGTCCCGTCCCTGTATCTCGCAGTGTCTGACTTGCTCTTAAATTCGTGTGTGATTTTTGCATCCACTATTGTTTCGTCTAGTGTGTGTGTGTGTGTGTGTGTGTGTGTGTGTATGTGTATGTGTATGTGTTCGTGTGTTCGTGTTCTTACGCTATTTACACAATAGCAGCGGTTAGAGTTCCATGTGTGTGTGTTCGTGTGTTCGTGTTCCTACGCTATTTACACAATAGCAGCGGTTAGAGTTCCGTTAATGGACCACTTTGTTCCGACAGTCTCAAACGTGAAGCGGACTCCTTCTGTAAATCCACAATTCTTCTCGAAATTTTCATTTTGATCCATCGTCTGTGGCGGCACCTGATCCGACTTTGAATCGAAATGAAATTTCGAGAAGAATTGTGGATTTACATTAATGAATGTCTTATGTGAATGGAGGTGGTGATTTTCTATTTTATTGATTATTTTATCATTATTGTTTATTGATAAATTTATTATTATTGTTTATTTATTATTACATGTGCATTATATAATTGTCTGTTTTATCTTTATTTGTTTATTCATTTATATATATTTTTCGCATCCAACCTAGTTATGGACCAAAAGGTCTCCTGTCGGCATGCCCTTCCTTTGTAATCTTAACATCGCCTATCGATCCGTTCTGCTATCCTACACAAGATTTCGCCTCTTTACCTTGATTTTGGTGGAAAAATTGTAAATACTAGTGTTGCCGGACTGCCTTCCACTCCCTCCCCCCTCCCTTTTTTTTTTTTTTTTTTTTTTTTTTTTTTTTTTTTTTTTGGTGGCGGGTAACCTCGGGGGAGTCCTCAAGGTCTCTGAGAGCACGTTCTCTTTCTCTCTCTCTCTCTCTCCTCTCTCTCTCCCCTCTCTCTCCCCTCTCTCTCCCCTCTCTCTCTCCCCTCTCTCCTCTCTCTCCCTTCTCTCTCACCTCTCTCACCTCTCTCTCCCCTCTCTCTCCTCTCTCCTCTCTCTCTCCCCTCTCTCTCTCCTCTCTCCCCTCTCTCTCTCTCCCCTCTCTCTCTCCCCTCTCTCTCCCCTCTCTCTCCCCTCTCTCTCCCCTCTCTCTCTCTCTCCCCTCTCTCTCCCTTCTCTCTCCCGTCTCTCCCCCGTCTCTCCCCCCTCTCTCTCTCCCGTCTCTCCACCTCTCTCTCTCCCCTCGCCCTCCCCCCTCCCCCCTCCCCCCTCCCCCTCCCCCTCTCTCTCCCTTCCCTCTCCCCCTCTCTCTCCCCTCTCTCTCTCATCCCTCTCTCTCTCCCCTCTCTCTCCCCTCTCTCTCCCCTCTCTCTCCCCTCTCTCTCTCTGAGGGGTGAAACCCCTCCACAACCAAAGAAAAGTCTGTAGAGTAAAAAAAAAATCAGTTTAATAAAATCGCCTATCGAGAGGCATAATAAACATACAAGTGGCTAAAGATAGCCAAAGGGTTATTCGCGATAGTTTATAGCCCAAGGGTTTTGTAGAGCCAACACCTCCTCCTCCTCCTCTTCCTCCTCCCCCTCTCCCCCCCTTGTCTAAACCAAATCGCCTGGCGTCAGGTGAACATATGTATCAAGTAAAGTACGAAATTAGATGAATGCCTGTCGAGCTCTCTAGTCAAGAAATTCAGTGGTGGTGGGGAGGAGGGCGAGGAGCCTGCGCCACGAGTCGCGTGGCTGCACAACATGAAAGGCCACCTTTGCCCTTAGTACTTTGGGACAGGTGGCAGTCACTGCTCAGAACGGGATTAGAGTGTGGGACTCGAACGCGTGACCAGGTGGACGACGCGGGGCGCGCGCGCTTCCGATGACGCCAGCCGCCATGGCCCAAATGGTCACTCATTCGTGGCGACCTTACCTGACCTTTCGTGGTAATTTGAGCAAAGTCGGAGACGGCGTAGCCTAAGGCAGTGAAGGGGGAGGGAGGAGGCGGGGGGGAGGTGAGAGGGGGAATGGATTTCAAGGTAATAACGCTAGAAACGAAGAACGCGGACGTTGTCTGTGTTATTATTTTGTTGGTTTTGTTCATTCGATTATGCCTTATATTGTGTGTTAGTTGTTATTTATTTGATTGGTTGAGAAATTGCTTCGTGTCGAGTCGTGAGTCCTTTTGAATCTAATCGTGACAGTTCACACTGAACGACACAAAATGAGGCGATCGGTGTTTGCCACCGAAGGTCGGAATTGAGATTTGATGGGGGTTAGAGAGAGAAAGAAAGAGAGTGAGAGATAAAGAGAGAGAGAGAGAGGGGGGGCAGACAAAGAGAGAGGGAGGCAGGGTTAGAGAGAGTTGGGTACAGAGAAAGAGAAAGGCAGACGTAGAGAGAGAGAGAGAAAGAGAGAGGCAGACGTATAGGCAGTTCAAGCTTTCACAATCTAAAGATGATTGTAGGTCTTGTTAATGCCCCAGAGCCATTTGAAAAAGGCAACCTGGAACAAGAGACGAACATTGAAATTACTGATATAACAAGTTTCGCTTTTTTCTACTATCGACCACCTTGAACATTCAAACGAAAGTCTGTGCGATATCTTAATCATTTGTTGCATTTTCACAAACGAAACCTCTCAAAGCAAAATGTTATCAGTACAAATGGTCTGGCGTGTCAACGGTTTCTGAAGAAATCCGTTGGATTTGAATTTGAATATTTGAAAATTCCTAACGATTCATGAATATCGTTGACTTGTTTGGTGTCAACGGACTTTGGACTCTGTATCTGAATTTAATCCCCTTAATGGAGGTTAGTGAACTTAATCGAATTTGATTTTCAAATAGTCAAATATTTTTCGTTCCCACGGCTTCTCCTTCGTATGAATAAAATCGCCTGACGGCAGGTAATAGAATACAAAAAAGTTCTTCAAATGTTTAGGGGATTTGAGAACAGTAAGAATACGTTTGTTCGTGATGTTCTTAATGTTATACATCTAAACTAATTCATACAAATCCATCTGTTCTTTGTCAAAATCATCAAATATAGTTTTAAGATATTCATGATTTTCTTCAAACGCCATGATCAATCAGTTTTGTTGTTGTAATATACCTATCGTATCTAAACCTAACCTAACTTGACCTAACCTAAACTAAGATAACCCAACTTAACCTAACCCAACTTGACCTAACCTAACTAAACTACCTAACCAAATCAACGACCCCAGGAAGCTTGTACTAGGGTTTTCTTGTCCACATGTGTTTGTTCGTTTGTTGGTGTAGGTTCCTTCTCCGTTTATGGACTTTTATGATGCTTGCTTGCTTGCTTAGCGAATCTCGAGTGCATTGGCACTGGTCACTATCGGAGACTGGGGCTCCACCCTGGAAGCTCGCCCATGCAAGACGACAGATGGTGCAGCGTCCGTTTATTTATTTATTTATTTTTTATTATTATTTTTTTTATTTATTGTCAAAGTGACCTCGCGTTCTTGTTGGCTCGTTACGTCATGTCGGTGTTGAGAATGACCGTCGCTGATTGGTTGGTCCTCCCGTCATTTGGGCGACGCGACGTGACGACTTCTTATTGGTTCATTATCTCTCTCTCTCTCTCTCTCTCTCTCTCTCTCTCTCGCGCGCGCGCGCGCGCATGTGTGGATTTACCTAGTTGTATTATACGGAAAGGGAGCTATGCTCGTAGTAACCCGTCTTTGTATCTTTCAGTATCAAGTTTGTTTTTAAAATCTGGAATAGTATGTGCAAACACTGTTGGCTTGTTTAATTTATTCCAGGTATCCACCACACTGTGTGGGAAGCTGTTCTTTTTCAGATCTCGTCTATAATTATCCTTTTTGAGTTTTTTTTCATGTCCTCTTGTTTTTCTGTTATCCCACTTTAATAAATCAGCTCTGTCTAGGATTTCCATTCCTTTCATGATTCTATATATACATATGTATATATATATATATATATATATATATATATATATATATATATATATATATATATTGTGTGTGTGTGTGTGTATAATATACCGGTATATATATAATATGTGGTCACGAAGGCCTATTGTTCCATTGTGTTTCTTCGTCAGCAACCAGCGTTCCACCGTTGGACATTTTTTCTTCTTCAATGGTCACAGCTGTAGCCTTCACCTAGTATCGAACTAGAGAGTTGTTACGGGATCCAATTTATTTATTTATTTTTATTTTTGGGAGGCTTGTTTGATTGGGTGTAGTTTTTTTTTTTTTTCGTCTTGGCATGTATCTTCAGCAAGCTGCCGGCCTTGATTACGTCCTTCCTGTCGCTAGACCATTTTATCTCTGGAATTACCCTGAGAATAAGGGTTAGTATTTATTCATTTATGTTATTATTATTTATCATTATTATTATTATTATTATTATTATTATTATTGTTATTAATTTATTTTCATTCCATTATTATTATTATTATTATTATTATTATTATTATTATTATTATCTATTTATTTTCGTTAATTTAATTATCTATTATTATTTTCGTTGTGTAGGCCATGTGCTCTTTGCTTGTTGTTTGATATATTCGGTGGCTAAGTCTTTGTAGCTGATTATTTTGTTTATTTACTCTTTTTAATTTACTTTTTATGTGTTGCTCTTTATATTTTATTTTTATTTTTATGTATTCATTCGTCTTGTTTATTCATGTATTTATTAATTTATTGTTTATTTATGTATTTATATGTTCATCTGTTTATTTAATATCTACGTTAACGGGGGTCAAAATTAGGTACAACCATGTGAAGTGCCGTTTACACATACATACATATACCAAAGGCTTTTCCCCCCTACATGGGGGGTAGCCAAAAAACACAGGCATAGAAACCACTCCCACCCATTCCATTTCCTATATATTCCACTCCCCTCGACCCTCCTCCCTCCCTCTTATCTTGGCACCTCCTGGATGACGGGTCATCCCTGCATCCTGTCCACTGCCCTGGGTCAGAAACCGTGTCCCAAGACACGGTCTATATAAAAGAAAAGTAAACAGTAATTAGGCAGGAAACTTCTTTATCCTTCCATGAGTCCTTACTTCCTACTTCCATCCTTCCTCCATCCTTCCTTAATCCTTCTTCCCTTACTCCTTCCTTCCTTCCTACCTTCCTCCACACTTCCTTAATCCTTCCTCTCTCGCTCTTTCTTTCCTTGCTTCCGTCATTCCATCTTACTTCCTTCCTACCTTCCTCTATCCTTCCTTAATCCTTCCTACCTTCCTCCATCCTTCCTTAATCCTTCCTACCTTCCTCCATCCTTCCTTAATCCTTCCTACCTTCCTCCATCCTTCCTTAATCCTTCCTACCTTCCTCCATCCTTCCTTAATTCTTCCTACCTTCCTCCATCCTTCCTTAATCCTTCCTACCTCCTCCATCCTTCCTTAATCCTTCCTACATTCCTCCATCCTTCCTTCCTTCCTACCTTCCTTCCTACCTTCCTCTATCCTTCCTTAATCCTTCCTACCTTCCTCCATCCTTCCTTAATACTTCCTACCTTCCTCCATCCTTCCTTAATCCTTCCTACCTTCCTCCATCCTTCCTTAATTCTTCCTACCTTCCTCCATCCTTCCTTAATTCTTCCTACCTTCCTCCATCCTTCCTTAATCCTTCCTACCTCCTCCATCCTTCCTTAATCCTTCCTACATTCCTCCATCCTTCGTTAATCCTTCCTACATTCCTCCATCCTTCCTTCCTTCCTACCTTCCTTCCTACCTTCCTCCATCCTTCCTTCCTTCCTACCTTCCTCCCTTCCTACCTTCCTCCATCCTTCCTTAATCCTTCCTCTTTCGCTCCTTCTTTCCTTGTTTCCGTCATTCCTTCCTACTACCTTCCTCTATCCTTCCTTAATCCTTCCTCCCTTACTCCTTCTTTCCTTGCTTCCTTCATTCCTTCCTTACCCCTTCCTATCTTCCTCCATCCTTCCTTAATCTTTCCTCCCTCCTTCCTTATTCCTTCCTCTCTTACTCCTTTCCTTACTCCCTTCATTCCTTCCTTACCCCTTCCTTCCTTATTTCCTTGAATCCTTCCTTCCTTACCCCTTCCTTCCTTATTTCCTTGAATCCTTCCTTCCTTACCCCTTCGTTCCTTCCTTCCCTCCTTACTCCTTCCTTCCTTACTCCTTCCTTCCTTACTTCATTCCTTCCTTCCTTACTCCTTCCTTACTCCTTCCTTCCTTACTCCTTCCTTCCTCACTTCCTTCCTTCCTTCCTTCCTTCCTTCCTTCCTTGAATCCTTCCTTCCTTGAATCCTTCCTTCCTTACCCCTTCCTTACTCCTTCCTTCCTTACTCCTTCCTTCCTTACTTAGGAAGGCGTGATGACTTGTTTGTTTGGGTCCGTTGCGTGCTCTGGATCTATACGAACCGGATGACTTCTAGTTTCGAAGCGGCACGTGGCACGGCACTTGAATAGGCACGCTTGGCTACTTTATCATGGCACTGTCATTGACACTCTTTGTTTCTGTGATGGCACACCAAGCAACTCATGTAACCCTTTCCGCCCCCTATTCAGCCAAGTCTCCGGATCTAGCGGGAAATCGCTAGGTTGGCAAATGTACGTTGAGACGATTTAGCCAAAAAATATATATAGTATAAATAAATAAAAATAAATAAATAAATAAAAATAATGATCTTGTGGCTTCCCAGTGTGCTCTTAGCTGTCAAGGATATGATAGAAGCAATATGGAAGATTTTTCTTTTATATATTGAAATTTAATATTTTCAAATTGCGGCATATTCTTTGAATTTCGTTTCTTGTTTAAATGTTAATTCAACGCCATAGGCTATAACAGTGATTTGATTAATGTTGCACTAATACAATGTTTGCAAAAATCTATACAAGTATATGGTAACCACTGTATATAGACATGTACGCAGTGTTTCACGAATGGAATAGACTTTATGGATGGGGAAGACAGGTGGTCATGGACATGGAACTGCCTAGTGTAGGCCTCATGGTCTCCTGCAGTCTCTTTCATTATATATCAGACACAACACTTAGGGATGTATTTGCATACATCCCGTATGTCGTGGGTCAGTTTTGGGTGTCCGCTGTGACACCAGTAGGGCGTGGTTCGATTCCCAACGCTTGCTGGTTTCCACCTGTTCTGGTACCCTGTGCACTGTGGGCAAAAATGACGTCTTTGATATCAGGCAAGGGTCTTGTTTGAAGTTCCTTGTCACTAGTGTACGTCTTTGTCATTTGATTATTGTCTCTATTATCTCTGTATGTCTCAGTCTCCATATTCTGTATCTCTGTATATTTTTGTGTATATATTTAGTGTTTTGTATTTTAGCAGTGTATTTGTATATATCTTTATATGTATCTTTCTGTTTCTGTATTTGTGATTGTCGGTGTTTGTTTCTCTATTCGTCTCTCCTTTTTTTCTCTCTTTCTCTCTCTTTTTCTCGCATTCTCTTTCCTCTCTGTTCCTGTCCCTTTCACCTTCTATCTTATCTTTCTTCCTCTTCGTCTCTATCTATCTATCCCAATCTATCTATATCTCTCCTTCTATCTTTATCTCTCCTATCTCTATCTCTCCTATATCTACCTCTCCCTCCCCCTCCCCCCCCTCTCTCTCTCTCTCTCTCTCTCTCTCTCTCTCTCTCTCTCTCTCTCTCTCTGTCTGTCTATCTGTCTCTGTACCGCTCTCTGTCTGCCTGTCTCTGTATCGCTCTCTCTCTCCCTCCCACCCCCTCTCTCCATCTCCCCCTCTCTCCCCCTCTCTCCCCCTTTCTTTTTTACTTTCACGGACGCGCGGCGACCTCGGGTGACGTGCCTGGGTGTCGTTGTCTCCTTCCTCCAGCAGCCTGAGAGGCTGGGGTGGCGGCATGACATCACTTTCACATTGTTGAGCGTATTCTCCCTGTGATGCCCCTCACTCCCTCACTCACTCACTCACTCACTCACTCACTCACTCCCTCACTCCCTTCCCCTCTCCCCCTCCCTCCTTCCCTCCCTTCTCCCCTCCCTTCTCTCCCTTCACCTCTCCCCCTCCCTCCCTCCCTCCCTCCCTTCCCCCCTCCCTTCTCCTCTCCCTTCCCCTCTCCCTTCTCCTCTCCCTTCCCCCCTCCCTTCTCCTCTCCCTTCCCCTCTCCCTTCCCCTCCTTCCCTCCCTCCCTCCCTCCCTCCCTTCTCCTCTTCCCACTCCCCCTTCCCTCCCTTACTTCCCCTCTCCCCTTCCCTCCCCCACTTCCCCTCTCCCCCTTCCCTCCCCCACTTCCCTCTCCCACTTCCCCTCTCCCCCTTCCCTCCCCCACTTCCCCTCTCCCCCTTCCCTCCCCCACTTCCCCTCTCCCCCTTCCCTCCACCACTTCCCCTCTCCCCCTTCCCTCCCTCCCTTCCCCTTCCCCCCTTCCCTCCGTCCCTTCCCCTCTCCCCCTTCCCTCCCTCCCTTCCCCTCTCCCCCTCCATCCCTTCCCTCCCTCCCTTTCCCTCTCCCCCTCCCTCCCTTCCCCTCTCCCTCCTTCCTCCCTTCCCCTCTCCCTCCTTCCTCCCTTCCCCTCTCCCTCCTTCCTCCCCCTCTCCCCCCTCCCTCCCCTTTCCTCTTCCCCCTCCCCATTCCCCCTCCACTCTCCACTTTCCCGCCTCCTTGCATATTTGACATGGCAAACCGCGCGCAAGTCTCGACCAAGGTTGTTTGTTACGGGTTGGTTATGTCGGTGTTCCCGTTTGGTAAGTCTAATTGGTCGGCTACGTCACTGGTTGGTTGTACAGGTGTCAATGGTTGGTTGTGCAGGTGTCTCTGGTTGGTTATGCAGGTGTCTGGTTGGTTATACAGGTGGCTCTGGTTGGTTGTGCAGGTGGCTCTGGTTGGTTGTGCAGGTGTCTCTGGTTGGTTGTACAGGTGTCACTGGTCAGTTGTACAGGTGTCTCTTGTTAGTTGTACAGGTGTCAATGGTTGGTTATACAGATGTCCCTGGTTGGTTGTGCAAGGGTTACTGGGTTGTACAGGTATCAATGATTTGTTGTACATCTGTAATGGATTGGTTGTATAAGCATCACTGGTTAGTAGTACAAATATTACCGGTTGTATAAGCGTCACTGGTTAGTAGTACAAATATTACCGGTTGTATAAGCGTCACTGGTTAGTAGTACAAATATTACCGGTTGTATAAGCGTCACTGGTTAGTAGTACAAATGTTACCGGTTGTATAAGCGTCACTTATTAGTAGTAGAAATATTATCGGTTGTATAATCTTTACTGGTTAGTAGTACAAATATTACCAGTTGTACAAGCGTTACTGGTTAGTAGTACAAATATCACTGGTTGTATAAGCGTCACTGGTTTGTAGTACAAATATTACCGGTTGTATAAGCGTTACTGGTTAGTAGTACAAATATTACTGATTGTATAATCGTTACTGGTTAGTAGTACAAATGTTACAGGTATAAGCATAACTGGTAAGTAGTACAAATATTACCGGTTGTATAATCTTTACTGGTTAGTAGTACAAATATTACCGGTTGTACAAGCGTTACTGGTTAGTAGTACATATATTACCGGTTGTACAAGCGTTACTGGTTAGTAGTACAAATATCACTGGTTGTATAATCGTTACTGGTTAGTAGTACAAATATCACCGGTTGCATAAGCGGTACTTGTTAGTAGTAAAAATATTACGGGTTGTATAAGCATAACTGGTTAGTAGTAAAGATATTACCGGTTGTACAAGCGTTACTGGTTAGTAGTACAAGTGTTACTGGTTAATAGTACAAGTGTTACCGGTTGTGTAAGCATTACTAGTTAGTAGTACAAATATTACCGGTTGTATAATCATTACTGGTCAGTAGTACAAATATTACCGGTTGTATAATCAATATTGGTTGAACAAATATTACCGGTTGTATAATCAATATTGGTTGAACAAATATTACCGGTTGTACAAGCGTTACTGGTCAGTAGTACAAATATTACCGGTTGTATAATCATTACCGGTCAGTAGTACAAATGTTACCGGTTGTATAATCATTCCTGGTCAGTAGTACAAGTACTACCGGTTGTATAAGCGCTACCGGTAGGTTGCTGTGCTGGGTCTCGCTCCGGCACGCGGCCACCCCGACCGGGGACCGGCATTCCGTTCCCCCTTTCCTTATATGGCGTTTGTTGCTTCATAGCCCCCTGCAGGCCTACGCGCCTTCCCTGCTCCGTCACCCCGCACGGGCGGGTAGCATGGCTTCCTTTGGTCTCGAGAGGATCGAGTAGACGTTGTATTTCCTTCGAGAACCAAGCGAGGACGTAGTATATATGCAGACGCCTATATGTTGGGAATTTATTTTGAGTATATATATATATATATATATATATATATATATATATATATATATATATATATATATAATATGTTATGCGTAAGTAACCACTAAGAAAAGTAAACTAACGAAGTAGAGCGTTTTCGTATAATTACATATTCAGTGTAATTATACGAAAGCGCTCTGCTTCGTTAGTCTGCTTTTCCTAGTGGTTACTTATGCATTTGTGAACACACGTTCCCAGTGTTTTTATTGCATATATATATATATATATATATATATATATATATATATATGTATATATATATATATATATATATATATATAACGCACACAGAGTATATATTATTTTTTGTTTTATAAATGGTTAGTCTTCCTAATAGGAAAATACTAACACGGATCTCTCTCTCTCTCTCTCTCTCTCGCTCTCTCCCCTCTCTCTTTTTCCCTCTCTCGCTGTCTCCCTCACTCTCTTTTCCCTCTCTCGCTCTCTCCATCTCTCTCTTTTTCCCTTTCTCGCTCTCTCTCCCTCCCTCTCTCTCTCTCTCTCTCTCTCTCTCTCTCTCTCCCTCCCTCTCCCTGTCTTTTTGGTCTGTGTCTGTCTGTCTTTGCCTCTGTCTCACTCTTCCCACGTGCCTTACGCAGATTTGCAAGATTGCTGGCCATCATGCTCGCTTGGTCATAACTTGTGCCTACATAGCCGCCCACAAATATCAACTCTGCCTACATAGCGACAGGTCCCGTGTGTGTGTGTGTGTGTGTGTGTGTGTGTGTGTGTGTGCGCGCGCGTGTGTGTGTGATTCATCACCACGGTCTTGAATCACATGCTAGACTCGTGATTGACAGCTGTTAATTTCTCGGATGAGAGTTCAGAATATATACTGTACGATCAATGAGTAATGATGTGAGCCAACAAGTTCTTCACACGTACACACACACACACACACACACACACACACACACACACACACACACACACACACACACACGACTCGATGGTGCAGTGGTAGCGTTCGCAACTGCTAACCCAGCGGTCCTAGTTAGAATCCCGCCCAGGCCTGAAATAATTTCAGTATCGCTGCGCTGCGAGCCGTTACTCCAACTCGTGGACGGGGAGTTTTGTGTATGTGTGTCAGGTCACAGCATTACCCATAGATGAGTCATACATCAGCTCTGAGCTCTCACCCGGGAGGGTAGTAGCTGTGGATCACGAGTCCAACACGTAATCCAAAGACTATTGTGAATCATACACGTATGTGTGTGTTGTTATGATATCCAATAATTTCGTGACAACCTGCAGGAATAACCACTACACCAGCAAGTCGTGTGTGCGTGCGCGCGTGCGTGTGCACTTGTCTTGCGTGTATTCGTGTGCTGCCGAAGATCTACTCGCCATATTAGTAGACCTTGCGTGAGAGAGAGAGAGAGAGAGAGAAGACTTGGGAGAATGTGTGTGTGCGTGAGTGCGTGCGTTACCAGGAAGATGGCGGTTCTCATTCATTGTCCTATTGTTTTCATGGTCTGTCGTTCTAATCCCCCCTCCACCCTCCCCCTACCTTCCCGAACCTTCGTCCTTACCTTAGGACCTTCCTTCTCCCCCCTACCTTCGTTCTTCCCCCTACCTCTGTTCTCCCCCCACCTCTGTTCTCCCCCTACCTTCGTTCTCCCCTACCTCCGTTTCCCCCCTACCTCCGTTTTCCCCCCTACCTTCGTTCTTCCCCCTACCTCAGTTCTCTCCCACCTTCGTTCTCCCCACCTTCCTTTTCCCCCACCTCTGTTCTCCCCCTACCTGTTCTCCCCCTACCTTCGTTCTCCCCTACCTCCGTTTCCCCCCTACCTCCGTTTTCCCCCCTACCTCCGTTCTTCCCCCTACCTCCGTTCTCTCCCACCTTCGTTCTCCCCCACCTCCGTTCTCCCCACCTTCCTTTTCCCCCACCTTCCTTTTCCCCCACCTCTGTTCTCCCCCTACCTGTTCTCCCCCTACCTTCGTTCTTCCCCCCACCTCCGTTCTCCCCCTACCTCCGTTCTCCCCTACCTCCGTTCTCCCCCCTACCTTCGTTCTTCCTCTACCTCCGTTCTCCCCACCATTCTCCCCCACCTCCGTTCTCCCCACCTCCGTTCTCCCCCACCTCCGTTCTTCCCTACCTTCGTTCTACCCCTACCTCCGTTCTCCCCCTACCTCCGTTCCCCCTACCTCCGTTCCCCCCTACCTCCGTTCTCCCCAACCTCCGTTCTCCCCCTACCTCCGTTCTCCCCCTTCCTCTGTTCTCCCCCTACCTCTGTTCTCCCCCTAATTCTTCCCCCTACCTCCGTTCTCCCCCTACCTCCGTTCTCTCCCACCTTCATTCTCCCCCACCTCCGTTCTCCCCCCTACCTCCGTTCTCTCCCACCTTCATTCTCCCCCACCTCCGTTCTCCCCCTACCTCCGTTCTCCCCACATTCATTCTCCCCAACTTCATTCCCCCCCAACTCCGTTCTCCCCCCTAGACCTACTTCCCTCCTCCCCGGGCCTAGGTCCTTCGCTATAGGTCGAGTTTATTCCCCCCCTCCTCCCCTCTCCCCAGTTGCACTTCCCCCCCCCCTTCTGATGTAGGGCTGCCATGTTCTTACGTGTGAATTTGCTCTCCCTTGTTAGGCCTTGGAAACTAAGCCTTTTGTCAAATACCAGCGAAAGACGTCTTGAATATCTTCCTTCTCTTCCCCCTCCTTCCCTCTCCTTCTCTCTCCTTCCCTCTTCCCTCTCCTTCCCTCTTCCCCCTTCCCCCTCCTTCCCTTCTTCTTCCCATCCCCTCACCCGCCTCCTTCCACCTTCTCCCTCCTTCCATCTCCTTCCATCTCTTCCCTCTCCTTCCCTCTTCCCTCTCCTTTCCTCTTTCCCCTCCTTCCCTCTTACCCCTCCTTCCCTCTTACCCCTCCTTCCCTCTTACCCCTCCTTCCCTCTTCCCCCTCCTTCCCTCTTACCCCTCCTTCCCTCTTCCCTCTCCTTCCCTCTTCCCTCTCCTTCCCTCTTCCCTCTCCTTCTTCAGTCTCCCCCTTCTTCCTTCTTCCCCAGTTAGGGCAGTCCGCATGGATGTGGGGGTGAAACGTGCATGAGTTTGATATATGATGATAGTCGGCAAATAATGTTCAGTAGGCTCTTGTTCAATAGAGCCTTGTGTTCAAAAGTTCAAGACGAATGGGTCGTCAGCACGGCATGAGGATGAAAGAATTATTACCGAGGAAATCGTGTTCAACTTAAGTCAATTGAACGAAGATGAACAAGTGACGATCACGTGGTGATCAGTCTCAGAAGACAAGATCTCCGATGATCGGAGACAAAAGGTACTATGCTTTACAAGATATATATTAGTGATTTATGCTCGCAGGATGATCAGCAGCATAAATTTCTGGGTATAATTCATGACGTCTGCCTGAAGATTATCGATGTGCGTGATGGATCTCGGGCTTTATTAGTGGTTTGTTTTAAGATGAGCTTCGTCGAGTCAGGAGACGGGTTCGCAGAAACGCTAAACACTTGTGATTAATGGAGATGTAAAACGGGAGAACACATGTTTGGCTAGAAAGCTCTGGGTAGCTGGAATGGCAGATAATTAAGATAGATAGATGATTGAATAGATAAATATATTGACAATTTTATAGGTAAATGTTTCGTACATTTTAACTACGTTTCGCACAGCAAATATAGGCAGATAATTAAAATAGATGATTAAATAGATAAAGATATTGACCATTTTATAGGTAAATGTTTCGTACATTTTAACTACATGTTTCGCACAGCAAATATAGGCACATAATTAAGATAGATAGATGATTGAATAGATAAATATATTGAAAATCTTATAGGTAAATGTTTCGTACTTTTTAACTACATGTTTCGCACAGCAAATATAGGCAGATAATTAAGATAGATGATTAGATAGATAAATATATAGACAATTTTATAGGTAAATGAATAAATGAATCGGATGAATAAAACAAATGAATAAATTAAATTAAATAGATAAAGCAAATAGACGGATCATGTAAGTTAAGCAAATAGATAAATGAATAAATAAATAGAAATAGATGAACGTAGATTAGATAAACTAATAGGTAGATAAATCATAATAAAGTGTCTGTATAGGGCCACTCCAGAAAGACGAGTCTTAATCGTATATCTAGTATAATAAAGTAACAGCCTTTGTCTGTCTGTCTGTTTGTTTGTTCACGAACTCCTAGGGTTTTGGAGATAGACTCCCATGACCATATATATTCTGATACCCTATCACTCCAGGTACTTGGATAACTATATTTCATTTCAAAAATGAAAAAAATATTTTGGTTAGGGTTAAGGGTGGGGTATGGTTAGGTTAGAGATTATTCACGAACTCCTAGGTTTTTGCAGATAAACCCCTATAACCATATATATTCTGAAACCTTATAACCCATGGTACTTGGATTACTATGATTTGTATCTACTATAATAAAGTGGTAACCTCTGTGTCTGTCTGTTTGTTCACGAACTCCACCCAAAACCATATATTCACCATAACCCATGCTACTTGGATAAGTGTATTTTATTTCCAAAGGGCGTCTCCCTCCTCAAATTGATTTTTTTCTTACTTTCTTAACATTTTATTTTTGTTACCTTTTCCATTGAGTTGTATTGATACGTGTAACTTTTCTCCACAAATTCTATCAAAATTAAAATGATCATCATTTGCCCGCAGCAACGCGCGGGTAATTTGGCTAGTATAGTAATATAATGGTTCTGTTTGAAAATTCTCGAGATGATCCAAACTTCATGTAACGATGTAGCACAGTCATGTCTGAGTAAAAAGATAGAGAGAGAGAGAAAAGATAACTAGTTTTAAAGTTGGACCAGCAATGGGCGTCTCAATGTATTCTCACCTAACAAATATGTGATCGCTTATACTGAAATAATACAAGGAATAATATTTTGAGGTCGCTGTCGATAGTTTTAATTGGAATATAATTGAAAAGGCTCCTGCTACGGTTAGTACATGTAAAGAGAGAGGGGAGAAAGAGAGAGTTTCTTGTATCACATGGCAAGACTCCATATCGAGGTTCTTCTCTTCTCGTTTGTACTCCTACAGGATTTTGATAAATGGACCAGTTATCATTATTTGATCAGAAAATGATCGAGATTGTAGCAAAACGCTGCACGAAGAACAAACAGGAAAATGAAAAACTTAATTGGCGAGATTGTTGAGGGAAGAACCAGTTCTTAGCCTTGGGGGTAGTGGCTGATCCATCGCGAGCCTGCTAGGCAGGAAGGTCCAGCACACATTCGATGTGATGGCTAGTCTGGTTCGAAGACTGCTTTCAAGAAGAGGAAGATTGACAGACGTGCGGGTGCACACACACACACACACACACACACACACACACACACACACACACACACACACACACACACACACATGTATTATTATTATTTTTTTCTTGTGGGTGCCTGGTTTTATCATAATAATCCAATAATTTATTCTACGACCGGTTTATTTATAAGCGTAAAGAATTTGAGTTTCTCAAGCAGGTGTTGGTGGACCCCAAAGAGATTTGAGTTCTCTAATCAACCAGATATTTTTCTATTTATTTATTGTTTTCCTACTTTATTTATCTGTTGTTGTCACTTGAATTTGCCTTTCTTGTCTTCTTTCTCTGTGTATGTGTGTGATTTTATTTCAGTGTTTGTTGTTCAACACGTTCTTTCAGTGGTCAAAGTGGATGGGTTGTTGTTGTGGGGTTGCCCGCTGACAGCTTAAAACGTTTGGGCTTTCCTCGCTGTCTTCTTTGTCTTCGTTAAGTAGAAAAAAATAAACAAAAAAACAAAAACAAAATTGCGAATCGGTGCGGATTGCGACTACGAGCGACGGTACTAAGTGGGCTTTTACCCGATTCTTATGGGATTCTGTTGACTTGGCTTGCGAGAACTGGTGTACAGTAGTGTACAAAAGTAGCGCTAACTATGTGCGGGCTTCGGTTTACGACTTGGCTGGGCTTAGGAAGTAATTAGCCTCTGTTTGAAACTACACGTAGCCCAGGTTTCAAAACATCCCTTCTCTAGAACCATAATTGGTTGTTAATTGCAATCGCCTCTCGGAAACAAACAAGGGGGGTTTATAATGTAATTCGGTGGTGATGGTGGTGGTGATGGTGGTGGTGGTGGTGATGATGGTGCTGGCGGGTGATTGGTCGTCCACATACCAACTCACCATTCTTTAATGATTGGATACTAATCACCAATAAAAAAAATGTACATACATACATATACCAAGGCTTTTTCCCCCTTACACGGGAGGTAGCCAAAAAACCACAGGCATAGAAACCACTCCCACCCATTCCATCCCCTACATATTCCACTCCCCTCTGCCCTCTTCCCTCCCTCTAATCTTGGCACCTCCTGGATGACGGGTCATCCCTGCATCTTGTCCACTGCCCAGGTTACCTTCACCACAATTTACTTCATCTCACCGTGGAAAGAAACCCTGGTTAATTCTGACAGAAGATACACTTTAAGTCTACGAGTAGGGCTTAGACAGAATAAAGTATCTAAAGTTTGCCGCTGGGTTGGTAACTATTGAGGGTGGGTCATCTCTTTTGGCCCTAGAGGAAGATAGTGTCTTAAAAAATGTTTAATTTTGTTCTTCAGGTCTCTCTCTCTCTCTCTCTCTCTCTCTCTCTCTCTCTCTCTCTCTCTCTCTCTCTCTCTCTCTCTCTCTCTCTCTCTCTCTCTCTCTTCACTCCTCGCCTTGTTTAATTCTTCCTCTCTTTCTCTCATTCTTTCATTTTACTCGATTTACGTCTTCTCCCTTTCTCCCTTCTTCTGTTAATGTTTCTCTCTACGAGTTCCAGGAGGTGCCAAGATAAGAGGGAGGGAGGAGGGGGAGGGGAGTGGAATAAATAGGAAATGGAATGGATGGGAGTGGTTTCTATGCCTTTTTCTTTTTGGCTATCCCCCGTGTAAGGGGGTAAAAGCCTTTGGTATATGTATGTATGTGTTACTTGTTTTTTTCTGTCCTAATCATTTCCCATATTCTCATGCTTTCATTTCCCGTTTTTTCTTTTTTCTTATCGTTTTCTTCAGTTTTCTAATTCCGTTTTCTTCTCCCTCTCCTTTCCCTATTTCGCATTTTCTCTCCTACCCTATTTCGTGTTCTTTCCTACATCCCTCTTTCCTCTTTCCTACCTACTCCCCCTCTCCCCTCTCCCCCTCTCCCCTCTCCCCCTCTCCCCTTTCCCCATCTCCCCCTTCCCCCATCTCCCCCTTCCCCCATCTCCCCCTTCCCCTTTCCCCCTCTCCCCCTTTCCCCTCACCCCCTTTCCCCTCTCCCCTCTCCCCTTTCCCTTCCCCTCTCCCCCTTCCCTTCCCCTCTCCCCCTTCCCTTCCCCCTCTCCCCCTTCCCTTCCCCCTCTCTTCCCTTCCTTTCCCCTCTCCCCCTCCCCTTCCCTTCCCCCTCTCCCCCTTCCCTTCCCCCTCTCCCCTTCCCTTCCCCCTCTCCCCCTTCCCTTCCCCTCTCCCCCTTCCCTTTACCCCTCCCCCTTTCCTTCCCCTCTCCCCCTTCCCCTTCCCCTCTCCCCCTTCCCTTTCCCCTCTCCCCCTTCCCTTTCCCCTCTCCCCCTTCCCTTTCCCCTCTCCCCCTTCCCTTTCCCCTCTCCCCCTTTCCTTCCCCCTCTCCCCCTTCCCTTCCCCTCTCCCCCTTCCCTTCCCCTCTCCCCCTTCCCTTCCCCTCTCCCCCTTCCCTTCCCCTCTCCCCCTTCCCTTCCCCTCTCCCCCTTCCCTTCCCCTCTCCCCCTTCCCTTCCCCTCTCCCCCTTCCCTTCCCCTCTCCCCCTTCCCTTCCCCTCTCCCCCTTTTCCCCTCTCCCCCTTTTCCCCTCTCCCCCTATTCCCCTTTCCCTTCCCCTCTCCCCTCTTCCCCTCTCCTTCCCTTCCCCTCTCCCCCTTCCCTTCCCCTCTCCCCCTTCCCTTCCCCTCTCCCCCTTCCATTCCCCTCTCCCCCTTCCCTTCACTCTCCCCCTTCCCTTCCCCTCTCCCCCTTCCCTTCCCCTTTTCCCCTCTACCCCTCCTCTTCCTTTCAGCAGCTTACCAAGTCGTATATTGTCCGTTCGCTTCCAACTCGGTAATGTCTGTTGCCAGCTAGTGCCTGTCTGTCTGTCTGTGCGTCACACTCGTTTTGTGCTTTGGTGAATCTTATGTCCGCCTCATCCTGACAGACTTCGTCACCTCTTTCTGCAGGTTTCCATTCATCCGATGACAGATGTGCTCGAGTGACACTCGGACATGCCCATGAATATGCTCGGGGATTTGGTGTGAAGCATATTATGTATGGTACGAGTGTCACTTTCGTTCTTGCTGCCGCCAGGCGATTTCAATCATCCCCGGTCCCTCCATCATGGACCGAATGTGTTGTAGCCATTCTCGCTTAACCCATCTCGTACTGGGAGACATTTCTTCTTTTGTTCTTAAAGCCGCCAGATGATTTTATTCGTTTCTGTGGCATCCACAACCACGAAGGTGAGGACAGACGTCACACTTGTAAAGCCGGTGTCACACTGTCCGGTGCCAGAGTTGTTGCTTGTTGTTGGCGTCAGTAAAGTCTCCGGCGCCACGGTTATGGCTTGTTGTTGGCGACAGCGAAGTCTCCGGCGCCACAGTTGTGGCTTGTTGTTGGCGACAGCAAAGTCTCCGGCGCCACAGTTGCGGTTCGTTGTTGGCGACAGCAAAGTCTCCGGCGCCACAGTTGCGGTTCGTTGTTGGTGACAGCAAAGTCTCCGGCGCCAGAGTTGCGGCTCGTTGTTGGCGACAGCAAAATCTCCGGTGCCACCGTTGCGGCTGTTGTTGGCGACAGCAAATTCTCCGGGGCCTCAGTTGCGGCTCGTTGTTGGCGATAGCGAAATCTCTGGCGCCACAGTTGTGGCTTGTTGGCGACACCAAGTCTCCGGCGCCAGAGTTGTGGTTCGTTGTTGGCGACAACAATGTCTCCGGCGTCACAGTTGCGGCTCGTTGTTGGCGATAGCGAAATCTCCGGCGCCACAGTTGTGGCTTGTTGTTGGCGACAGCAAAGTCTCCGGCGCCACAGTTGCGGTTCGTTGTTGGCGACAGCAAAGTCTCCGGCGCCACAGTTGCGGTTCGTTGTTGGCGACATCAAAGTATCCGGCGCCACAGTTGCGGCTCGTTGTTGGAGATAGCGATGTCTCCGGCGCTGCCGCTGCCGCTGTTGTTGGCGACAACGAACTCTCCGGCGCCACCGTTGCGGCTGTTGTTGGCGACAACGATGTCTCCGGCGCCACAGTTGCGGCTCGTTGTTGGCGACAGCAAAGTCTCCCTTATGAGTCATTAAACTCCTAAGGTTATGAGAGTATCTTAACAAGGTGGTCGTAATATCAAAGTCCGTCGCCAGGTGATTTTATTAAGCTAACTGAACTTTTCCAAAACTTGGCCGCATCTGGCAAACGCTCTCTACTATTACAAAGTAGAATTTTACCTGATTTTCTAGTTGTTAAGCTCATCCGGCTTAATGGAATGTCAATAAAAATCCCCCTGTGAATCTCATTAATTATATCCAATGAACTTAGTACGAATTTCTTAATAACGATTTCCAGGTCTGGCAAAACAAGTTAAAAGTACGGCCCAATTCAAAGTAGAAAATTCTAGTTAAGCTTATCTAGCTTGATGACAAATTTATAAAAAATACCTATGAATTTAATTAATTATAGCAAACGAGGTTAGTAAAACTATAATGGTAGAAAGGTTTTAAAAGTGTGTCCCTGAGGACAATTCCTTCGCAACGTCGGTTAAATCCGTTAAATCGGTTAAGTCGGTTGAACCCAAAGAGGATCGATAGGATCTCGGTCAAGGTGACGATCTAGTATGCGTTGCTTTCCTTGTCCTCCTCGTCGAAGCCTCTGTGGGGCGTTTATCCTTGTGTTAGTGGTTTACTGGTGAACTGAAGGTTGGTGTCTCGTTCAATTGAAGGTTAGTTGCAATGTGCTGGGGACGGGTGGCGTCTTTTAATTCGTTCGTTTGTTTATTTACTTGTTTATGTAATTGTACGTTTATTTAATTGTATGTTTATTTATTTGTTTGTTTATTCATTTCATTTTTTATATCTTGTTTTTGTGTTTGTTTGTTTTGTTCTCTCGGTTCGTTTATGTACTTGTTTATATATTTCTTTTTAATTAATTATATTTATTTTTATTTTTCATTTTATTCTGTTCTCTCGTGTCATATATATGTTATATATATATATATATATATATATATATATATATATATATATAATATATATATAATGTGTGTGTAGCAATTCTCTGATGTTTAGATAGGAATGAGAGTGGGTGTGTGCGTGTGTGTATACTTGTGTATATGTTTATACGTGTGGGGAGAACATTGCATTCTGAAAATTCTTTAACAGGCGTCTCGGCAAGGTCATGCAGTATCGTCTGTCATGTAGGTGCGCGCATGCTCTAAAGAATGATTTTATATCATTCTTTTTATGGCACAGATGCATATTATTAAGAACGTTTTATGTACAACCTGACGCCTGGGAATACAGGGGGCATTTGCATTTAGGGACAGGCGTGTTCTCGATTCTGCCCTTGAACGAGTTTTAGAATTTGGTGTGCCAATCTGCCTTCGTATGTGAACTCTTCGTTTCCTAGGTGGACCGTAGGAGTAGGTATTAAAGGTTTGGCCTCGGTGTTAGCGGCTTGGCCTCGTTCTTACCGGCTTGGCCTCGTTCTTACCGGCTTGGCCTCGGTGTAACCGATTTGGCCTCGTTCTTACTGGCTTGGTCTCGGTTTTACCGGATGTTGTCCTCGGTGTTATCGGCTTGGCCTCGATGTTATCGGCTTGGCCTCGATGTTATCGGCTTGGCCTCGGTGTTACCTGCTTGGTCTCGTTCATACCACCTTGGCCTCGTTCATACCGCCTTGGCCTCGTTCATACCGGCTTGGCCTCGATGTTACTGGCATGGTCACGGTGTTACCGGATGTTGTCCTCTATGTTACCGGCTTAGCCTTGTTCTTACCGGTCACTCCTAAGTACTACAGCTGTCGACGTCTTTTGCGTAGTCGTATCGGAAGCATTTCTTAATGTTGAACATTTGCGATAGTAAGAAGCTTGTTAGGTTGTAGAGAATTCATCCCAAAGATAGTCTCGTAGCTGCCTACGTGTCGAGCATGATAGTTCCTGAAGGTCGTGGATCTGAATTCCCCATAGCTGAGTTAATTTTTGTATAATTGGTTTATTTTCATTTTCATTTGTAATTTATTTGTTTAATAATTTATTGTATTTGTTCAAGGGTTGATTGACTTGTCAATTGCTTGTAGAACCTACCTCTGTGCTTGCCTTGATGGTTCGAATTTTTCTGTTGATGAATCTTACAGAGGTGGAAAACACACTGCCGATATTGCAGTCTGTTAATCCATTATTAGTCTGTGAAGTCCCACTGGCTGTTGTCCTGTTATCAAGAGAAGATCGTAGCAAGATTAGTAGTGACAATGAACTTTGAACACTGGATGTATATTTCGATTATACAAATGAAAGAATGATACAAGCTAACGCAGTTAAGTCGATATATTAGTTGCCACATTGGTGGAAGAGAGGTATGGCAAGCAAGCGAGTAGATGAATGGATATAATGGGGAATATGCAGGTGGATCATCCAGCCCGGTTCTTCTAGAATATCGTCTCCCAACCTATTCTCACCATAGCACCCCCTGCTGTCATGTCTAATCAGTCCAGCACCCCTATCTTGTTATTAAAAGGATAAAAGAAAGTGAAGTGTACTGCTTGATGATTTATTTTCTTAATTCCTTAGAACTGAAACAAATTGACAATATTGTTTGTAGAAGAATTAGGAACACCATAGAAAAAGTCCAATATGCTCAACTAGGTAATCAATGATACATATATCAATGTGATTTTTGTGTGCATCACATACTAGCACCCCCTATAATGGATTTCAGCACCCCCAGAGGGTGCTAGCACCTCAGGTTGGGAAACTGTTCTAGAGCGTAGACTCATCGATGATTCCAGAAGTTTTGTCGTCGTCAGTGGGACGCAGCAGCAGCAGCAGCAGCACTGTCGGCCCAACGCAGCAGGAAGGGAAAGATGTAGCAGACGACGAATAATTTGGAAGTTCTCGTTCGAAAATGAAATAGAAGGAAAGAGATTAATAAAATTGATAGAATTAAATTAATAAATTAGTTAAGTATATATTTTGTAAGAAGCGTCATACTAGGCTGCGTCATATGGAAAACGCGTGACTTATCAGATTTCAAAATGGTACTTTCAATATTTGATTACTTTGATTTATTTGTGTGTTATATCTGTTCGTTTGATTTTTGTTCCATTTATTTATCTGTATTTGTCGAGACTTGCAATGTTTTTAATTCTTTCTTTTACCAAATCTATAATTTTCTGTAATGATAATCTTTCTTTTTGACCAAAGAGATAATTTGTCGACGTAGTGTAGAAATCTTATTTTACGTGTTGTAGAGGTAAATGTTACCAGTAACACAAGTTACCAATTGTTACCATTTGTTACCAGACCTCTTGGATGTTGCCTGGTTACCTTTGCAAATCGCCAAACCGTCCTATATAATATTACCAGTCTCGTTGTCACTATCGTCGCAATTGTCACCATAATCACTATCAATGTGTTATTATAATCACTGTCTTATAATCAGATTGAACGCATTGTTGTCACAATCAGTATATTCATCATCATCATCGTCGTCGTCGTCGTCATCGTGATCATCATCATCATCATCATCATCATCATCATTATCACCATCAGCAGCAGCAGCATCACCGTCAAGTCATCATCACCGTCATCATCATCATCATCACCATCACCATCACCATCATCACCACCATCATAATAATCAATCATCACAATTATTATTTGTAATTATTTATACACTTTTATTCATGTTTTGTTATGCACTGCAAATGCATGACTGTGCGTGCGTATGTGCGTGCGTGTGTGCGTGCGTGCGCAACATGACACTTTAAATGGTTGGCCCTCCCGCGTTATATTGCACCCAGGGATTCCGGTGTTTGTGTGTGCGTATGTACGCGATTTACTCGTTTTCTCACTATAAAAATGTGTGTGTGTGTGTGTACACCAAATTGCATTTACCTTGTTGTAGTTTACAGAATAATAGCCATGCTCATAGTGTGTCTCTGAGTTTCAAATGTCAGTTATGATCTTAAATGTGTGTGTGTGTGTGTGTGTACACGCGCGATCGTACTGATGTATGTATACGTATATGTGCATACGTACGTGTACGTGCGTATGCGCGTGCGTACCCTATGTACGTTCGTGTGTGCGACCTTAAAGTTGTGCTTGTGTATTCGTGTGTGTGTGTGCGTGCGTGCGTGCGTAGACAAGGGGCCCTTGAGCGTGACCCGTCAGTCAGCGATTCCCCTAGGGACGCTTCGCTATCTAATCCTGCGTCGTCGCTGTCCTCTCTTACTCCTCCTCCTCCTCCTCCTACACCTCCTGCACCTTCTACACCTCCTCCTCCTCCTCCTCCTGCACCTTCTACACCTACACCACCTCTTCTTCTCCTCCTCCTCCTCCTCCTCCTCCTCCTCTTCCTACAGCTCCTCTACCTTCTCCTCCACCTTCACTTCCCCCTCCTCCACTTCCCCTCCTACTCTTCCTCCCCCTCCCTTCCCTCCTCCTCCTCCTCCTCCTCGAAAATAAATCGGAAAAAATATTGCTAAACCTCTATAACTCCTTGGTTCGTCCCCATCTAGAATACTGTGTACAATTTTGGTCCCCATACTACCAGAAAGATATTAACAAACTAGAAAGAGTGCAACGGAGAGTGACCAAAATGATACCAAGGCTGAGAAATCTGCCGTATGAAGAAAGACTAAAAAATCTAAACTTATTCTCCCTCTCAAAAAGAAGAATGCGAGGAGATTTGATTGAGGTTTTTAAAATGTTCAAAGGCTTTGACAACATTAATGTCAAAGATTACTTCTTATTAGACCAATCAAATACAAGAAGACGCCACGATTTCAAAGTAATTGGCAAAAGATTCTCTACGAACGAAAGTAAGCACTTCTTCTTTAACCGGGTTGTTAACGTGTGGAATTCGTTACCTCCCACTGTCGTCGAAAGTAACACGATAACAACATTTAAAAATCGCTTAGACAAATACTTGGAATCTAATCCGCAGATAAAATATTATCCTTTGCAATAAAAGATATGACAATCAGACATTTAATCATAATTGGATTAATCGGATAGGATAGTGATAGCAGTAGTATTAGTTCATCTTCTATCGCCTAGTTGCCCTGTTTCCTTAACTGTAGTGTAGTTTAGTTAACACAAACAGCCTCGTTAGGGCCAGTAGGCCTGCTGTTGTTTGTTCTTCCTTTGTGTTCCTTTGTGTTCCTCCCACTCCTCCATTCCCTCTTCTGTTCATCACGGTTTTTTTTTTGTTTTTTTTTCCAAATCCTTTTCATGTATGGCTTTTGATCTCCTCGGTCTAGCTCCCATGCACGCACCCGACGCTCCCATCCCTGTCGCCTCTTTCCTTGTACTTTCCTTTGTCTCCTTCCTTCCCATGAGCGTCGCTTCGTCACGCCAGAGGAAGTCCTAGCTGCTGTCGGCGGGAAGGACGCTACTCCCCTCCTTTCCGCCCTCCCTCACTCCCTCCCTCACTCCCTCCCTCACTCCCTCACTCCTTCATTTCCGCTCTCCCTCCCTCCCTCCCGCCATCCATCATTCCCTCCTTCCCTTCTTCCTTCCCGCCCTCCTTCATTCCCTCCTTCCTTTCCTCCCTCCCTTCTTCCCTCCCTTCTTCCCTCCCTTCTTCCCTCCCTCCCCTCGTTCCCTCCTTTCCGCCCTCCCTCATTGCCTTCTTCCCTCCTTCCCTCCCTCTCTCCATCCTTCCTTCTCTCCCTCCCTCCCTCCTCTCCCTCCCTCCCTCCCTCCTTTCCGCCCCACCCTCCTTCCCTCCTTCCTCCCTCCCTCCTTACCTCCCTCCTTCATTCCCTCATTCCTCCTTTCCGTCCTCCCTTAGTCCCTCCTTTCCCCTTCCCCCTCCCTCCCTCCTTTCCCCCCTCCCTCCTTTCCCCCCTCCCTCCTTTCCCCCTCCCTCCTTTCCCCCTCTCTCCCTCCTTTCCCCCTCTCTCCCTCCTTTCCCCCTCTCTCCCTCCTTTCCCCCTCTCTCCCTCCTTTCCCCCTCCCTCCATCATTCCCTCCTTTCCGCCCTCTCTCCTTCCTGCCCTCCCCCTCCCCCTCTCCTGCCCTCCCTCCTTCCCGTCCTCCCTCCTTCCTTCCCTCCCTCCCGCCCTCCTTCCCTCCCTCCTTGCCGGTCATTTCCCGACGTCTTTATTATAATCTTTACACTAATTCAGCTCATTCCACCCTTCGCGTCTCCTCTGGTCTTCGTCCTCGGTCTCCATCCTCCTCCTCCTCCTCCTCTTTCTCCTCCTCCTCCTACTCTTTCTCCTCCTCCTCCTCTTTCTCCTCCCTTTTCTCCCCCTCTTTCTTCTCCTTTGTCTGCCACTTTTCTTTTTCTCTTCCCCCTCTTTCTCTCCCTCTCTCTCTTCCTCTTTAATTTTGTTCTCTTTGTTCTCCTCGACCTCCTCCTCGTCCTCCTCGTTCTTATCTTTGTTCTCCTCTTTATTCTCCTCGTCCTCTTATTATTGTGCTCCTCGTTGTCCTAGTTCTCATCCTCGTTCTCATCCTTGTTCTTTTCTTCGTTCCCCTCTCCCTTGTTCTTCACCTCTTTGTTCTCCTTGTTCGTTCTCCTTGTCATGCTCGTTCTTGTTCTGTCCGTTCTTCTGCTCGTTCTCATTGTTCTGTTCGTTGTTCTTGTTCTCTCATTATTATCGATATTTTACTCGTTCTTCTCGTTCTTCTTGTTCTCCTTTTCCTCGTCCTCCTTGTCCGTTTCCTCTTCCCCTCTCTTCCCCTCTTGTATTTCCCCTCGCCTATGCCTCCTGTCAGAATTCCCCTCTCCTATTTTACCCTCCCATCTCTTCCACTCGCCTCTTCCATTCTTCTGGCTTCCCCTCATCCCCTCCACTCCTCTTCCTCTTTCCTCTTCTCCCCTCTTTTCCCCACCCCTCTCTTCCCTCCCCTCCCCTCTCTTCCCTCCCCTCTCTCCCTCCCCTCCCCTCTCTTCCCTCCCCTCCCTTCCCTCCCCTCCCCTCTCTTCCCTCCCCTCCCCTCCCCTCTCTTCCCTCCCCTCCCTTCCCTCCCCTCCCCTCTCTTCCCTCCCCTCCCCTCCCCTCTCTTCCCTTCCCTCCCCTCCCCTCCCCTCTTTTCGCTCCCCTTTCTTCCCTCCCCTCCCTTCCTTCCCCTCCCTTCCTTCCCCTCCCCTCTCTTCCCTCAACTCCCCTCCCTTCCCTCCTCTCCCCTCCCCTCTCTTCCCTCCCTTCCCTCTCTTCCCTCCCCTCCCCTCCCCTCCCCTCTCTTCCCTCCCCTCCCCTCTCTTCCCTCCCCTCCCCTCCCCTCTCTTCCCTCCCCTCCCCTCCCCTCTCTTCCCTCCCCTCCCCTCCCCTCTCTTCCCTCCCCTCTCCTCCCTTCCCCTTCTTTCTCCTCTCGCTCCTCTTTCCTCTTCTTTCTCCTCTCGCCCCTCCTTCCCCTCCTCTCTCTCTTCTCCTCTCCTCCCTTTCCCTTCTTTCTCCTCTCGCTCCTCCTTCCCCTTCTTTCTCCTCTCGCCCCTCCTTCCCCTCCTCTCTCTTCTCCTCTCCTCCCGCTCTTCCTTCCCCTCCACCAATCCCGCCCCTCCTTCCTTTTCCTTCCCTTCCCCTCCCCTCCCCCCTTTCCTTCTCCTCTCTTCCCTTCTCCTCCCGTCCCCTTCTTTCTCCTCCCTTTCCCCTCCTTCCCCTCTTCTCTCCTATCCTCTCCTCCCCTCCCTTCCCCTTCCTTCCCCTTCCACTCAGCACTTCCGGATACTCTCTCTCTCTTTCTCTCTCTCTCTTTTATCGGCTCCGTCTTCCATGTTCTTCATTTTTCCGCGTTTCTCAGTTTCCATTTCTTTCTCATTCCCCGTCTTTTCTTTATTTTCTCTTTACGTGTTTTCTCTTTTCTTTCTCCTCTGTGCTTAACTCTTCGTCCCTTCCGTGCGTGATTGTACTTGCGTTCTTTGATTTGGCTGCCGCCAAGCGATTTTATTCATGGCGGAGGAAGGAGTGCAGTCATTGTCCTCTAACCTCGGTCGGTCGCTGCCCCCTCCTCCTCCTCCTCCTCCTCCTCCTCCTCCTCCTCCTCCTCCTCCTCCGCCCTCCTCCACCTCATTATAATCATCATTCTCATCACCATCCTCCTCCTCATTCTGTTCCTCCCCTTCTCTCTCCTCTCTCCCCCACTCTCCCCTACTCTCCCCCTCTCTCTCCCCCTCTCTCTCCCCCTCTCTCTCCCTCTCTTCTCTCTCTCCCTCCCCCCTCTCCCCCTCTCTTCTCTCCCTCCCTCCCTCCCTCCCTCAGCTCCTCTTCTCTGTTTCTTGTTCTCGGGTTCTTGATCATCGTCGTCTTCGTCGTCGTCGTCATAAACTCTTAAGAGTGCCGTTTCTCGCCTCGATGCTTATCGCCAACCCGCGCGGTGCGGTTCCCGCGCCCGGCCGCGGCGGTTCCCCGAATGTCATTCTTTGTGTTTGCCTTGGGTTCGAGTGCTTGAGACCACAGCCGTCTTCCCCCCCTCCCCCTTCCCTTTCCCCCTTTCCTCTTTCCTCCTTCCACTGGCTCCCGCACATGTCTTGGCGGTCTACTCTCTCTCTCTCTCTCTCTCTCTCTCTCTCCCTCTCTCTCTTCATCTCTCCCTCTCTCTCTGTCTCTCCCTCTCTCTCTTCATCTCTCCCTCTCTCTCTTCATCTCTCCCTCTCTCTCTTCATCTCTCCCTCTCTCTCTTCATCTATCTCTCTCTCTCTTCATCTATCTCTCTCTCTCTCTGTCTGTCTCCCTCTCTCTCTCTCTCTCCCTCCCTCTCTCCTTCCTTCCCCGTCGTTCTCTTTTCCACTTGGTCTCTTTCCATTTCAACATTTCATCCGTCGTCGTCAGCCCATGCACTGTACCTGTCTCCTGCTGCGATCTTTTCATTTGTTCCCTTTCCATCTTTCCATATATTCCCCTTTTCCTCGTCGGCTTTTTCCTCTTTTTTCTTCGTCTGCGTGTCGTTGTTATTGGTGCATTTGTTTTCTTCTTTCCATTCCTTACTCTTTTTTTCGTCAGTTTTTCTCTTTTTTTTCCTTGTCTCCTTGTCTTCTTTGTCCTCTTTTTCATCGTGTTTGTCCTTTCCTCGTCTGTTTGTCCTCGTTGTCCTCGTCTGATTGTCCTCTTTGTCCTCGTCTGTTTCTCCTCTTTGTCCTCGTCTGTTTGTCCTTTGTCCTCGTCTGTTTGTCCTCTTTGTCCTCGTCTGTTTGCCCTCTTTCCTCGTCTGTTTGTCCTCTTTCCTCGTCTGTTTGTCCTCTTTCCTCGTCTTTGTCCTCTTTCCTCGTCTTTGTCTTCTTTCCTCGTTTGTTGTCCTCTTTCCTCGTTTGTTTCTCCTATTTTTCCTTGTTTGTTTCTCCTCTTTTTCCTCGTCTCTTTTTCCTCTTTTTCCTCGTATGTTTTTCCTCCTTTCCCGTCAGTTTGTTCGCTTTTACTTGTCTGCATGTTCTCTTTTCCTCGTCAGTTTTTCCTTATCCTCTTTATCCTCTTCCTCTTTTCCCCTTCCTCTTTTCCCCTTCCTCTTTTCCCCTTCCTCTCTTCCTCTCCCTCTCTTCCTCTCCCTCTCTTCCTCTCCCTCTTCCTCTACCTCTCTTCCTTCCTCTCCCTCTCTTCCTCTCCCTCTCTTCTTCTCCCTCTCTTCCTCCTCCTCTCTTCTTCTCCCTCCCTTTCTCTCCCTCTCCCTCCCTTTCTCTCCCTCTCCCTCTTTTCCCCTTCCTCTTTTCCTCTCCCTCTCTTCCTCTCCTCTTCCTCTCCCTCTCTTCCTCTCCCTCTCTTCCCCTTCCTCTTTTCCTCTCCCTCTTTTTCTCTCCCTCTTTTTCTCCAGAGTTGTATCTTTCCAAGTCTCTCCACCCCTCCTATCTACC
Organism: Oratosquilla oratoria; assembly: GCF_046742065.1. NCBI lineage: Eukaryota > Metazoa > Arthropoda > Malacostraca > Stomatopoda > Squillidae > Oratosquilla > Oratosquilla oratoria. The sequence continues at coordinate 9,100,343 of NC_134805.1, forward strand.
TCATCCTCCTTGCCTTCCTCGACTCGTCATCTTTCTCTTCTTGTCTCAACTTTCCTCCCACTCTCCGTCCTGCTTTCACTCCTCTTCCTCTCTCCTCTTCCTCCTACCTCCGTCTTCTGCTCCATCTCCCTTTTACCTCCAACTTTGTACCTCTTGTCTTCAACTACCTCCTTCCAGGGACCTCTCGACCCAGAAGTTATTTACTACAATATATTTTTAATCTTACGGATCAAATCATTAATTCTTTTATGATTGGTCTTCACTCAAAAGGAAAAGTAGTCTAGTCAATTTTAACTACTATTTTGATTTTTTATTTATCTATTATTTTATTTTATTTATTTGTTTATTTATTTGTTTTTATTCGTTCTTTTCTTGAATCTCCTTCACCATCTGTGATTCCACCTATTCGGGGAGATGTTGTTTCTAAGGATAGAAACGCTGGTTTTTGTTGACCAAATAGAGGCTCTCACACCCCCTCGACTGTCTCTCACCCTCCCCACTGCCTGTCTTACTGCCTCTCACACACACACACACACACACACACACACACACCACACCACACCACACCACACACACACACACACACACACACACACACACACACACACACACACACACACACACACACTGCCTCTTTGACTCCCTCTTCACTCCCCCGTGCCTCTATGACTACCTCTCTGAATGCCTTTCACCCTCCCCAGTGCCTCTGACTGCCTCTCACTACCCCCACAGTGCCTCTCTGCCTCGTACCCTCCCCACTGCCTCTCACCCTCCCCACTGCCTCTCTGACTGCCTCTCACCCCACCCCTACTGTCTCTCTGACTACCTCTCACCCCACCTCCACTGCCTCTCTGACTGCCTCTCACCCACCCCCACTGCTTCTCTGACTGCCTCTCACACCCCCACTACCTCTCTGACGGCCTCTTATCTCGCGACTGCCTCTCTATCACGGCATCACGGCCGCCTTCCATGCCTCAGTGAGTGCCTCACCTCCAGGTCTTGTTGCCTCATTCCTTCTTCGCTCTCTCTTCGAACTTTGCTCCCCGACTCCCAGACCCCTGGACTCCCAGCAGCCCCCCTACCCCGGACTCCCAGCAGTCCCCTACCCCGGACTCCCAGCAGTCCCCTACCCCGGACTCCCAGCAGCCCCCCCCCCTACCCCGGACTCCCAGCAGCCCCCCCCCTACCCTGGACTCCCAGCAGCCCCCCTACCCCGGACTCCCAGCAGTCCCCTACCCCGGACTCCCAGCAGCACCCCCCCTACCCCGGACTCCCAGCAGTCCCCTACCCCGGACTCCCAGCAGCACCCCCCCTACCCCGGACTCCCAGCAGCACCCCCCCTACCCCGGACTCCCAGCAGCCCCCCCCCTACCCAGGACTCCCAGCAGCCCCCCCCCTACCCCGGACTCCCAGCAGCCCCCCCCCCTACCCAGGACTCTCAGCAGCCCCCCCCCCTACCCAGGACTCTCAGCAGCCCCCCCCCCCCTACCCCGGACTCCCAGTCTCCGGACTCCTAGCTCGCATAGCTTCCACCTTTCTCGCTTCCACCCTTCTCGCTTCCACTTTCCCTCACATTTGACTTTCCCCTCCCCCCTCCCCCTCCCCCCCGTGCCACTCCTTCTCTTCTTCTTCTTCTGGAATGTTCTCTCTTGTTTCAATCCATTGCTCTTGTCGCTCTTTTTGCTATTTATTTGTTTGATTTTGCTTGCAGTGCCTGAGCTCTTGTTGTCTTTTCATGTTTATTTATTTATTTATTTATTTTTTCATGGTATTGTGGATTGCAGTGGTTCCCAAATTTTGTTTACATGTATATATATATTCATTTATCGTTATTGTTATTTGAGTTATTGCTGTATTTTTAATCTTCTTTTTCTTATTATTATCAGTACTATTATTATTATTATTAACATTATTACTATGATTGTTGTTTTCATTAATTATTATTGTTGTTTTTACTATTGAGATTGGGTTCAGTCATAAAGTTTTACGTAGACCGAATATGGAAACATTTTCAGTATACAGGGTTTAGCTTTAATGACCAAAAATATTTATATTTTTTGGTATACCAGAACGTGTTTTCGATTGAGAATCGTCGGGATCATTTTAAAAACAAAATTATAATTTTTAAATTTTGATTATAAAATAAGAGATGCTGGCGCTGTAAATTCAGCACACAAACCTTCTTGTCCTTACTTTATCTTTTCCTTCTCGCCTTACTTTTTTCTCCTTATATTTTCTCTTAACTCGCCTTACTTTTTCTTTTCCTCCCCGCCTTACTTTTTCCACCTTATATTTTCTCTTAACTGGTCCCTACTTTTTCCCTTGCCTCCTTACTTTTTTCACCTTATATTTTCTCTTAACTCGCCTTACTTTTTCCCTTGCCTCCTTACTTTTTTCACCTTATATTCTCTCTTAACTCGCCTTACTTGTTTTCTTCCTTCCCTCCTTACTTTTTTCTCCTTATATTTTCTCTTAACTGGCTTTACTTTTTGTTTTCCTACCCTCCTTCTTTTTTCACCTTATATTTTCTCTTAACTGGCCTTATTTTTTCTTTTCCTTCCCGGCTTACTTTTTTCACCTTATAATCTCTCTTAACTCGCCTTACTTTTTCTTTTCCTTCCCTCCTTATTTTTTTCACCTTATATTCTCTCTTAACTCGCCTTAATTTTTCTTTTCCTTCCCGCCTTACTTTTTTCACCTTATATTTTCTCTTAACTGGCCTTACTTTTTCTTTCCCTCCTTACTTTTTTCACCTTATATTTTCCCTTAACTCGCCTTACTTTTTCTTTTACTTCCCTCCTTACTTTTTTCACCTTATATTTTCTCTTGACTCGCCTTACTTTTCACTTGATATTGTCGTGTTTCGTCAGTTTGTCATTCTTGTCCATCCACATTGATCCTTCTCTCATCTTTTGTCACTTTAATCCTTTATACTCTGCCCCCCTTCCTTCCCCCTTTCCTACCCCTCCCCTCCCCCTTCCTTCCCCCTCCTACTCCCTCCTTTCCCCCTTCCCTCTCTCCCTTTCTCATCCCTTCCTCCCTTCCTTCCCACTCCCTCCCTTCCCCTTCCCCTTCCCTTCCTCCCTTCCTTCCTACTCCCTCCCTTCCCCCTCCCTTCCCCCTCCCTACTCTCTCCCTTCCACTTCCCTTCCTACTCCCTTCCTCCCCCCTTCCCTATCTCCCTTTCTCCTACCTTCCTCCCTTCCCCACTCCCTCCCTTCCCCCTCCCTCCTTTCCCTCTGCCTTCTCCCTTCCCCTGCCTTCTCCCTTCCCCTTCCTTCCCCTCCCCCTTCTCCCTTCCTTCCCCTCCCCCTTCTCCCTCCCTTCCCATCCCCCCTTCCCCTCCCCTCCCCATCACCCCTTCCCCACCACCCCTTCCCCACCACCCCTTCCCCACTTCCCCCTCCCTCTACCCTCTTTCATGAATTCCATCTTCTCAATCTCCTCTCGTCTCCTTCCCTCACGTTTCCCCCTCCTCATCTCCCCTCCTCGTCTCCCCCTTCACGTTTTCCCCTTCTCGCCTTCTACCTCTTTCCCCCAGCTTGTCATTCCCATGCCTCCTCTCTCGCCCCTCACTCCTCTTCTCTCTCCTCACTCCTCTTCTCTCTCCTCTCCGTCCCTCCTCTTGTCTCCCCTCTCTACACTTGCCTCCTCAAATCTGTCTGCTTCTTCCTCTCCCGTCTCGTCGTACCTACTTTCTTCCTCGCCCGTCTCGTCGTACCTACCTGTCTGTTTCTTCCTCGCCCGTCTCGTCGTACCTACTTGTCTATTTCTTCCTCTCCCGTCTCATCGTACCTGTCTGTCTGTCTGTCTTCCTCTCACGTCTCATCGTACCTACTTGTCTGTCTCTCCCTCTCCCGTCTCATCGTACCTACCTGTCTGTTTCTTCCTCTCCCGTCTCGTCGTACCTACCTGTCTGTTTCTTCCTCTCCCGTCTCATCGTACCTTCTCAAATCTGTCTGTCTCTCCCTCTCCCGTCTCATCTTCCCCCGTCTGGGTACAGTTGCGACCACTGGCTGAGTCCGGACATGGGGCACGGATACGATAGTTTCCGGGTGTTAGACAGACACCTATACAGTACCGAGGAGAACAAGACCGGGAGCTTCGTGGAGTAGGAAGAAGGGCGTTGCTCCTCCTCCTCCTCCTCCTCCTCCTCCTGGACAATTATAAGAAGCGGTATTCGGTCCAACCTCTCTATCTCTCTCTCTCTCTCTCTCTCTCTCTCTCTCTCTCTCTCTCTCTCTCTCTCTCTCTCTCTCTCTCTCAATCTCTCTCTCTCTCTCTCTCAATCTCTCTCTCAATCTCTCTCTCTCTCAATCTCTCTCTCTCTCTCTCTCTCTCTCTCTCCGTCTCACTGTGTCTGTGTCTCTTTCTCTGTCTGTCTGTCTGTCTCTCCCTTTCTCAATCTCACTCTCGTACTGTGTCTGTGTGTACAGTGTGTGTGTGTGTGTGTGTGTGTGTGTGCAGTGCGCGCGTGTATGTGTGTGTGCGTGTATGGTGCGTGTGTTCGTTGTGTACAGTGTTTATATAGATTTTGTACGTGTACAATGTACATGTGTACAGTTTGTGTGTATATGTGTGTGTGTGTATGCATGCGTGTGGGCGGGCCATGTGGGCGGGATGTGGGCGGCGGCTTTGGACCGGGAGCCCGAGAGAGACGACCGGAATGATCGCAGAGGTTCTGGTATGTCGGGACAATGGGCGGTGGTAGACGGGCGTGCGGACGTGCGGGCGGGCGGAGAGAGAGAGAAAGAGAGACCAATTTCGGGCAAGTTGTCAGTGGAAAGGATCCGGAACTACATTTTGAAATACGTGGACGGGGAGGGGGAGGGGGAGGGGCCGGGGGGGAAGGGGAAGGGGAAGGGGGGGATGTCTGTAGGAGGGTTCTGTCCCGCGCATGCGCCATTTCAGATGCGCTGGTCGTTGATGCGGTCGAGTGTCCAGGCTGGCTACAGAATGGCTATGTTCTCTCTCTTTCTCTCTCTCGCTCTCGTTCTCTGTGTGTGCAATTGCGCGCGCATGCTCCTCTCTCTCTCTCTCTCTCTCTCTCTCTCTCTCTCTCTCTCTCTCTCTCTCTCTCTCTCTCTCTCTCTTCTCTCTCTACTCACTGTGTGTGTGTGTTTGGGTATGTGTGTGTTTGGGTGTGTGTGTGTGTGTGTGTGTGTGTTTGGGTATGTTTGTGTGTGTGTGTGTGTGTGTGTTTGGGTATGTGTGTGTGTGTTTGGGTATGTGTGTGTGTGTGTGTGTGTGTGTGTGTGTGTGTTTGGGTATGCGTGTGTGTGTGTGTGTGTGTGTGTGTGTGTGTGTGTGTGTGTGTTTGGGTATGTTTGTGTGTGCGTGTTTGGGTGTTTGTGTGTTTAGGTATGTGTGTGTGTGTGTGTTTGGGTGTCTGTGTTTGCACGTGCATGAGCCGCTCTCTCTCTCTCTCTCTCTCTGTGTATGTGTGTGTGTGTGTGTGTGTGTGTGTGTGTGTGTGTGTCAATTAATCCTACAGCTGCAGTGTAAAGGGGGCAAGTGAGGAGTTGAATAAAATAATCTGGCGACAGCGGGACAAATAGAAGGATCTCCTTTGTCTTCGGGTTAAAGGATTTGTGTGTGTGTGTGTGTGTGTGTGTGTGTAGGGCGTAAGTGATGTTTTAAGTGCAGTGCACGTTAGTCTTCCTCTCTCCCTCTCTCCCTCTCTCCCTCTCTCCCTCCCTCGCTCCCTCGTTGCCTTGCCGTCCCGCGTCCCACGCGTACTGTCCGTCGTCTACTCCTCCTCCTCCTCCTCCTCCTCCTCCTCCTCCTCCTCCCACGTGCGTTTTCGCCCTTCAACTGCTCCCTCTTCGCGTCCCGTTGTCCTCCTCCCCCACCTCCTCCTCTTCCTCCTCCACACCCTTCTCCATACCCTCCTACTTCTGTTCCACTTCCTCTTCCACTTCCTCTTCCACTTCCTCTTCCACCTACTCGTCCTCCTCCTCGCCCTCCTCCTCCTCCACCTCCTCTCCCTCCTCTTCCACTTCCACCTACTCGTCCTCCTCCTCACCCTCTTCCTCTTCAACTTCCACTTCACTTCCTCTTCCACCTACTCGTTCTCCTCCTCCTCGTCCTCTTCCTCCTAATCATCGTCCTCCTCCTCCTCCTCCTCCTCATTCTTGTCCTCATTCTCGTCCTTCTTTCCTTTCCTCCTCCTCCTCATTCTTGTCCTCATTCTCGTCCTTCTTTCCTTTCCTCCTCCTCCTCATTCTTGTCCTCATTCTCGTCCTTCTTTCCTTTCCTCCTCCTCGCTCCTCTCGTATCCTTTTTCTTCTCCTCTTCCTCCTCCTCCTCCTCCTCCTCTCTTCCTCTTCGATTTCCACCTCCTTCACCTACTCTTCCTGCTCTTTCTCCTTTTCCCTGTCCTCCCCTCCTCCTCCTCCTCCTCCTTTTATCCTCCTCCCCCTTCCCGTACCAGCGCTAGCTGCACACAGATGTCTTGCCTTTTCTTTCCTTTTCTTTCCTATTTCATTCTTCCCCTTCCCTTCCCTTTCCTCATCTTCCCTTCCCTTCCCTTTCCTTCCTTTCCCTCTCTTTTCCTTGCCGCGGCGTTACGGTAACCTTCTCAAATTACCTCAATTCTTCGAATAGTGCTCCGTCCAAACCCTCTTCACGTTTTCCTCTTCTCATACCCCACTCCCCCCCCTCTCTCTCTCTCTCTCTCTCTCTCTCTCTCTCTCTCTCTCTCTCTCTCTCTCTCTCTCTCTCTCTCTCTCTCTCTCTCTCTCTCTCTCCCTCTCTCTCTCCCTCCCTCTCTCTCCCTCCCTCTCTCTCTCCCTCCTCTCTCTCTGTCTCTCTCTTTCTCTCCTCTCTGTCATTCTCTTATTGTCTCATTATCTCTCGTTCTCTCTTCATTCTCTTATTCTCTCTCAACTCTCTTTCTCTTTCTCAGCTCTTTCTCTTTCTCAGCTCTTTCTCTAGTTCCTCATTTTCATTTATCTTACTCTTAATTGCCCCCTCGTCCGTCTTACAACACCCGTTTTCTTTTCTTTTACTCCATCGTGGCCGGAATCCTTGGGGTCACGGGTCTTCTTTGAGAGATGTTAGAGACAATGGATTCTCCTTGCTCGTTCTCTCCTCTTCGTAATTTCTCATCTCCCCCTCTCTCCCTCTCCCTCCCCTTCTCCCCCTCTCCCCCTTCCCCTCCATAGCGTCCTTTGATCAGTGACAATTCAATCGTGTTATTTCCACTGCATTTTGTTTTATTTTTTATTTTCATTTTATAGATTAATTGATGGAATTTATTCTTATCTGTCTCCATTTTCTCCCCCATCGCCTTCCCCCCTCTCCCCTCTTCTCCCCTCTTCTCTCACCCCGTCTCCCTCCCCCTTCCCCCACCCACTCTTCCTCCCTTAGCCGACTCTCCCCATCCGCTCTCCCTCATCATTTCCTGCTCTCCTTCCCTTTCCCACTTGCCCTCTCCCCTCTCTCCCTCCTTCCCTTTATCCCTCTCCCTCCCCTCCCTTCCCCCATTATCCCTCTTTTTCATCTCTCTTTTCCCTCTCTCCCTCTGCCTTTCTCCTCTCCCCTGCCTTTCTCCCCCTCCCCCCTGCCTTTCCCCTCCCCCTTGGCTTTCTCCCCCTCCCCCCTACCTTTCCCCTCCATCCCCTGCTTTTCTCCTCCCCCCTCCCTTTCTCCTTCCCCCTCCCCTGCCTTTCTCTTCCCCCCTCCCCTGCCTTTCTTCTCCTCCCCCCTCCCCTCCCTTTCTCCCCCTCCCCCTGCTTTTCTCCTCCCCCTCCCTTTCTCCTTCCCCCTCCCCTGTCTTTCTCTTCCCCCCTCCCTGCCTTTCTCCTCCTCGCCCCCTCCCCTGCCTTTCTCCTCCTCCCCCCGTCTCCCCCGCCTTTCTCCCCCTCCCCCTCGTCTCCCCCCTGCCGATCCCCCTTCTCTGCATTGCGATCTGTCGTCAGGATTTCTCTTTCCTCTTTCCTGCGGGGAGGGGGGGAGGGGGGCTGGCCATTAGTATATCCTCCTGCAAAGGCTGGAGGAGGAAGTCTGTGGTCGACGGACACTTCTTTAGACCTTCTTTCCTCCTCCTCCTCTTCCTCCTCTTCCTCCTCTTCCTCCTCTTCCTCCTCCCTTCCTCTCTCCTTTCCTCCTCTTCCTCCTCCCTTCCTCCCTTTCCTTTCCTCCCTTCCTTCATTCCTCCCTTCCTTCCTCCCTTCCTCCCTTCCTTCCTTCCTTCCTTCCTCCCTTCCTTCCCTCCTTCCCTTCCCTTTCCTCCTTCCATCCATCCTCTCTTCCATCCTCCCATCCTTCCTTTTTTCTTTCTTTCTTTCTTCTGCCTTATTTTTCCTTCTTTTTCCTCTTTCCTTCTACTTCCTCCTTCCTCCTTTTTCTTGGCCTTTAGTCCTTCCTCCTCCCTCCTTCCTCCTTTTTCTTAGCCTTTACTCCTTCCTCCTTCCTCCTTTTTCTTAGCCTTTACTCCTCCTTCCGGCTTATTCCGACGCATTCCGATGCATTCCTCATCTTTCCTTGCTCCTCTTGTAATTAATTGATGCACGGAAACCCGATTTATTAACGTCATCCTGTAGACATTCCATTCGTCTGGAAAATCCTAACTAGAGGCTAATTTCCGTGATTGTTCTCCAAAAAATTCGCATAATCAAATGTATATAATAGTCATATAAAATATTTTTTTTCTAACTGTACAATCCATGACGTCACATCTCTACAACCAATGAGAGAAGAGCGATGGTGACCAGTCAGACCCAGTGAATGACTGAGGCTTAGTATAGATATAACAGCCGGATTGGGCTGGATTTGTCCCCTTCTCTGCTCTCATTCGATTGCCCGTGCCATTGCATCTACATATATATATATATATATATATATATATATATATATATATATATATATATATATATTGGTGTTGGTGTTATTGTTATAATTGTTATTAGAGTATAGATAGTGTGATAGATTATATAGTATATAGCATAGTAGTAATGATACAGTTGTTGTTATTATTGTTGTAGTTGTTTGAAGCGTACGCCACCGGGATTCGAACCCTTGACTTGTGCCGACATAATCACGAAGTTGGCAGCATCCTTGCCTCGCGATTATGTCGCCACGAGTCTAGGGTTCGAATCCCACCTGCGCAAGCTTCTACACACGCGCGCACGTACACGCATGTACGTTCCAGGCCCACTTTAACGATGTCCTCCCTTTATCGCCGCTCGTGCCTCGTCCTCCTCTTCCACTTTCTTCCTCACTTTACGTTCCTCCCTTTACGTTCCTCCCTTTATCACTCTCTACTTCATCTCCCTCCCCTCACTCTCCTCACTCTCCTCCCTCTCCTCCCTCTCCTCCCTCCCCTCACTCTCCTCCCTCCCCTCACTCTCCTCCCTCCCCTCACTCTCCTCCCTCCCCTCACTCTCCTCCCTCCCCTCACTCTCCTCCCTTCCTCCCCACTCTCCTCCCTTCCTCCCCACTCTCCTCCCTTCCTCCCCACTCTCCTCCCTTCCTCCCCATTCTCCTCCCTTCCTCCCCACTCTCTTCCCTTCCTCCCCACTCTCCTCCCTTCCTCCCCACTCTCCTCCCTTCCTCCCCACTCTCCTCCCTTCCTCCCCACTCTCCTCCCTTCCTCCCCACTCTCCTCCCTTCCTCCCCACTCTCCTCCCTTCCTCCCCACTCTCCTCCCTTCCTCCCCACTCTCCTCCCTTCCTCCCCACTCTCCTCCCTTCCTCCCCACTCTCCTCCCTTCCTCCTCACTCTCCTCCATCCCCACATTCTCCTCCCTCCCCTCACTCTCCTCCCTTCCTCCTCACTCTCCTCCCTTCCTCCTCATTCTCCTCCCTCCCCTCTCTCCCCTCTCTCTCTCTCCTCTCTCCCCTCTCCCCTCCCTCTCTTCCCTCCCCTCACTCTCCTCACTCTCCTCCCTCTCCTCCCTCTCCTCCCTCCCCTCACTCTCCTCCCTCCCCTCACTCTCCTCCCTCCCCTCACTCTCCTCCCTCCCCTCACTCTCCTCCCTCCCCTCACTCTCCTCCCTCCCCTCATTCTCCTCCCTTCCTCCTCATTCTCCTCCCTTCCCCATTTCCTCCCCTCTGCCTCACCTCTCTCTCCTCCCCTCTGCCTCACCTCTCTCTCCTCCCCACTCTTTCCTTTCCTCCCCCCTCTCCTCCCCACTCCTTCCTTTCCTCCCCCTCTCCTCCTTCCCCCTCCCCCCTTCCCTTTCCCTCCTTCCCTCCCCCCCTCCCTTTCCTCCGTCCCCTCCGTCCCCTCCCTCTCCCTCTCTTCCCTCTCCCTCACTCTCTTCCCGTCCCTCCCTCTCCCCCCTTCCCTCCCCCTTCCTCCCTCTTCCCCCTTCCCTCCCCCTTCCTCCCTCTTCCCCCTTCCCTCTCCGTCCCCTCCCTCTCCCTCTCCCTCTCTTCCCTCCTTCTCTCCCCCTTCCCTCTCCGTCCCCTCCCTCTCCCTCTCCTCCCTCCCTCTCTCCCCCTCTTCCCCTCCCCCCTCACCTTCAGCGCACCTCCTCTCCCGTGGCACTTCCTCATCTGCGTTTCCGGGGCCCTATGGCGTCCGGTTTATTGCCTCGCAAAGGTCGACTCCGCTTTGCAACGGTCGGGCCGGGGCCGGTCGACAGAACTGGCTACGGATCCCGACCGGTTAGCTCCGTGCATTAGTTCCGGTGTGTACCGGGCTACCGGAATGGCTCCTAGATCCGGTGTGTGTCAGGGTACCGGAATGATTCTTTGGCGCCATGTGTTATGGCTTAAGTTTTTTTTTTTTTTTTTTTCTTCCTCATTCCTTTCCTCCACTCCCGTTGTATATTTGCATAATTCTTGTGGATACAGTTGTTTTCCCCGATATAACTTTAACTTTTTGTGTATATGTGAAATCACCAGATTCGAATGGACAGCTCTTGTAAAAATAATAATAATAATAATAATAATAATACATATACGGCTTTATTTCCCCCTGATAAGGGAGGTAGCCCCCCAAAAAAAGGGCATAAAAACCACTCACACCCCTACATACTCCACTCCCCTCTATCCTCTTCCCTCCCTCTTATCTTGGCACCTCCTGGATGACGGGTCATCCCTGCATCTCGCCCACTGCCCTGGGTCAGAAGCAGTGTCGCAAGACAGCTTTAATGAAGCGGCAACTTGCTTTGGATGATAATAATAATAATAATAATAATAATAATAATGATATTCTATAACCCTCAGCTGTCGGTCATTGTCCATGAGAAATAATAATAATGATAATGATGATATTCTATAACCCTCAGCTGACGGTCATTGTCCATGAGAAATAATAATGATAATAATAATAATAATAATCTATAACCTTCAGCTGTCGGTCATTGTCCATGAGAAATTCAATAAAGCGATCTCCTCCATCTATTTGATGTTTTGTGAATTCTTTTGAGGCTCTTCGCCCTCAAGCTTCCGTCCATGCCTGAATAGAATCGGGTGTCTTCAGGAGACTGGAGTACCGTAAAGTAGCGAATGTCACTGGTCTGAGGCGAGGCCATCCAGTGGAGCAGTGTGGCCTTGGCGTCAAGTCGGTCACGTGATTTGATTACATTGTGTTTGGAGAGGACAGACATTTGTGTGTGTATGTGTGTGTGCGTGTGCGTATGTATGTGTGGGCTTGTGTGTGTGCGTATGCGCATGTATATGTGGGCTTGTGTGTGGGGGGGACTTGCGTGTGTGTGTGTGTGTGCGCGCGCGCTTGTGTGTGTCTGTTTGTTAGTGTGTGTGTGCGCTTATGCGCGTGTTTATGTGTGTGTGTGTGGGTGAGAGAGAGAGAGAGAGAGAGAGAGAGAGAGAGAGAGAGGAGGGATAGATAGAGGGAGGGATAGATAGAGAGAGAGGGAGAGAGAGAGAGAGAGGGAGAGAGAAACTGGCCCTGAAAGTGTGTTTATAACCTCGTCAGTATTTTTTGCCACATTTGATTATAATTGATTGGCTGCCGATAAGATAAACATGCATCATTCTTAGGTTTATATATATATTATTTGGCTTCCTTGGGTCCCGCCCCCAAGCTGAATGAAATCGCCTGACAACACAGGATAAAGATTAATTCTTAATTAGGCATTTAAAGGGTAAATCTCATGCAGTGTCCTGTCATACTGGTCCACAGATCATATGATTCTTGAATAGGTTAAGTCCTATATTTAGCTTCACCGTTACTTTGGGTGTGTATATATCGAACTGTGTGTGATTCACCTTGGTCTTTGGACCACGTGTTGGACTAGTGAGCGACAGCTATTTCCCTCCCGGAAGAGAGCTCAGAGCTCGTATGACCGATCTATGGGTAATGCTATATATGACCTTACACGCACACACACACACCCCTCCAACTCCCCGCCCACGAGAGTTGGAGTAACGACTCGAAGTGCAGTGATACGGAAATATTTTCAGCCCTGGGCAGGATTCGAACCAGGTACCGCCGGTACCGCCATACTGACAGTCTGGGACTCTACCAACCGCGCCACCGAGTCGTGTGTATGTGTGTGTGTGTGTGTGTCATTTGTGGTTTTGATGCAATCTGTTATTCAGATTTACAGTGTGGATTCTTGAATATTCATGGCGAACGGTATGATCCCTGATCCAAGGCGGATCGCTGGAGACCTTTATGTGGTAGTTGTGGTGGTGGTCATGGTGGATGTGGTGGTCATGGTGGTAGTGTTGGCTATGTTTGTGGTGGTGTGGTATGATGGTGACAATGTTGGTTATGGTGGTTG
>NC_134805.1:9123042-9125542 GCF_046742065.1 Oratosquilla oratoria
TTTTCTTGATCTCTCTCTATATTTCTTGTCTTTCTCTTTCTCTGTTTCTCCTCTGTCTCTCTCTCTCTCTCTAAAGTGCAGCTCACTCGACTGAATAAAATTCTGGTTTTAGACCAAATCTGTGGATGTGTCACCCTAGAGAAAGTTTAAATACTTTTTTTGTGTGCGTGTGTTTTCTAAAGGTGGTATATATAATCGTTGTTTGGACGTTTCGAAACGTGTGTACTTGTGATTCACCTTGGTCTTTGGATCACGTGTTGGACTCGTGATCGACAGCTATTTCCCTTCCGGAAGAGAGCTCAGATCCCGTATGTCCGATCTATGGGCAATGCTATGACCTTACACGCACACACACACACAACTCCCCGCCCACGAGGGTTGGAGTAACGATTCGAAACGCAGCGATACTGAAATAATTTCAGCCGTGGGCAGGATTCGAATGTGTGTGTGTGTGTGTGTGTGTGTGTGCGCGCGCGCACGCGCAAGTATACGTGTGTATGCAAGAGTGTGTACACACATCACTTGCGCAAATTTTTCCCTTCAGTGAACGTGTGTGTGCATAAGGATGAAATTTCGGAGAATGAATTTATCTCCTGTGCGATTTTATTTTTACTCTGTGTGTGTGTGTATGTGTGTGCGCGTGTGTACACGCGTACATCCACGTTAGTACGTCCATGCGTACATGTGTACTTATGTTTATGGGGAGGGAGGGAGTGGAAGAACTGGGGACAGAGAGAGAGGACGGGTGAAGAAGTTTGGTCAGGCCTTCAGCTCGCGTCTGCATAAACAACTGGATTAGTCTTCGTGGACATCAGATATGCAAAGTATACACACATTGGTTCTACTGTGTGTGTGCGTGATTCACTCTGGGCTTGGATCACGTGTTGGGTTCGTGATTGACCTGCTAATTTCGCTGGTGAGAGCTCGTACTTGGGCCGATCTATGGGTAACGTTGTGACACACACACACACGCGCGCGCGCTCGACTCGGTGGCGCTGTTGGTAATCCCCAACTGTCACTATGTCGGTCCGGGTTCGAATCCTGCCCAGGGCTGAAATAATTTCAGTATCGCTGCGCTTCGAGTCGTTACCCCAACTCTCGTGGGTGGGGAGTTGGGTGTGTGTGTGCGTGTAAGGTCACAGCATTACCCATAGATCGGTCATATGAGCTCTGAGCTCTCTTCCGGGAGGGAAATAGCTGTCGATCACGAGTCCAGCACGTGATCCAAAGTCCAAGGTGAACACACACACACACACACACACACACACACACACACACACACACACACACACACACACACACACACACACACACACACACACACACACGTTCTCTCTGTCACTCTTGACTTCTTGCCCAACAGAGCTGGGTACCGGCTTCCATTGTTGTATGCTTTTTAGCCCTGAGCTAGGTCCCACTACACCAGCAAGCCGGTATGTATTTGTGTGTGTGTGTGTGAGAGAGAGAGAGAGAGAGAACGGTTGTACAGAGGTGACATGATACTTCGATTTTTTTTTTTTTTTTAATGAGGCAAATCTCTGAACTTTCGATCTCCAGGTGCTTCGAGTTCGCTGATACTTCGAGCTCTCTTCGTCTTACAAGATGACGAGTCTTGCGTAGCAGTGGCCATCACGTTCGTGTGGTTACTAGGTGCCCAATCCTTTGTCGTTCTCCGCACCTGTGCGTGGGCGTGAGCACGGGCGTGCACACCTGCGCCCATCTGCTGGGCGCTGAAGTAAAAGTGAGAGCGTGGTTGGACCGTGAGGATCGAGAGTCGAAAAAAGTCGGTGGAGGTGGAGGTGGATGGAGGATGCGTGCGTTCGGGAGGGAGTGGGTGGGTGGGTGGGGTGGGAGACGCGGGGGTATCTAAACTTGACCCAGTGAGTGGAGTAAGCTCCCGCGCTCGGCAATTTGATCCTTAGGTTAAGGAGCAGTTAGGTCGAAGTTTCCGTGTGCGGAGGGCGAGTAGGAAGTCGTGTGGCAGGTGGAGGGTCTAGTGGAGGTGGAAGCGAAAGTGGAGGAGAGATACAGAGATTTTAGTGAGAATTAAAAGGAAAAAATACCGAACGAAGGGAGTGGATGGAGACGAATGAGGAGAAACAAAACGAGAAAAAAAAAAAAAAATCTAAGAACGCTGAGATCCCGGTCAGGTGGAACAGAAGGTGGACTCGAAGCATCAGGAAGGTGGACTGACCATGTGGAAGATGAAATCGGAAGCAGGCACCCAAGTGTGATGGGCATGTAAATGATACTGTCCCGTATGTAAACGGTCATGTTGATGGTCTTGATACTGGTAGATAACAGAAACTGGCTCAGTTTTGACATTTAGGGTATCCAAGTGGAGAACTCTTAAAGACTGCCCTAACGACCACTTGCTAACGAGCTTGTTAAGAGTGCCCCATTAATGCACAATCTGGTTAATTATGTACATTCAAGTACACATTGGAAGTGGGTAGAAACAACTTCGCCAACCGTGTAGTTAATTAATGGAATAAACTTC
>NC_134805.1:9130542-9138042 GCF_046742065.1 Oratosquilla oratoria
GAGTAGGGCCGTCTGAACGGGATAAAATCGCGCGACGGGAGTTGGAGTGAATACAAAATTCATAAAACGTAGCGAAAAGGTAACCAATTCGCTTCGACTTCACCTAATCAAGTCCATTACAATGTCGCCAACGTACCTCATTGTGTGTATGCTCGCCCCTTCCATATATGGGATTGGCCAGTCCCCCCATATATTTCTCTCGCTGCCACGCCCCTGGCCCCGTACCACCACCACCCGTGGCCGCTGGGTCATTGTGAATGTGAGCGTTGACCTCCGCTTGTGTTGGCACCGCCGGACAAGGAGGGGCAATGATCGAGGCCGGGACCATGTTGGAGTCAAATTCTCGTGGGCAACATCAGCTGCCTGATGTACGACGATTCGATCATATCATCACAGTACTCGCATTATCAGATTTAAAGTTACAGCTGTATTACTTGATCTCGTTCACTCTGAATACTAATAACCACAGAAAATATGATCAAGCCAGTTCACAGAATATAGGGGACACTCGGCTATAATTGCAAAATAAATATAATCGAGACGCTAACGCCAGCATCCTATATCCACTCGTTCTTTATGACACCTACGCAGGCACCATCGTATGAAAGAGGTGAAAATAGGTTTTGCTGCTCAATGTAATTATTAGCCTACTACCACACCCAATGGCGGGTGACGCGCATCCTACTCCCTGGCATCATATTTGGTTAAGCACGTTGGTTATAGGTTTGGTTAATAAAATGATCGGCCTCGTACTTCGCAGCTCGAAGCAAAATAACCCCATTCAGAAACAAAGAATTATTGCTCTAGGCGATCGTTTAACGATCATCGTTGAGTCATGAACGATCATCGTTGAGCGATAATCGTACCGAGCAAAACGAACCTTAATGCGACAGATGGATAGACCGGTTCTGTAGTGGACCATGACGACTGCCTTCGATGTTATTGGTTGAGGATTTGGAACGTTGGGAGTAGAGGTCAAGCGAGGATGTGATCTGAGGTCAGCAGATTGACAACGATCATGGCGTTGGTAGAATCAGCTGACAACAGCAAGGACCTGGGAGAAGATCATTGTAGGCAGACAGAAGTCAATTAAGTTAGGTTGTTAAACCGGTTCAGGTTAAGGAATAATTAGCCAATTATTGGCTAGAATTTCCGAAATACTGCATTGCCAGTGGCGACATTTAGTGAAAATGGCGTATTGTTGTCTCAATCTGCGATAATATCGTTTTTATCACCAGGTCCTCTCGACACGGGCCAGCTGGGCCTCCAGTCGATCGACCCTGAGGCTATCGACCGCCTCTGAAGCCTCTTTCTTACGATTAACGAGCAAAACCCGGGCGCTTTTGCAATCCGCCTCGATACCCACTACATCCCAGCAGACCTAGGACGGGACCCTCGTACATCCCAACCCGTCTCGGCACTCCACTACTTTCCAGCTCGCCTGGGACGGGTCCTCTTGCAACCAAACCTGTCTGGGGACCTCTCACCTGTTAACTAGGGAGAATGGAGAGGTTTTCTGACGGCCTTGTGGGCCTGAAGGGGGACGGGGCCCAGCCCATCCTCCGATTCATTGGGCGACGGGGAGCGACTCTGGTAAAGGGGGGAGTCCGTATTTGGAGGATAAAAGATCCTTCTGTTTCAGCGCCTCCGTCAGGGAGCGGACTTAATCCCGCCGATGGTGTGGACAGGCGCGAGGGAGTGTAGGTGGCGCTGCTGCTGCTGCTGCCGTTTCGTGAAATAACGTGTGCTCTCGTGCGAACACACACACACACACACACACACACACACACACACACACACACACACACACACATACACACATACATACTACCTGTACATACATACAACTTGTACATATACACACCCTGTACACAGACACATACACCCTGTACATACATACACCCTGTACATAGATACACCCTGTACATACATGCATCCTGTACATACATACACCCTGTACATACACCCTGCACACACACACCCTGCACACACACACATACGATACATACATACACCCTGTACATGGATACACATAGACACACAAACACACACGCACACAAACACACACGCACACACACACACACACACACACACACACACACACACACACACACACACACACACACACACACACACTCGCTCTCACTCGTACACACACACACACACACACACACACACACACACTGACACTGACTTTCGCATTCTCACACACTCACATACTCACTCTTTCTCTCTCAAACACACACACACACACACACACACACACACACACACACACACACACACACACACACACACACACACACACACACACACACACACTGACACTGACTTTCGCATTCTCACACACTCACATACTCACTCACTCTTTCTCTCTCAAACACACACACACACACACACACACACACACACACACACAGTTGTGATATAACGTTCAATGGTTCTGTTGTTGTTGATACCGTTTATCAGTGGCCGTGCCCAATGCTTATCAACGACGAAGCCTCGACGTCTTGACACGTTTGTAAGACTCTTGGGGGCCAGAAGTCTTGAGGCATTTGTGATTTTCAGCATGAAAATGTAGCGTTTACTATAGTTTTGCTATAGATTGCTTACGGTATAGAGCTTTACGTATGAAGAATAGTAATATATAATTATGATAATATATATAATAATATATGTAATAATAATATAGTAATATAATATAAAGATATAATAATATATAATAGTAATATAATATAATTTTATGATAATAATAATAATAATGATAATGATAATAATAAAAACTTAGTAACAGACGCCAATTTTTCATCGTGAAAATGCATTCGTTATTACAAGAATTTGTTGTAGTTGCATTGCGGGTATAAAAAGCACCAAACTACGCCATGGCTTGTCGATATAGCCGTGACGTCATATCGTCATGACCGTTGTGGTGGGTACTGGAGGGAGGGAGGAGAGTCCATGGCGTGACGTAGGTCTGTCGTCGTCACGGTTGACATTTGGGTTGTACATTGAGACAAACGCGAATGTAGGGGTGACAGAGGACGCTTCGCGAGGTGGTCAGGTGGGGAAGAGAACTGTCTGCGGTTCTAAAGATGGAAGAGGTAATTAATTTCGTACTCTGGTCGGAGGCCCCTTTATGGTACTCAGAGAGGACTGTTGGGGGTGAAAGTCTGCTACAGAGTTTCACTAAGCGATATAAGGATGTCCATGATAGTGTATATTAATACTATCACACACACACACACACACACACACACATATTATGTTTATATATATATATATATATATATATATATATATATATGTTGAGACTTTGTGACAGGTTTGAGGAAGGTGGAAGAGAAAAAAAAAAGATATAAGCGAAACCGGTCAGGAATAAACTCGGCCCTAGACCCGTATCTAACTGTTCCACTTTCCTCAGTATATATATATATATATATATATATATATATATATGTGTGTGTGTGTGTCAATATGAATATTGAACAGTGTAATAACCCTCAAGATTCGCGGGGTTGTATTTTTAAATGTCACAAAGATAACATAACGACTTTAGTCGCTTTTTCTATATCAAGATCGCCGCTTACGTAAATGGAATCGTCAATTGTAAATCAGAATAATGTGTATAAAAACTCTCATTATAGGGAGGAATTGTTTTTATTAATTTATAATGGATTTATTGTATTTGTTTATTTATTTTTAATTTGAAAGGTTAGTTTAGCAGGGAATTAGATATAGGAGTGCCTGGGTTTTGATGTTTATATAAATGTGTTTGGATTATGTGTTTTAGATAAAGATTTGTTTAATCTCAGTGTCGATCTTCGTACTTTGTGTAATAAAGGTGACGGTCAGATTGAACAGTTGCTAAGTGACACCCCGTTTTCTATTTTTTTTTTTCGTTTTCTGCAATTTTTCTTCGTTATTTTTGTCCATTCGCTCTATTTTTTCTCTCGCATTTTCTCATCTTTATGTTGGCTTTTGTTTTTGTACTTTTTTGTCTTTTTTATCTTGTATTGTTTTTTGTCATCGAGTTTTATTTCTTAACTAAATATTTATTTGTTCTTATTATTTTCTTGTATATATTTCTGTTTCACTGTTCCAGATGCATTCGTAATTTTTTTCGTACACTAACTTACAAAAACTACACGAGTGATCGAAAATAAACGAAAGACAATAACATATCGGCAGATATGACGTCATGTCGCCATGACACAATGTCGCCAGAGCGTCTGACTTCGTAATTGCCGAATGATTGGCAAATGGCCTTCACTGCTGTTGTCGTAGGCAGATTAGTTTCCCATGAGACAGCAAATTCTTTATGTTCTCTGTACAGAATTGGTACATTCAGTTGTCACTTTGACAAGAAAAAAAAAGAGAAAAAGGTTCTTTGTTTTGAAATGTAAAAAATCGGAGAACCTCAGTATTCACAGCAAAAATAAATAAAATAAAATAGATAAGAATATTATTCGTGTTTTTATATAATTTAAAAGAATCTCGATAGAAAATTGTCTGTGGTAGCTAAGTCAAAATGTGGCGTCAGGAATCCACCTGGGTGTCAATAGGGGAGCCAGGAACCCAGCTGGAAGCTAAGGGGTTGCCAGGAACCCAGCTGGAAGCTAAGGGGTTGCCAGGAACCCAGCTGGAAGCTAAGGGGTTGCCAGGAATCCAGCTGGAAGCCAACGAGGGCGCCAGGAATCCAGCTGGAAGCCAATGGGGGCACCAGAAATCTAGCTGGAAGCCAATGGGGGCCCCAGAAATCCACCTGGAAGCCAATGGGGTTGCCAGGAATCCACCTGCATGCCGATGGGGGCGCCATGAATCCACCTTGATGCCAATGGGGGCGTCAGGAATCCACCTTGATGCCAATGGGGGCGCCAGGAATCCACCTGGATGCCAATGTGGGCGTCAGGAATCCACCTGGATGCCAATGTGGGCGTCAGGAATCCACCTGGATGCCAATGGGAGCGCTAGAACTCCACCTGGATGCCAATGTGCGCGTCAGGAATCCACCTGGATGCCAATGGGGGCGCTAGAACTCCACCTGGATGCCGATGGGGGCGCTAGAAATCCACCTGGAAGCCAAGGAGGCGCCAGGAACCCACCTGGAAGCCAACGGGGGCTCCAGGAATCCACCTTAAAGCCAAGGGTGGGCCAGGAATCCACCTGGAAGCCAAGGGTGGGTGGAGGCATCCTGGAAAAAAACTGGAAACCACTGAGTTAGAACAAGACTTAGCACCGTGTTCACATCACAGCCCTCCAAAAAGTCATGTCACGTCACGTCACGTCACGGTCCGTCACGCCGAAGTGCATCACGTCATTCGCTTCCACCGTCAGGCGTCGTGTGCTAATTTCGTTCCACATTTTTCTTCTCAACTCGAACGTGAAACGTGCGATGCAGCTCGCTTGGATTATATATATGCCTCTCTCTCTCTCTCCTCTCTCCTCTCTCCTCTCTCCTCTCTCTCTCTCTCTCTCTCCTCTCTCCTCTCTCCTCTCTCTCTCCTATCTCCTCTCCTATTTCTCCTCTTTCTCCTATCTCTTCTCTCCTATTTCTCCTCTTTCTCCTCTTTCTCCTATCTCCTCTTTTTCCTATCTCCTCTTTTTCCTCTCTCTCTCTCTCTCTTCCCTCTGTTTCCTCTCTCTCTCTCTTCCCTCTGTTTCCTCTCTCCTCTCTCTCCTCTTTCTCCTCTCCTCTCTCCTCTTTCTCCTCTCTCCTCTTTCTCCTCTCTCCTCTTTCTCCTCTTTCTCCTCTTTCTCCTCTCTCCTCTTTCTCCTCTCTCCTCTTTCTCCTCTCTCCTCTTTCTCCTCTCTCCTCTTTCTCCTCTCTCCTCTTTCTCCTCTCTCTCTCTCTCTCTCTCTCTCTCTCTCTCTCTCTCTCTCTCTCTCTCTCTCTCTCAAAGAATTAAAGGTGGAGCATGCCGACAGCAGACCTTTTGGTCCATATATAGGTCGGATGCAAAAAAATCATAATGATAAATAAGTAACAATAAATAAAAACTATAATAATGTAAATAGATAAGGTACATAAATAAATGCATAGGTTTAATTAAATAATGAACAAACAGGTAAAAAGTAGATATTAAATTGACAACTAATAATAAAAGAGAATCAAGCAAAAGGTAAAAAGACAAATGATAACAAAACAAATAAATAATATAAAAAATTATAGTCATTACAGGATCTTGCTTAGGTGCTTATCTAAATGATTTTTAAAGCTTCGAACCGAACTACATTGCACTGCCTCTGCAGGAAGTTTATTCCATTCATTAACTACATGGTTGGCGAAGTTGTTTCTACCTACTTCCAAATTAAATCTATTTCCTGACAGTTTGAGACCATTGTTTCTTGTCTGATTCTCATTCAGTGTGATTATTTTGTCACTTTTGATGTTCTCAATTCCCTTTAGAATCTTGAAGACCTGTAGCAAGTCACTTTCTCTCTCTCTCTCTCTCTCTCTCTCTCTCTCTCTCTCTCTCTCTCTCACACACACACACACACACACACACACACACACACACACACACACACACACACATACAGTTCACATAGATCTATTTTAAGTGTTACCCAAACTTACATCTTTTGATCTTTTATGTTTTATGACTTTATTATAATGTACTTTTTTAAAAATCGAAATAGGATTAAGTTTAGTGTCCCAAAGATTAAGAAAATAGTCCGTTGAATTTCGGCATCACCAGCATTTAGCGAACGATATTCGGCGATGCGGAGTTATTACAAGGTAAAGATATCTTCAGTTTTATCACGGTCATGTTGATAAGAAACCTGTGGCCTTATCTTGAGAAAAGACTCTTGAACTGATAAGAAAGTGTTCCGATTTCTCACTGTTATATACAGGATGTTTACTAACGCGAGGTTTGTCGTGAATAATAAACTTATTTTTTTTTCGCGCCCAGGACTATGTATATATATTGTGTTGCGGTGGTGATAGAGGTGTTCAGGTGGATCAAGGGCTTTAACAAGGGGGATACATGATACATGGGCTCCGAAATTTACCTTACAAGGACAGGCCTAGGCACCTTAATTTACACTCTGGAAAGACGCAGAGTGTGGGGTGATCTGATAGAGGTGTTCAAATGGATCAAGGACTTTAATAAGATAGATGCAGACAAGGTCATCATATTAGAACAGCAGTGCAGGACTCGCAGTAATGGGTTTAAATTGGAGAATTTTATATTTAAGAAGGAAATACGTAAGAACTGGTTTACTAATTGGGTGGTCAACGAATGGAATAAACTTGGTAACCTTGTAGTGAGCGCTGAAACTATCCATTGTTTTAAGAAACGGTTAGACACTGCCTAGTGTAGGCCTCATGGTCTCTTGCAGTCCCCTTCATTCCAATCTTCCTATGGTGACACTGTGTTGTGGGAGTTACTTATCGTGATGCAGTGGATAGCGTCCCTGTTCCCAACGCGAGAGACCCGGGTTCGAGCCTCCTTGAAATATCAACCAGTTACTTAAGTCGAACGTCTAGAGGTGCAG
>NC_134805.1:9145542-9178042 GCF_046742065.1 Oratosquilla oratoria
ACACACACACACACACACACACACACACACACACTCACACACACACACACACACACACACACACACACACACACACACACACCCAACACACACACACACCCAACACACACACACACACACACACACACACACACACACCCAACACACACACACACCCAACACACACACACACCCAGCACACACACACACCCAACACACACACACACACACACACACACACACACACACACACACACACACACACACACACACACACACACACACACACACATACACACACACACACACACACACACACACACACACACACACACACACACACACACACACCCAACACACACACACACCCAGCACACACACACACCCAGCACACACACACACACACACACACACACACACACACACACACACACACACACACACACACACACACACTCTCTCTCTCTCTCTCATCTCTCATCTCTCATCTCTCTTTCTATTTCTTTCTTTCCTCTCTCTATCAATATCCTCCCCCGTCTCCCTTTGCCCACTTTTTGTCCAACTTTGGAAAATTCTCTTTGTCGGCCCGTTCGACTCGTCGGTGCACTCCGACGTTCTTTGTCGAAACCAAATTGCCTTGAAAGGAATTTTTTTTATTTATTTTTTTCGAGTTTGGGCCGCCGATGATGTGAGAGAAGAGTCTGTTCACGCAAAGGAACACTGGTCTAAAGCTTCTGTCCAAATCAACATTTTAGCCGAGGTTTTGCGGCTCCACGTTGTTCAAACGTTCCTTTGTTTTGTCTCCGTCTCCATCCCTTACCCACATCATTGTTCATCTCTTCCTCCTCTTCATCTTTCTCCTCTTCCTTTTCTCCTTTCCCACTTCACTTTCTCCCTTATTCTTCTCTCTCTCACTCGCTCTCTCTCTCTCTCTCTCTTTTTACTATACCCTCTCCTTTTTCCACATTTATTTATTTTTTGTACATCTTATTTGGCACGGTACATCCACAGCAAATCCGCTTCACTTAATCGGCGACCCCCCCCCTCCCGTGATACAGGTATGACCCGTCATCCATGAGGAGCTAAGATGAGAGGGGGGGAAGGGTGGTGGAATGGGTGGGAGTAGGTACGTGACTTTGAGTTGGCTACCTCCCTTATAAGGGAAAAAAGCTCTTTGTATATAGAATAGGCATCTTATTTGCCTCTTTTTTCTTTTTTCTTTTATTTTATTTTATTTTTATCCATCTTTCACCAATTTAAGTCTTGTCCGTTTATTCCTTTCTCCATTCGGTGCTCTGGTGTCGTAATCGGTAGCATGCTGGTCTCGCATTCGCTTAGTTGTGGGTTCGAATCCCGCACTTCTCTCCGATTCCCACCAGCGACCTGCCCAAAGCACATAGGGCAAAGGTTACGGCTTCGGACTCAGCTGGCGTAGGCTCCTCTCTTTCTCTCCTCTCTCTCTCTCTCTCTCTCTCTCTCTCTCTCTCTCTCTCTCTCTCTCTCTCTCTCTCTCTCTCTCTCTCTCTCTCTCTCTCCACTTGCTCTAGTCTCGCAGTTCCCCTTACCTTGTGGCATTCTTTCGTGGCACGCTGTGGCACCTGTCCCCAGCCTTTAGAGGCATCTTCCCTTATACTCGACACATTTTTTCCCTCTCCATTTGATGGCACATTCCCCCCTTTCAGTCGGTGGCACCTTTCTCCCCTCCCCCCTTCACCAGATGGCACAATTCCCCCCTCCCCCTTCACTTGGTGGCACCGTTCCCCCCTCACCTGGTGACACCGTCGCCCCTTCACCTAGTCCACTCCCCCTTCCCCCCTTCATCTGGTGGCACCTTTCCCCCTCCCCCTTCACCCGGTGGCACCTTCCCCCTGTGGCACCTTTCCCCCTCCCCCTTCATCCGGTGGCACCTTTCCCCCTTCCCCTTCACCCGGTGGCACCTTTCCCCCCTCCCCCTTCACCCGGTGGCACCTTTCCCCCTCCCCCTTCACCTGGTGGCAGCTTTCCCCCTCCCCCCTTCACCCGGTGGCACCATTCCCCCTCCCCCTTCACCCGGTGACACCATTCCCCCTCCCCCTTCACCCGGTGGCACCTTTCCCCCTCTCCTTCACCCGGTGGCACCTTTTCCCCCTCCCCCTTCACCCGGTGGCACCTTTCCCCCTCCCCCCTTTACCCGGTGGCACCTTCCCCCCTCCCCTTCATCCTGTGGCACCTTTCCCCCCTCCCCCTTCACCTGGTGGCACCATTTCCCCCTCCCCTTCACCTGGTGGCACCTTTCCCCGTACCCCCTTCACCCGGTGGCACCTTTCCCCCCTCCCCCTTCACCCGGTGGCACCTTTCCCCCTCCCCCCTTCACCCGGTGGCACCTTTCCCCCCTCCCCCTTCACCCGGTGGCACCTTTCACCCCTCCCCCTTCACCCGGTGGCACCTTTCACCCCTCCCCCTTCACCCGGTGGCACCTTTCACCCCTCCCCCTTCACCCGGTGGCACCTTTCCCCCCTCCCCCCTTCACCCGGTGGCACCATTCTCAGCCAGCGCCGCCGTCACGCTTTAGTGGGCCCTTCCCACGTGGCCTCGGCCTGCGGACTGCCGCGCCCGCACAGAACACATTAATTACGAGAAGAGAGAGAGAAAAAAGAGCTCCCTTCTCTTTTTTCCCTCTCCTCTCCCCTCCCCTCCCTTCTTCTCTCCTGTCCTCTTCTCTCTTTTCCACAACCTCTCGTCATCTCTCTCCTCATCTCTCTCTCCTCATCTCCATTCTCATCTCCCTCTCCATATCCCTCTCCTCATTTCCCTCTCCTCATTTCCCTCTCCTCATCCCCCTCTTCTCATTTCCCTCTCCTCATCCCCCTCTTCTCATCTCCCTCTCCCTCTCCTCATTTCCCTCTCCTCATCTCCCTCTCCATATCCCTCTCCATCTCCGTCCATCTCCCTCTCCTCATCTCTCCGTCTTCTCCTCGCCTCCCCCTCTTCTCCTCGCCTCCCCCTCCTCATCTCCCCCTCCTCGCCTCCTCATCCTCATCCACCTCCACAGCTGCTCCTCACCTCCACCTCCTCGCCTTCCTCCTCACCTCCTCACCTTCTTCCTCACCTCCTCCCCCTCCCTCTCCCCCTTCCCACCTCCGCCTTCCTTAGCGATTTCGAGCGATCCGACCTCGTTACGCCGAGCTGCGTTAATTACACTCAGGGGGCTTGTGGGGGGGGGGGGCGTGTGCGCGGGCTCTCTCTAAGTGCACCAGCTGTTGCCCTATTTGTACATCAATTTACCGAATTCAGTTCGCCTCCCCATGTGCAATGAGAATGTATACGCACAGTCCATAACAATATTCGGTACGTTTTGTCGCACTGGGGGGCCCCCCGCTGAATGCACTTTGGGACCCCCGATGAATGCACTGGGGCCCCCCCGATGAATGCACTGGGGGCCCCCCGATGAATGCACTGGGGGCCCCCCGATGAATGCACTGGGGGCCCCCCGATGAATGCACTGGGGGCCCCCCGATGAATGCACTGGGGGCCCCCCGATGAATGCACTGGGGGCCCCCGATGAATGCACTGGGGGCCCCCGATGAATGCACTGGGGCCCCCGATGAATGCACCTGGGGCCCCCGATATATGCACTGGGGGCCCCCGATGAATGCACTGGGGGCCCCCGATGAATGCACTGGGGGCCCCCGATGAATGCACTGGGGCCCCCGATATATGCACTGGGGGCCCCCGATGAATGCACTGGGGCCCCCGATATATGCACTGGGGGCCCCCGATGAATGCACTGGGGCCCCCGATATATGCACTGGGGGCCCCCGATGAATGCACTGGGATCCCCCGATGAATGCACTGGGGCCGCCGATGAATGCACCTGGGGCCCCCTGAATGCACTAGGGGGTCCCACTAATGTGCTGGGCCCCCCCCTGAATGGACGGGAGGGGGGGCTGAATGCAACGGGGGGGGCAGTGAGGAAGAGAGTGGTCCCCTGAGTGTTTGAGGGCCCCCCAGGGGTCTGAAGGGCACCACTTCAGTGGTCTGAGAGGACCCGAGGGGACCCGAGGAGTTCCTCCAGAGGGGGAACTCTTTGGGAGTGTCTTGACCGACCAAGAGGCATCCAAAAGTATTTCAAAGGAAGAAGGTGCCGACAGGAGACCTTGTGGCCCATAACTTGGTTGAGATAACTTGGAACCTTTATGTATTGATTGCGTTTATTAATTTATTTTATTTTATTTATCATACGTTCAATTATTTTATTTTGTTTTATAGTTGTTTATTTTATTCGTTTATTTAATTCATTGTGTTTATATGTATGTCAGTGTTTATTTATTTATTCATTTGTTTTTTACATTATCATAGTTTTTACTTATTATTTTATTATTATTTTTTTTTATTTATAAAAAAAAAGTTTTTTTTTGCATCCGACCTAGATATGGACCAAAAGGTCTCCTGTCGGCATGCTCCGCCTTTGTAATCCTTTGTAATCTTTGTGTTTTGCATCCAATTCCAGCCAATATTTAACAATACCTATCTTATCTTAATTTACTATAAAATGTGTAAACATCTTATCTTGACCTGCTTAAAAGGGTTTGGCGGTCTACCCATGATATATTGGAGCATAAGAATATAAGAATGGAGAAGACTGCAAGAGACCATAGGGCCTACACTAGGCAGTTCCTTGTCCATTACCACCTGTCATCCCCATCAAACTGCCAATATCTTCTGTTAAGTATATAAATCACAAAAAATGCAGTATTTATATTTCACAGTTGTATTGATACAACAACAACGAAACGTATGAAATATGTCGTGTGTCAGGTTCGGGTGTTCGTAAAGGTGCATATCTCTGTCTCTCTCTCTCTCTCTCTCTCTCTCTCTCTCTCTCTCTCTCTCTCTCTCTCTCTCTCTCTCCCTCTATCTCCTCTCTCTCCCTCTATCTCCTCTCTCTCTCTCTATCTCCTCTCTCTCTCTTTCCCTCACTCCCCCCCCTCTCTCTCTCTCTCTCTCTCTCTCTCTCTCTCTCTCTCTCTCTCTCTCTCTTTGCGGCGCCACGGAGTGCCACCAGTCTGGCACTGGAGCATTGCTTTGCGTTGACAGGCGGCAGTCTTGGCTGATGGTGCCAGATGGGTGTGTGTGTGTTTATTACCGGTTCAGATTATGTAAATATCATGTGCTCGTTTTTTTTTGTTTTTTCTCTCCGAGAATTTTCATTTCTCCCGTCTTTCGTCTGTGGCAACACGTCACTACTATAGTGTCCTGTCTGTGTCTGTCTCCCTGTCAGTCTGCCTGTGTCACTGTCTCTGTCAATCTGCCTGTGTTGCTGTCTGTCTGTCTCTATCTTGATCTCCATTTCCCTCTATATCTCTTTCTTTCTCTCTGTCACTGTTCTCTCTCTCTATCTATCTCTAGCTCTATCTCTCCCCCTCTCTTCCCCCTCTCTCTTTCCCCCTCTCTCTTTCCCCCTCTCTCTTTCCCTCTCTTACTTTCCTTTTACCACCGTTTGACAACTATTTTGCCGCGTTTTTAGTAAGTGATTTCATTTTTGCGAAACACGCAGGAAGACAAGTGTTTATTTACTTTAATGTGTCTCTTGTGTTAAGCGCACTTTGGTCTGGTTCAGGATTGCCCTCGACTCTTGATTCGTGTTATGATTTTGAAGTTCGTCCATTTTTAAATATCTTAACACTGAACATTTTTAAACATTCAAATGTGACCCAAATACTTGTGCAGCGATGCAGTCTGGCCTTGTTAATTTATTATGATGTTCCTCCAGATTGTAGGAGGATTTTCCTTCGCCTGAATAAAATCGCCTGGCGGCAGACAGAATAAATATAATTCAGGTTTAAGAAGGAAATAGGCAAGAACTAGTTTACCTATAGAGAGAGTTAGGAACTGTGCACCGAGCGATGAAAATATCGGTTATTTTAAGAGATGATGAGAACTTTTTGGATGGGTATGACAAGTGGTAAGGGACATGGAACTGCCTAGTGTAGGCCTTATGGTCTCTTCCGACCTCCTCCATCGTTATCTTCCCACGATGCGTCAGCTTCGGAAGAATACTCCACGTTCTTGCATTAATACATTGTATTGATGCATTAAATTAATATATTGATAGAATATAATGTATTAAATCTGTTTAATGGTAAAGTAACTACTGTATATACAGGGTGTCCATAAAGTCTGGACACAGAATAATTGGATTTTTTTATTTATAGTGAAATTAATAAAAAAAATAATTTCTTTTTCTGGGGTATGCTAAAGGAGAAAGTGGACTCAGTAAAAATAACACTTAATGCACTTAACTCAGCCAATTAGGGACGAATGTGCCAAAATTGAGGATAGCGAAGTTGTATTGCATTAAGTTCATGTAAACTTTGTAAAATGCATTAGTATTTGCATTGCAAATGATGGACAACATATTGAAGATGTTATTTGAATAAAAATAAATATTAGAAATAAAGTGTTTTAAGTTTTTACCTGTGTCCAGCCTTTATGGACAACCTGTAGATTTAGATACTCGATAACGAAATATGATTGCGAAGTTGTAGATTGGGTTGGATTGCTCTGATTTGAAAGAGAGGAAGATCATTTTGACCTACTAATTGGGTAATTAATTTGTGTATTGATTTTTGTATTTATTTGTTTATTCGTTTTTCAGGAATTAAATGAAAAATTAATTTCAATTCACACCTGCAAGGTTTGCCTTTGGTAACCTTGGTAACGGATGTAAAAAAAAAGTTTTCTAATTCGTGACGATTTATGAGGACACGTTTTTTATTATATTTTTATTTGCTGACAATTTAATTTATTTATAAGTTTATTTATCTACATTTGTTTATATATTTATTTTGTTCTTTAAGTGTCTTTAAACTTGATGAGACTTGACCAATTCTCTAAACTTCGTCAACTTCTTTTCAGGTAAACGAGGAACGGGAGTATGTTAAGGTTTGCCCATGGGGAGCGGGTTACCTGAGGCACCTTTGCAAGCGATCAGGTGACACGCGCCCCCGCAGGTGAGTTCGTAAGGGAGGGGCCACGGTCGGTCCGAGGTGGTCTCTCTCCGGGCGGCGGCAGCGGCAGCGGCTGCGGCAACCCCCGCCTTGTTCTGCGGCGAGGCGGCGGCTGTGGGAGGCACGTGGGAGAGCTGGTTGGGGCCCCATACCAAGACGAGTGGGCACCGCGCTGGAGGTCTTGTGTGTTTGTGTCGTGTGTGTGTGTGTTTGTGTCGTGTGCCATGTGTATGTGTGTTTGTGTTGCGTGTTTGTCGCGTGTTTTTCGTGTTTTTGTGTCGTGTATGTGTGTTTGTCGTGTCTGTGTATTGGTGTGTCGTGTCTGTGTATGTGTGTGTCTGTGTCGTGTGTACGTGTGTGTCGTGTATGTATTTGTGTCGTGTGTACGTGTGTGTCGTGTATGTGTCCTGTGTGTTTGTCGTGTGTATGTGTGTCGTGTGTGTTTGTCGTGTGTAGTGTGTGTGTGTATTTACCCAATTGTACCTTACGGGAAGGGGAGCTACGCTCGTAGTGTCCAGTCTGTGTCTCGCCATATCTAATTTGCTCTTAAAATCTGGTATTGTTTCTGCACACACTATTGTTTCGTCTAGCATGTTCCAGACATCCATCACTCTATGGGGAAAGCGTTCTTTTTCAGGTCTCTTCTATAACTGTCCTTTTGAGTTTCTTTCCATGTCCACATGTGTTTCTCCTATTCCAGTTTAGTAAGTCGTGTGTGTGTGTGTGTGTGTGTGTGTGTGTGTGTGCGCGCGTTTTGTTACCGGGGCCACATCGCGGTTTTAGCGCTTACCGACACTAATTTCAATTGTAGTGGTTTCTGAGGCCAAGGTGGGTCGTGTTTTTTTTTTTTTTTTTCTTTCTTCGAAGACAACTCGGTTGTAAAAACTATCAAGAACAGAACGCTGTTTTAGCGTGTATCGAGGACAGACCGCGGTTTTAGCGTTTAGTGACGACAGAACGCGGTTTTAGCGTTTAGTGACGACAGACCGCGGTTTCAGCGTTTGATGTCAACGTGGTTTTAATGTTTACCAAGGACAGAATGCGGTTTTATGTTGTATCAAGGACGAAACGTAGTTTTTTAGTGTATTAAGGACAGAACGCGGTTTTAGCGTGTATAAAGGACAACGCGGTTTTAGTGTTTACCGATGACAGAGCGCGGTTTTAGAGCCTATAAGGACAGATTGCGGTTTTAGTGTTCACAGAGAGAACGCGGTTTTCACGTGTATCAAGGACAAGTGTAAAACGCGGTTTTAACTTTGTCCGAAGCCCAGTGGGGCGTTCCCAGGGAGGTTTTTCACGTTTACAGAATTCGGGTTTTAACGTTCAGACCACCTGGGTCTAGGCTTCAACGTTTAGGTTCTGGAACTTAACGTTTGTTAGTTCTAGAAATTAACGTTCAGCAAGGGCACTTAAGTCTTAGGCCCTCTTCACGGTTTGAACCGCGGCGGTTCAATTACAGTGTAAGTCAATGGAGGCGTTCACACACAACCGCCGCGGTTTCCGCGCGGTTCAAACCGCTAGTGTGAACAGGGCCCCAATCTCCGGGGGCGAAGTAGTTATTGACACCACTCCCTGAAGTTGACATTTGTTCGAATCTTGACAACGCCCCGTGAGTTGTAGAGAACCGACCCGGACTTAGCCAGAATAAGATTTATGTAGGGCGTCGACCGCGGGAGGTCGTCTACTTAACCGCCCGTCGTAGTAGTTTCGCGGTTGAAAACACGTGGCGGTTAAACGTGACGGTTAGGTGACCGGATGTCGTTCTGGAAGACTCTGTGACAGCTTCGGGAGAGAGTCGGTTATGGTGATCGCTTTCAACCCTTTTACCGTCATGTTGGTGTTTGCTGTGAACCAAAAATATTTATGTAAATATTTATCAGAGGTTATGTTATACAGTATTGCTCTTTATTTTGGTCATATGGTGAAAGATCACATGGGTATCTCTTTCTCTCCCTCTCTCTTCCCCCCCTCTCTCTATCTCTCTCTCTCTCTCTCTCTCTCTCTCTCTCTCTCTCTCTCTCTCTCTCTTTATGTGTGTGTGCCCGCGCGCACGCGTAATTGGAATCTGTTAAAGGACCACATGGAAATAATTTTCTAAATTTTCAAAATACCCAACGCCACGACAGTGAAGCCCCTCTCTCTCTCCTCTCTTTCTCTCTCTCTCTCTCTTTCTCTCTCTCTCTCTCTCTGTCTCTCTCTCTCTCTTTCTCTCTCTCTGCGATTCTCTTACACTTTGGGCTTAGGGACACGTATCTTGTTAAGGAGCAATTTATTGAGTCCATTATTTAACAAACTTAACAAGCGGCCTTGTTGTGAATGTGCTGTGTCTTGCTGCATTGCTTCTGACACAGGGCAGTGGGCGAGATGCAGCTATGACCCGTCATCCAGGAGGAGGCAAGAAAAGAGGGAAGGAGGGAGGGAGGGAGGGAGAGGTGGTGAATGGGAGTGGAGTGGGTGGGGATGAAATGGGTGGGAGTGGATTTATGCCTTTGATTTTGGCTACCTCCCTTATAAAGGGGAAAAATCCGTTGATATATGTATGTATATATGTATATATCTACGTATGTATTAACTTCGGAGTCAGGTGCATGTAGTCTGATTTATCCTCTTAGCAATGGAAACTCTAATTGTAGATCAAGTCCAACGCTTTAGTAGGATCCAAGAATACACACCAGAATCGTTGACAAAGATAAGCGTGATGTTGGTGGAGACAGCACAGGTAATGAGGGTGGAGATACCAGAGGCTAATGCAGATGATAACGGAGATAGTGGAGGAAACAAGAAGCGTGAGTGAAAGTGACGACTTGCGGAGATCGTGTCGCCAAGTGCGGAGATACAAGGAACAAAAAAGTCATGGTGGAGGTACCAAGGGCCGCGTGCCACAAATGCCTTCGTCTGTCTTGGAGATAACAGGAGTCGTAGCGGAGATTCCCTTGGTGATCATGGAGATATACTCGAAAGTGGCGGAGATGCCAGTATTAATGAATGAGATGCCTGTATTAATGAATGAGAAGTCTGTAGTCATGAACGAGATGCCTGTATTAATGAATGAGATGTCTGTAGTCATGAATGAGATGTCTGTAGTCATGAATGAGATGCCTGTATTAATGAATGAGATGTCTGTATTAATTAATGATATGTCTGTATTAATGAGATGCCTGTATTTATAAGATGCCTGTATTAATAAGATGCTTGTATTAATGTACGAGATGCCTGTATTAATGAATGAGATGCCTGTATTAATAAATGAGATTCCTGTATTGATAAATGAGATGCCTGTATTAATGAATGAGGTGCCTGTATTAATGAATGAGATGCCTGTATTAATGAATAAGATGCCTGTATTAATTAATGAGATGCCTGTATTTATGTATGAGATGCCTGTATTAATGTACGAGATGCCTGTATTAATGTACGAGATGCCTGTATTAATTAATGAGATGCCTGTATTTATGTATGAGATGCCTGTATTAATGTACGAGATGCCTGTATTAATGTACGAGATGCCTGTATTAGTGAATGAGATGTCTGTAGTCATGAATGAGATGCCTGTATTAACGAATGGTATGTCTGTATTAATGTACGAGATGCCTGTATTAATGAATGAGATTCCTTTAGCAATTACTGACATACCTGTAGCAATTAGTAATGATCTGAGATATCTGTAGCAATTAGTAATGATCTGAGATATCTGTAGCAATGATTTGATATATATGTAGCAATCATTTGAGATACCTGTAACAATGATTTGAGATACCTGTAGCAATTGTTTGAGATATCTATCGATGACTGACATGCCTGTAGCGATAGTTGACATGCATGTAGCAATGATTGAGAAACTTGTTTTGAGAGATACCCATGGCCATAGAGGTGATTGTCATATATCAGATGGCTCTTGCAATCGTGTGTGTGTGTGTGTGTGTGTGTGTTTTGTGATCCATTTAAGGACCAACCTTACCGGCAACAAACTACGATAACAGCACGAGCATTATACCCTTGAAGAGAACCCACCCACGACGCTGCTCTCGCCAACGAGGTGGCGACAAATTAAGCTCCTCTGCAGGATCCATCGTTCCAGCTCGTCGTTGTCGACCGAAGACTCGATCTCGTTCTCGGGATGGAACCTGGAGGCTGGTCCACTTCCCACACGCGCACCGGAGTGGTCGGTCTTCCCCCCACCTCTCCTCCGCCTCCCCCCAACCTCTCCCCCGCCCCACCCAGTCTGGGCGATGCGACGGAAGTTTGCTATTAAAGAGGGACGTACCCAGGCGCGCTGGGTGGGAAGGGAGTCCCTGTAGAGATGACAAGAGGGTGTGAAAAGCCTTCAAGCCTTGGTGATAAGTACCAGAGGGAGTCCTCAAGTCTCGCCATCTTCCTGACGAAGGAAGTCCTCGTCTCCTGACGAAGGAAGTCCTCGTCTCCTGACGAAGGAAGTCCTCGTCTCCTGACGAAGGAAGTCCTCGTCTCCTGACGACGGAAGTCCTCGTCTCCTGACGAAGGAAGTCCCCGTCTCCTGACGAAGGAAGTCCCCGTCTCCTGACGAAGGAAGTCCCCGTCTCCTGACGAAGGAAGTCCCCGTCTCCTGACGAAGGAAGTCCCCGTCTCCTGACGAAGGAAGTCCCCGTCTCCTGACGAAGGAAGTCCCCGTCTCCTGACGAAGGAAGTCCCCGTCTCCTGACGAAGGAAGTCCCCGTCTCCTGACGAAGGAAGTCCCCGTCTCCTGACGAAGGAAGTCCCCGTCTCCTGACGAAGGAAGTCCCCGTCTCCTGACGAAGGAAGTCCCCGTCTCCTGACGAAGGAAGTCCCCGTCTCCTGACGAAGGAAGTCCCCGTCTCCTGACGAAGGAAGTCCCCGTCTCCTGACGAAGGAAGTCCTCGTCTCCTGACGACCTACGCAACAAATCTCCGATGTATTGAGAAGGAAACAAGTTCTTTGGCAGTTCGTGTGTTTATAGTAGTTGGCAACGGAGAAAGGTTTATTTGTGTTGTGAATGAAATATTGCGTAGACGTGTTACAAAGTACTACAAAGGCGGAGCATGCCGACAGGAGACCCTTTGGTCCATAGCTAGGTCAGATGCGAAAAAATATGATGAAAAATAAGAAAATATAAATTATAATATAAATAGTAATAAATGAAATAAATGTATAGGTGTAGTTAAATAATAAACAAACAGGTAGATAGTAAATAATGATAAATTGACAGATAAATAATTATAAACGATAATAATAATTTCTATCTGTATGTGTCTGTGTCCTGTGTATATTTCTGTGTGTGTGTGTCTGTGTCTGTGTCTTTCCTAAGGTGTTCTCTGCTTGCCCTCCTTCAACAATTTCTGTATCTATTTGTATGTCTTTGTCCTGTATATTTCTGTGTCTGTACTTGTCCCTCCCTACTCAATCCCACCAGAAGTTTTTGTTCAGCTGAAGGGAGGGGCCCATGGGTGAGCGGGCGGGTAAAGTGAAAGGAAATTTTACATTTCGCCAGAAGAAAGGTGGGAACTGTCATCGATGTCTTCGTTATTTAGATAATAACGAATCTACGGGTGTGAGACTTGGGAACTAACGAAGGCAATGGAAACAAAACTAAGGACAGCGCAGAGGAGAATGGAGAGATCAATGATGGGAATAACACTGAGAGACCGAAAGAGAGCAAGTTGAGTAAGAGAGCAGACTAGAGTGAAAGATGTTGTGGAAGCAGTAAAAGAGAGGAAGTGGAATTGGGCAGGTAAGTTGGTGTGAACGACTGATGAGCGATGGAGTAAGTGTGTTACTGAGTGGACGCCGCGAGATGGGAAGCGTGGAAGAGGGAGACCAGACAAAAGGTGGAGAGACGAGATTGAGAAGTTTGCAGGAGTGACGTGGCAGAGAATGGCGCGGATGTGTGAATCATGGAATGCTGTGAAGGAGGCCTTTGTTCAGCAGTGGACTCTGGATGGCTGATTTGATTGATTGATTGATTGAGCTTAGAACAGTGGTTCCAACCGGTGTGCCGCGGCATCAAAGAATGCCGTGAGATCAGCTGATGGTGCCGCCAAAATTCAGGGCAAAAATAATTTTCGTATAACTGACTCTCTCTGTCATCCATTTTTGTTCATTAAAGCAGCATCAGTGTAAAGATGAGTATGTTCGTATTATCCAGGGACAAAATTTTGTTACATTGATGTTGAATCAATAAAATATTGACAAACTAGTATGTAGATTTTCTAGTAAGGGTGCCGGGGACTTCTGAAAGGCTTGGCAAGGGGGCCTCAAGCCAGAAAAGGCTGGAAACCACTGGCTTAGACTAAGATAGGCTAGATTAGGCTAAGATAACTTAGATTAGGATAAGACGAACCTTGCTAAACACTGGCCGAATATGGCGTATTTTTGACCTAGCGATGGCGGTATAGTTACCACGAGTGGCGGTGCCGCTCTCTTAATCCGCCAGGTGGAGTTCCGGCGGCGGTGGAAAAGAAGCGGAGTGGAAAGTGGATCGGGCCATTTATTAGCATAAGCGATGCCTGCCGTGGATGCAAGAAGGGAAGTGGATGAGGTCTGCGAGATGGGACGCTTCATCTCATCCGGGAGATGGATGCTCAGCAGGAGGAGGAAGAGGAGAAGGAGGAGGAGGAGAGGGAAACTCATAACGGATATTGAATGGAGTTGGTGGGATATTAAGACTAGTGTTGGTCTTGGTGTTGTCGTTGGTGGTGTTGGTGATGGTGTTTTGTGTTGGTGTTGTAGTTGGTGGTGGTGGTGGTGTTGGTGATGGTTTTGTTGGAGTTGGTGGTGTTGGTCTTGGTGGTATTTTTGGTGTTGTCGTTTGGGGTGGTGTTGGTGGTGGTGGTGTTGTTGATGGTGTTGTTGGTGGTGGTGGTGTTGGTGGTGAAGTTTGTGTTGATGTTGGTGTTGATGTTGATGTTGGTGGTGTTGATGGTGGGGTGTTGTCGGTGGTGGTGCTGTTGTTGCTGTTGTTGTTGTTGAGTGGTAGGGTGGTGAGATAAACACCGAAAATCGTTGAAGTTTTAATTACTGACGTTTCGCTCTTAACAGAGCTTCTTCGCCCTACCACTCGTTTTGTCGTCCGTTGTTGTTGGTGGTGGAGGAGGAAGAGGAGGAGGGGGGGGGATTATGACACTGGGGTTACAGAGGAACCCGATCGCACTCTTCGGCTCCTGCCAGAGGATCCCCCCTCGTCCTCCCCCCCTGATATATTGTTATCGTCTTTGTTAGCTTGCGTATTGTGAGGTGTCCAGAAGAAGAATAGATTTTCTGTAGTGGGGGAATTTAGACGAAAGGATAATGAAAATAGTGGATAGACGTATATTGAGGATAGAGGAATGTTTATATAGAGACTGCTATAGTGAAGATGAGGGCGATAGTGAAGGATGGTGAGGTTCGGGGATAGTGAGGTAGAGAATGGTGACGTGGGTTAATGAACAAGAACGGAGTGGGTAGTTACGAATTGTGATTTGAAGAACAGTTCTGCACCTGTTCTGCACCTGTGGCCAAAGAACAGTTCTGCACCTGTGGACAGAATATTTCTGCACCTGTGGCCAAAGAACAGTTCTGCACCTTTTCTGCACCTGTGGCCAAAGAACTGTTCTGCACTTGTTCTGCACCTGTGGCCAAAGAACAGTTCTGCACTTGTTCTTTACCTGTAGTCAAAGAACAGTTCTGCGCCTGTTCTGCACCTGTGGCCTAAGAACAGTTCTGCACCTGTGGCCAAAAAACAGTTCTGCACCTATTCTGCACCTGTGGCCAAAGAACAGTTCTGCATCTGTTCTGTACATGTGGCCAAAGAACACTTCTGCACCTGTTCTGCACTTGTGGCCAAAGAACAGTTCTGCGCCTGTTCTGCACCTGTGGCCAAAGAACAGTTCTGCACTTGTTCTGTACCTGTGGCCAAAGAACAGTTCTGTGCCTGTTCTGCACCTGTGGCCAAAGAACAGTTCTGCACCTGTGGCCAAAGAACAGTTCTGCACCGGTGGCCAAAGAACAGTTCTGCACCTGTTCTGCACCTGTTGCCAAAGAACAGTTCTGCACTTGTTCTGAACCTGTGGCTAAAGAACAGTTCTGCACTTGTTCTGCACCTGTGGCCAAAAAAACAGCTCTGCACCTGTTGCCAAAGAACAGTTCTGCACCTATTACCTGTGGCCAAAGAACAGTTCTGCACTTGTTCTACACCTGTGGACAAAGAACAGTTCTGCACCTATTCTGTACCTGTGGCCAAAGAACAGTTCTGCACCTGCGGCCAGAGAACAGTTCTTTGGA
The DNA here is from genome assembly GCF_046742065.1 of Oratosquilla oratoria. Classification (NCBI taxonomy): domain Eukaryota; kingdom Metazoa; phylum Arthropoda; class Malacostraca; order Stomatopoda; family Squillidae; genus Oratosquilla; species Oratosquilla oratoria. The sequence goes on from NC_134805.1 coordinate 9,160,764, forward strand.
CCTTTGCCATGCGCCTTCCAGTTCGGCCGAAGAATCTCACTTCGAACTCTCTTGGCGAGTTCGAGAAGCGGAAGAAGACTTGAAAGGGTAGATTCTGTATAGTTCCCAAACATCAAAGTTTTCTTGCACCAAAGTGGACGGATAATTGAAGGTAAGTGGAGTTTGAAGGAGGGAAACTGTTTCAAAGGAGGGGAATTGAGAGTAGGGGGAGATTGAATGGAGTAGAGGGTCTGAGAGGACAATAGCCGGGGTTGGGTTGACGGGTGGAGGGAAGGGGAGAATGGAGGGAGGGGTGGGGGAAAGGGAAGGGGAGGAGGGAGGGAGGGAAGGGGAGGAGGCAAGGTAAGAAAGGAAGGGGAAGGTAAGAAGGGATGGGGAAGGGGAGGATGGAAGGTAGGAAGGAAAGAGGAAATTGAGAAGGGATGGGGAAGGGGAGGAGGGAAGGTAGGAAGGGAAGAGGGAAGGTAGGAAGGGGAGGAGGGAGGGAAGTTGAGCCAGAGGAAAGGAAAGAAGGGAAGGCAAAGGGAAGAGGGAGGGAGAAGATAAGGAGACTTGTGTGTGGTATCTGAAAGCGGACGAAACAAATGTGTCTTCGGGTGGACAAAAAAAAAAAAATCATTTATGGGGTGTGAAAGACAGGAAAGGGGTGGGGAGAGGAAAGTATTTTGGGATGGGTGGGGAGTGGGGAGAGCGGGGGGTGGGGGAATAGAAGTAGTAGGCTGAGGAAGGGTAATGTAGGCTGGCCACGCTCATGTATAGTCCGAGTTTAGAGCTCAGTTGCTGTGCGATCTTGTAGCACACACTCGGTTATCAGTGGATGGTGCCGCTGGATCTCTCTCTCTCTCTCTCTCTCTCTCTCTATATATATATATATATATATATATATATATATATATATTCTCTCTCTCTCTCTCTCTCTCTCTCTCTCTCTCTCTTTCCTATTTCTCTTCCTATTGCTCTTCTTCCCCTTTTTACCTTCGCTTTTATTTCCTCTTCTTCCTCTTTTTCCTATCCTTCCTGTTCTGTCCTTTTCCTCTTGCTCTCTTTTTTCATTTTCCTATTCTTCCTGTTCTTTCTTTTTGTTCCTGTTCTTGCTCTTTTCCTCTTTCCTCTTTTTCCTTTCCTCTTTTTCCTCTTTCTTAATTTTCTTTCCCTTGCACCTCTTCTTTCACTTCCTTGTTTTTCCTTTTCTTGTGTTTTGTTCTTGTCCTTGTCCGAATCTTGTTCTTGTTCCTCTTGATCTTGTCTTTATTAATCCTGGTTTTTTTTCTCTCTCTTCGGTTCGGTGTCAAACAGGCATGCGAGTATCATATATACACATACATACACACATATATATATACACATATACATATATAAATATATATATACATATATATATATATATTATATATATATATATATATATATATATACACATATACATATATTTGTGTAATGTTTTGCGTTATAATAACACCATGGATCTCGGAAGCCTTGTGTTTGACCTCCCTTCAAGGTACAAACTATTCGGAAAATAGAGAAAATCACTAAGAATATAGTGGGTATAGAATTAGTTCTGGTCTTCAGTCGAACACACACACACACACACACACACACACACACACACACACACACACACACACACACATATATATATATATATATATATATATATATATATATACACCTACTCAGGCGCCATCTGTGAGCTCTCAGAAATAACAGAAGCTTGTAGGAGAAATTTAGAATCTGTCCATACGCGAGGGATTCTCAGAAAGTCTCTTCGAGAGTTTAGACGTGGGAGTAAGAAGACTGATGTTTTATAATGGCGGTGGAGAGTGGATTGGTTGTCTGCAAATATGGGGATAATGAGGAGTGAGTGGGTGTCTTGTCCTGTTGATTAGGTTCGAGTCCTGTAAATTAGGGGGATGCAGTGGTCTGTATTAATTAGGGGGCTGAACTGGATGACAAAATGTCTCCGATGACAGGTTGATTATTTTTTTTTTATTTCATAATTATTTTTACCAAATTTCAGCGGCTGTCGCAGCCCTTGGAAACTGTTTTATTTTTTTTTCTTTATTTTTTTGTTTATTTATTTATTTTCTCTGATTTTTGATAACCTCCTTTGTTTTTTCTTTTTTCTTTTTATATCTTGATTTTTGATAACCTCGTTCGTACAGGTAAATAGGTTACAGCCTGCCTCTGTTAACTTTTTAGGTTAATTAGGAATCGTCTCTTCTCATTCAAGCGAATTAAATGGCTTGGAGAGAGAATAACAAAATAGATTACATAACCACAGAATCAATCGAGATGATTGTAATCTTGAGAGTTCCCAGGTCCTCCCTCCCTATTCTGGACGAATAAAATCTCCAGGCGACAGGCAGAATAAAGACATTAATCAGCAAAGGTATTCTGAATCTTAAATCCCCTACTGTCGCACCTTCACAACTCGAGTGAGTTCGTTTCAATAGAAATGACTTCGTTTACATTTTTTTTTATTTTTTGAATCTCAAAATGTCAAATCACCTTTGCGAAATATATTGAGAATCTAAATGACGAAACTAAGAGAAGTTAAACGTAGACGAGTATTAGACACGTTGAATTGTAGACTTAGGGATGGCTAGAATAAGGCGAAGTAGTCCTCCACGTTTTCAAAATCAAAACATTTGACAAGAAGCGTGATGGCGTGATCGGGGCCTTTTGCTTGCACAAGGCATCTGTCACACTCGAAGTCGAGGACGTCCTCGTTCTTGAACAAGTATCGGTCGCCCTCGAGTCTGTATCCGTCTGAATAAGTGACACGTGGACGTATATGGAGGGTCGGCTGTTCACGTATGCGGTTCTTAGCAAGCAAGCGCGGCCATGGAAACGATGCCCGTAGGTGTAGTATATCTGTCACTTGAATATTTGGCTAATATGGGCCCCTTCGTTCGTTTGTTTATTCGTGTGCGTGCGTATGTTTGTGTGCGCATACGTGTGTGTATGTGTTAGTGTGTGTGTGTGTGTGTGTTTGCGTGTGTGGGTGTGCGTGCGTATGTGTTTGTGTTTGCATAAGTGTGGGTGTGCATCTACGTATGTGGATGTTAGTGTGTGTATGTGTGTGTGTGTGTGTGTGTGTGTGTGTGTGTGTGTGTGTGTGTGTGTGTGTGTGTGTGTGCGCGCGTATGTGTTTGTGTGGGCATATATGTGGATGTTAGTGCGTATATGTGTTTATGTATGTTTGTGTATATGCTTGTTTTGTGTGTGCTTGTTTGTGTGTGCTTGTTTGTGTGTGTGTGTATGTGTTTGTGTGTGCATATGTGTGGATGTTAGTGCGTATATGTGTATGTATATATGTTTGTATATGCTTGTTTGTGTTGGTGTGTGTATGTGTTGTATATGTGTGCGTGTTTGTGTGTTGTATATGTGTGCGTCCGAGTGTGTGTGTGTGTGTGTGTGTGTGTGTGCGCGTGTTCATATGTGGTCTAGATAAAAAGAGTCTGCAGGAGATCGAGGTGGGAGGAGGAGGAGGAGGAGGAGGAGGAGGAAGTGCCATCGATTGAGGCAGGATTAGGTACGGGGAGGGCGGCCTCGGGAGCGGACACCTGCTCCTCCTTCCTCCTCCTCCTCCTCCTCTTTCTCCTCCTCCTTCCTCCTCCTTCCTCCTCCTTCCTCCTCCTCCTTCCTCCTCCTCCTTCCTCCTCCTCCTCCTTCCTCCTCCTCCTCCTTCCTCTCCTCCTCCTCCCTCCTCCTTCCTCCTCCTTCCTCCTCCTCCCTCCTCCTTCCTCCTCCTTCCTCCTCCTGCCCAAGACCTGGAAACCTCGTGTCTCGTATCTGGAAATGAGAAAGGTAGAGATATAGATATAGAGAGAGATATATAGAGATAGAGATATAGATAGACATAGAGAAAGAGATATAGAAATATATATATATATATATATATATATATATATATAGAGAGAGAGAGAGAGAGAGAGGGGGGGGGTGAGAGAAAGCGAATGTACTATGCAACATGTAGTTAGTAGAATGTATTTCAAGGTGTACCAAAAATAGCTCGTTCATTAGATCCCCATTTATGGTATTCGCTAATCAAAATTTATCCAGCGAGTACTCTAGGGAGGTGCCCAGCTTTAGTGACACCCTTGCGGACCAGAGCAACGTAGCATTTTATATACTGATCACTTAACTTTTATCCTTCCTTTCTCTCACCCTCTATGAATTTATATAAATATTAGATAAAATAATATATAAATAATAGAAATAATTTAAATGAACTCCATAAACCTCTGTGACTACTTCGGGGCGATGGTGTCCCCAAAGATAGAAGCGCTGGTTAATTGGGGACGAGATGTCCTTAGAAGGTAAATACGTATCTTGCTTGATTTAGTGTTTGTCGTCGTCATCATCGTCATAATCCTCATCACCATCATAATCTTCATCATCATCATAATCTTCATCATCTTCATCATAATCATCATCATCATCATCATCATCATAATCTTCATCATCACCATCATAATCATCATCATCATCATCATCATCATCATTGGGTTCCAGTGAGCTTTTTCATCCATTTGCAATGTGTATAATATATATATATATATATATATATATATATATATATATATATATGTGTGTGTGTGTGTGTGTTTCACCCAAAACTGCCAAAAAAACTAGTTTTCTCCGTACTACATATTATTAGCAAGGAGAGGTCTGCGTTTGTCAGGCTGTCGCTTCCTAATTTGTCAAGTAGGTGACGATTTGTTATTTTCGTCAAAAATTGACCAACGAAAACTAACTAGGTTGCCCAAGAGGTGCTCAGTCATTACCAACCAGGTTGTGAGGTGCTGACGAAGCAGGAAAGGTAACCAGGTGCTGAGGAGGTTGCAGGAGGTTGCCAGGTGTGTGGATGTAGGTGCCAATATTGGAAAGGTTAGCTGCAACTGGGCAGGTTGTGTGGGGCTCCCCGTGAGAAGTGTAGGTGTCGCAACAATGAACTTTACAAGGCTGGGCTGTACAAGGTGGCCCTTACATGGCTGGGCTGTACGAGGTGGCCCTTACAAGGCTGGGACGAGAGGGATAGGGGCTTAGAAGGCTGGGATGGATGGGCGGGAGCCCCGTACCGTGAACACTGCGTAAGGGGCTATCACACCGGGTTAATTTTCCGTCGACATTTTACCTCCAACCTCGATTTGGATAACTATAATATGACTTTGTTTACAGAAATCTAGACTTTTCTAAAAAATATTTCAACAGTTTGTCTAACATTCGCATAATTTTAGAATCTCTGTTCGTCATTCAGCTTTGCTATATATGACGGAAAGGTGATTTGATATTTGAAAAATAAAACATTGTAACCGAAGTCGTTTTTGCTCAGTGTGATAATGCCTTCAGCAACCAAGGAAAAGTCGGTGGTAATTTGTCTGAAGTAACCGGCGCTTCTGTCCTAGAGGACAAAATCCCACTGAAGAGGTAAAGTCAAGGAGAAATAAACTAAAGCTACGTGACCCTGGTCCGTAGGGATCTCACGATGTGGTTGGCGCAGTGTGGTTGGTACGGGTTGGTGTGGGGGACTAGTCCATTTTGTATAGTTGGTATGACGAGGATGGTGTGGTGGTTGTCCACTATGCATGAGGATTTGTTGATTTGTCTGTGTATTCTTGTGGACATACGAACCTGGCCCATGCCATACCATAACTATACCAACCTATCTGTCGTTTATGTGACAGTGTATGTGTGTGTGTATATATATATATATATATATATATATATATATATATATATATATATATATATATGTATATATATATGTGTGTGTGTGTGTAATTGTGTGAGTGTGTGTTTTAACAAAAATCACTTTGTAAGGACTTTCTATGGAAATGTGTGTGTTCAGTTGATCAAGTTCACCTATTCAATTCCTGCAAGTGACGTACTTTAAACATTTTCTTCTGGCGAAAAGCGGCAGGCGATTTCTTTCACCCCCCGAGAGAGACGGCCTCTGGACAAAGCGGGACTACGATGGGTCGAGACCGCCCACAGCTGAATAGAATCGGCTGACGACAAACAGAAAGATCTCGACGTCAGCTGATGACCCTGAGTGTCAACACGAGGGGGAGGGGGAGGGTGGGGAGGGGGAGGATGGATGTCTGCGGCCTGAGTGTGGTCGGAACTGGATGAGGATGAGGATGAGGTGGATGGAGGATGCAGTCTGTGTGGTGGACCTTTGCGTGACCTGCGGGCGCGGCGGGGTTGATGCCTGCGGTAGATGACATTAGCCGCACGCCTGCGGCAGGGTTATTTCCTACCTGGAGGCTGGTGCCGCAGTCATCTTGGTTAGCATCTTCAGAAGACCATCTTCGCCCTGAAGAGAGGACTGGATCGATCTTTGGATTGTATAAGACTGTACGAGTATGTCACAGGCTTGGAAGAGGAGAAGGGGGAGGAGGAGGAGGGGGAAGAAGAGGAGGAGGATGGGGGAAGAGGAGGAGGGGGGAAGAGGAGGAGGAGGGGGAGGAGAGAGGAGGGAACAGGAAGAGGAGAAGGGAGAAGAGTAGAAGGAACACAAAGAAAGAACAGACAACAGCAGGCCTACTGGTCCTTACGAGACTGTGTTAACTGTACTAAACTACAGTGAAGAAACAGGACAGCAAAGCGAAAGAAGTAAACACTACTGCTACCACTATCCTATCCAATTAGATGCCGGGCTGTCAGATCCTTTATTATTAAGGATGATATTTTATTTCCGGATATTTATCTGATGTCCAAATATTTATCTGATGATGACATTGTGTTACTTTTAATGACGGTGGAAGGTAACGAATTCCACACATTAACAACCCGGTTAAAGAAAAAGTGCTTACTTTCATTCCAAGAAAATCTTTTACCAATTACTTTAAAATCGTGACGTCTTCTTGTATTTGATTGGTCTAATGAAAAGTAATCTTCGACATTGATGTTGTCAAAGCCTTTGAACATTTTAAAAACTTCGGTTAAATCTCCTCGCATTTTCCTTTTTGAAAGTGAGAATGAATTTAGACCTTAAAGTCTTCACACGGCAGATTTCTTAGCCTTGGTATAATTTTAGTTACTCTTCGTTGGACTCTTTCTAGTTTGCTAATATCTTTCTGGTAGTATAGGGGAGGAGGAGGGAGAGGAAAAGGAGGATGGGGAGGAGCGGGGTAGAGGAGGAGGATGGGGAGGGGAGGAAGAGGAGGAAGAAGAAGAGGACTCGATTCCTGTGGTCTTTATGGTAATTCGAGACTTGAGGAACTTCTTCTCGACGAGGTCTTGTTGATACAGTCTCGCTGTGACGCATTACCAACTGTGACGCAATAGTCGTGACGCAACAAAACACGGTTAGGTAACTCCCCGTTAACCCGCACAGCCACGCGGTCTGTCCAGACCTGAATAGAACTGTCTGACGTTGACCAGAATAGAATGATTGAAGTTGCATTGGATGAAGTTGAGGATCTGGAGTGTTGTGTCGAAGGGCAGTCGTAAGAACATAATGAAGGGGAGTTCAAGAGACCATAAGGCCTACACTAGGTAGTTCCATGTCCATGACCACCTGTCATGCCCATCCATAAGGTTGTTTAACATTTTCTCAAAACAACAAATAGTTTTAGCGCTCACTACGTGGTTACCAAGTCTATTCCATTCTATTGGTAAACTAGTTCTTGGCTATATCCTTCTTAAATCTAAATTTGTCCAATGATCATGCCATCATCAGCGTGACCAGTTGTCTCGAGCGGGAATATGCTGGACAGCAGCTGAAATTATGCTAGATAGACGAAAATAAGCTAAAATATTTTGTTCACTTTAATACGTTCACTTTGTGTTGTATATACATTTTCATTGATACATTATTAATTATAGGGGAATGTGCTAAATTTAGCGCAATTGTCTAATTACCGTCTGCCGATTTTATTGATTTGAGAGAACGGAGGTTGACTTAGACGAATAAAATCGTCCAGCGACAGCTGTAAGAACATGTAATGTCTAAGACACTCTTGGGATTTTGCCTCGACTGAATAAAATTGCATGGCGGCAGGCGAGACGGATTACAAGTCGAGGAAGTCCGTCAAAGGGCTCGAAAGTCTTCAAGGAAAATTGTACCCAAATGTACGCAGCACAAATTCAGGTTAATAATAATAGTAATAATAATAATAATAATAAAAGTAATAAAATTTATAAATTATTGATCAATATGCCTTGTGTTTATTATTTTTGGTGTGTGTGTGTGTGTGTGTGTATGACCCAGAGCAGTGGACAATATGCAGGGATGACCCATCATCCAGGAGGTGCCAAGATAAGAGGGAGGGAAGAGGGTAGAGGGGAATGGAGTATGTAGGGGATGGAATGGGTGAGAGTAGTTCCTATGCCTTTTTCATTTGGCTACCTCCCGTGTAAGGGGGGGGGGAAGCCTTTGGTGTATGTATGTATATATATATATATATATATATGATGTGACGACGATGACGTAACTCGCGTCAGGTCACACAGTCCGTCACTTGACCCCGTGAGCTACTCTCAGACTCTCAAACTCTCTGATAAACTCTTGAGAAACTGAGAAACTCGCAGAGAAATTGAGAAACTCTTGGATAAAATCTGAGAAAGGTTGAGAAACTCGGAGAAACTGAAACTCGCTGAGAAAATCTACAGACCCTAAGAGAAACTTCTCGGAGAAACTATCAGGAACTTGAGAGAAAGAAACTCCATACATTCCCCCTCCATACAATGACTACTTTGTATATTCCCTACTCCATACATTATACCCCTCCATACATTCCCCTTCCATATATTTTCTATCCCCCTCCATATATTTTCTATTCCCCTCCATATAATGCCTAGCCTTTCTATATATATTCCCTACCCCTTCCATACATTCCCCTCCGTATAATTACCACTCATTCCATATATTCCTTGTTCCTTCCATACATTTCATACATTTTGTATCCCACTCCATACAATCCACACACCTATGTGTTCCCTACCCCCTCCATATAATTCCTACACTTTTTGTATATACCCTAGCACCTCCATACATTTTCCAGACCCCATACACACTTGTATTGGCTATGGGGAACCCATAAAGCGCAACTCTGGCACCGTGATGGATACGGAGCTGCCTAGTGTAGGCCTTATGGTCTCTTGCAGTCTCCTTCATTCTTATGTTCTTATGTTATTTATGGGCAGTCACGTGCCAGCCCGCTCGTCACGGATCACGTGATCAAAAGAATCACGTAACCCGTAACACGTATGCAAGATCTTCACGTTGATGCTTCCACTTCCGCCTGCACGTTTTCCACGTAACTCCACTTCCACCGCCACACGCTCCACCTAACTCCCTCCCCGCGTCCGTTCCTCACAGGTGCTCGGTTTCATCCACTTTCTCCACTTAGCCGTTTCCTTTCACTCCACATAACCACACAACCACTTCCACGTCGTTAAGGCACTTGTTCAGCGTTCAACGAAAGTGCTATTCCTCTCTTTCTCTTTCCTCTTTCCTCTATCTCCTCTCTCTTTCTCTCTGTCTCTCTCTCAGAATAATAGATAAGAAAATAAATGAGTAAATAGAGAAATAAATAGATTAAAAAGATGGTCAGGATAAATGTAGAAGTGGTGCTATATATGTCCATGAATTATATATATATATATATATTGTATGTCGTTTTCCATTTTCTGTTCAGTTTCTTTCCCAGGTTTTCCCCGTTTTCTTTCCAGTTTCCCGATTTTCTCTCCGTTTTTCCATTTTCTTTTCCGCTTTCTTTTTAATTTTCCAATTTCCCCGTTTTTACTTTATTTTCGTATTTCCGTTTTCTTTTCCCTTATTTTCCATTTTCTTTCTTCGTTTTCTTTATTGTGACGTTTTCCACGCTTTTTCTCTTCTTGGCATTTTCTCTCTTTTCTTGTTCCTTACCGCTTGCTTCGATTTCTCTCTTTCTCTCTTTTTCTCTTTCCTGCCGCACTCTCTTCGCTCTTTACAGCTTCTCTTCGATTCAGGCCTCTCTTGTATCCACATCTTCACATTACTCTCAATTTTTTTTCATTTATTTGTTTATGTATTTACTTGTTTTATTTGTTTGTTTATTTTTTGCAGATTTTTTTCGTGGTTGATTTATTTTTTCATTTATTCATTCCTCTTCAGTTCCCTCCTGTCATTTATTTATTTATTCATTTATGTTTGTTTGTTTTTCTTCCATTTCCTTACCAATCCGTTTTGTTTATTCATTTTGTTGTAATTAATTTTATTATTATCTTTATTATTATCATTATCATCGTTGTTATTGTTGTTATTATTGTCATTTATTTATTTATTCATTTATCTGTTTTTTCTTTAATTTCCTGTAAAAATCCTTTGTTTATTCATTTTGTTTGTTGTAATTAATTCTATTATTATCTTTATTATCATTATCATCATTGTTATTGTTGTTATTATTGTCATTTATTTATTTATTCATTTGTCTTTTTTTTCCTTCAATTTCCTGTACCAATCCTTTTCGTTTATTCACTTTGTTGTTGTAATTAATTTTATTATTATCTTTATCATTATCATCATTGTTATTGTTGTTATTATTATTGTTATTTATCAATTTATTTATTAATCTATTTTTTCTTCAATTTCCGGTACAGATTCTTTTTGTTTATTAATTTTGTTGTAATTAATTTTGTTATCATTGTTATTGTTATATTTCCATCCGTTATTTTCACACTTTTCTCTTTTTTCGCCCATTTTGCTCTTTTCCAGTCATTTTGCCTCTTGGCGCTCTCATGGCCTCCTTGTGCTCTCGTCGCCTCTCTTCGCTCTCTTCTTTCTTCTTCACCTCTGCTCTTTTCTCATTCCTTTCCTTCTCTTTGCTTCATCTCGTACTTCGTCTTTAACGTTTCCTCGACCCTCCCACTCTTCTCCTCCCTCCTCCTCCCTCCTCCTTCCTCCACCTCCCTCCTCCTCCATCCTCCACCTCCCTCTTCCTCCTCCACCTCCCTCCTTCTCCTCCACCTCCCACCTCCTCCTCCACCTCCCTCCTCCTCCTCTCCTCCTCCCTCCTCCTCCTCTCCTCTCCTCCTCCACCTCCCTCCTCCTCCTCTCTCCTCCTCCACCTCCCTCCTCTTCTCCTCCCTCCTCCTCTTCTTCCTCCCCCCTCTTCTTTGTCCTCCTCCCCTTGAACTCCTTTTCCTTCGTTTCTCCGCCCTCTTCCTCCTCCTCTTTAATTTCCTTCCTCTTCCCTTCTTCCTCTTCCCTTCTCCTTCCTACTTCCTATTCTCTCCTCCCTCCTCTTCCCTCCTCACTCCCCCTTTCTCTTCCTCCTCCTTCCTCTTCCCTCCTCCCTCAACCTCTTTTCCTCCTCCCCTCCTTTTTTCCTCCTCCTCCCTCCTCCTCCTCCTCTTTCCCTCCTCCCTCCCTCCTCCATCCCTCCTCTTTTCATCCTCCCTCCTCTTTTCCTCCTCGTTCCTATTTTCCTCCTCCCTCCTCTTTTCCTCCTCCCCTCCTCCTCCTCCCTCCTCCTCCTCCCCTCCTCCTCCTCCTCCTCCCCTCCTCCTCCTCCCTCCTCCTCCTCCTCCCTCCTCCTTCCTCTTCTTCCCCGACTTCCTCTCCATCCCGCAGCCGCCATCATTATCTTTGTTGTCTCTGCGGTTTTCCCCGCGTTGGTTACCCGCGCATGTTCTGCGGAGCCAATGCCTTCCCCCCATGGCGCCCTGTGGCGGGTAGTCGTTTCCCGGCTGAAGCGAAAGTCCCTTGAGCTGCACTCCAACTCGTCTCGAACTTGCATGAACGGTTACAGCATGCTAACTAATCTACAACATATGTATATATATATATATAATATATATATATATATTATATATATATATATATATATATATATATATATATATATATATATATATATTGTGTGTGTGTGTATAATTGATTTTTTATTTGTTTTTTATATTGTTTGTTTTTTATTTAATTCGTGTATTTTATTTTATTTATTTATTTTTGTTTTTATTTATTTTTATTTTATTTGTTTATTTATTTATTTATTATTATTTTTTTCTTCTTCAAAGAATGGATACCAAAACGTTCAGACTACCAGTAATATTCTTGTGCCAGTCTGTACGGGTTGGGTACAGTTGGCGACATTTTTAACTGGTACGTCGGTTGAGACGTCGTGTTTTGTTGACATAGCCGTAGCGCACTTCCTCGAGGGCTCAACAAAGAGGGTTGGTAACATCTCGTGCCTAACTGGGCCGCTGATGTAGACACAAACATGTTGCCCCCCCGAGTACCATTACCAGTGTTACTGTTATTAGTATTATTACTGCTGTTATTGTTGTTATTCTTGTTATGTTGCTGTTCTTTTTATATTGTTGTTGTTATTGTTATATTGCCATTGTTATTTTTGTTAAATTGTTATTGTTTTTCTTATTTTATTGTTTTTATTATTTTTGTTTTTAAAAAATTTATTTGTTGTTTTTAATATTGTATTGTTTTGATTTCTTTATATTTGTATTTTATTGTATATTGTGATTTTATTGCTTTTATATCTGTTTTTATTATTATTGTTATATATTGTGATGGTCCGGCGCACCCGATATAAATATAGCCAACTGTATCAGTACAAGAAAAACCCTCTCTGCCGCGGCAATATTTCGGGAAGAAAGAAAAAAAAAAAAATCTCGATGTGTACCAACCCATCTTGAGGGGATGGATATTTGCATTGATGGTGCCCCTGTGACCACAGGAGGAGGAGGAGAAGTGGAAGAGGAGGGGGAGGAGGAAGTGGAGGGGAAGGAGGAGGAGGAGAGGGAGTAGCGGAAAGGAATGGTGATGATGAGAGGGAGGAGGAGGAGAGGGAAGAGATTGAGTAGGAAGAGGAGGAGTACGAGGAAAGGGAGGAGGAGGGGGAAGGTGGAAGAGAGGGAGGATGAAGAGGAGGAGGGGAAGGAGGATGAAGAGAGGGAAGAGGGGGGAAAGGGAGGAGCAGGAGAGGGAGGAGAAGTAGTAGGAGGAGGAGAGGGAGTAGGAGGAGGAGGAGGAGCAGGAGAGGGAGGAGGAGGAGCAGGAGCAGGAGGAAGAGGAGGAGGATAGAGGCTTATCATGTCGCATTCCTCCTCGGCACAAGAAGGCACAGCAAGCTTGTGTGAACCTGAGCCAGCGTTCATGAAACGAAACAACATTTTCTTTGATGCAGTCGTGAGAATTCGTCCTCAGATGTTATAATTGGTGTTGAAGGAAATTGACTAAATGTTTGATAACGACGTGGAGTTTCCATAGGTATGGTGTATTTTGGGTCAAGTTTGGCTGTCCGCGATTTTATTAAATGGAAAGGTAGGGCTGTTGGGTGATTTTCTCTCTCCCTCTCTCTCTCTCTCTCTCCTCTCTTTCTCGTTCTTCTTTCTCTTTTCTTTCTCTTTTCTTTCTCCTTTTCTCTTTCTCTTCTTTCTCTTCTCTTTTCTTTCCTCTCCTCTCTCTCTCTCTCTCTCTCTCTCTCTCTCTCTCTCTCCAGCAGCTCAGTGGAAAAGTCTTGTTTAAGTTAAAGAAAAAATATATAAACTTCGTCACAATATCCTGACGTGCCAAAGACTTCTTCGTCCGAGAGGATCTCCTGTGTTGACCGAGATCACCAAAGGCGCTCTTCGGGAGTCCCGAAGTCCGTCACTATACTTCGGAAGAGTCTGCCGAAGTCGTCGGATCGAGGTCGTTTCGTGACCTCCTCTGACCAAGACGGGTCAAGTTACAATGGCGTGAGATACAGAGGCTGTAGCTTCCCCCCAAGGGCTAGGCCGACGGTTCTGCAGTGGGCCAAAATGGCTGGACACTTCACTTCTCTTACGGGCTCTCAAAGGTGAACGAAGTTGTTGGTTTTTCGCCAGAATAAAGTCCCCAAGTATGCCAGCAACGGCCTTGTGGATCGGAAGGGATTAAAAGAATGTTAGTTGTGTTTGTGGAGATTTGTATGACTTTTTTTTTTTTTTTTTAACCTAGTTAGTTCTTCACTTGAATTGTCGTCTCCAACACCCCCGTCACACCTCTCAACCCCCCTTCACCCCCTCACCCCCATCCACTCTCGCCACTTGTCGTCCACTTCACCGTCGCACCTGCTCCTCTGCTACTATTAAGTCATCTTCCGGTAACCCTCCTCCCCCCTTCCCCCTTCCCGTCTCTTCACCCTTCCCCCTTCCTCGCCTCTTTCCCCTTCCCCCTTGCTCGTCTCTTTGCCCTTTCCCTTCCTCGCCTCTTCCCCTTCCCCCTTCCTCGCCTCTTCCCCTTCCCCCTTCCTCGCCTCTTTCCCCTTCCCTCCTTCCTCGCCTCTTCCCCTTCCCCCTTTCTCGCCTCTTCCCCTTCCCCCTTCATCGCCTCTTCCCCTTCCCCCTTCCTCGCCTCTTCCCCTTCCCCCTTCCTCGCCTCTTCCCCTTCCCCCTTCCTCGCCTCTTCCCCTTCCCCCTTCCTCGCCTCTTCCCCTTCCCCCTTCCTCGCCTCTTCCCCCTTCCACCTTCCCCCTTCCCGTCTCTTCCCCCTCCCCTCTTCCCCGCCTCTTCCCCTTCCCCCTTCCCGTCTCTTCCCCCTTCCCTCTTCCTCGCTTCTTCCCCCTTCCCTCTTCCTCGCTTCTTCCCCCTTCCTCGTCTCTTTACCCTCGCATCTTCCCCCTTCACCCTTCCCCTTCCCCGCCTCTCCCCCCTTCCCCGCCCCTTTCCCCATCCCCGCCTCTCTCCCTCCCTCTTCCCCGCCTCTCCCTCTCTCCCCGCCTCTCCCCCCTTCCCCGCCCCTTTCCCCATCCCCGCCTCTCTCCCTCCCTCTTCCCCGCTTCTCCCTCTCTCCCTCCCCCCTTCCCCGCCTTCCTTCCTCCCCCACCCCCTCCCGTCCCCTCCTTTCTCCTCTCCCCTCCTCCCCTTTCTCTTCCCCTTCCCTCATTTCCCCTTTTCCCCCATCCACTCTCTTCCCTTTCCTCCATTCCCATTCCACCCAATTCTGTTCCACTCCATTCCCCCCTGTCATCCAATTCCCTCCATTCCCCACTCCCCTTCTCTCATTTTCCCCTCCCCCTCACTCCCTCCCTCACTCCCTCTCCTCCCTCCCTCCCTCCCTCCCCTTCCTCCATCCTCTCAGCTTTCCTAGCCCACCACCACCACGTTCAGACCTGTCTTGTGTTGACACAGGCTGCCTAAGAACGCGCTTTATAGCTGGCGAGGCTCAATCTGTGTGTCGTGTGTGTGTGTGTGTGTGTGTGTGTGTGTGTGTGTGTGTGTGCGAACGTATGTGTGTACATGTGTGTGTACGTGTGCACATGTGTGTACGTGTGTACATGTGTGTACATTGTGTGTGTACGCGCGTGTGTACACGTGCGTGTGTGTACGTATACATGTGTGTGTTTGAGTGCGTGAACGTGTGGGTGCCATGTTCATACCCGTGTACGTGTGCGTGTATTAGTTTCACTATTAGCTTCTATTGCATTTGTTCATATGTGGATGTGGATAGCGTGGGTGACTATGCTCCTCAAGGTACCAGGCAACACACACGTCCCCCTTGTGTGTGTGTGTGTGTGTGTGTGTGTGTGTGTGTGTGTGTGTGTGTGTGTGTGTGTGTGTGTGTGTGTGTGATAATAATAATAATAATAGTAATAATAGTAGTAATACACAGTTTATTGGGTATAGCAGCATTACTGCTGAAAATATACATCCTACAAGGTTATAACATTACAAAACTATGACAGTGAAAAGATGTTACAAGCATTAAAAAACAAAACAAAAACACTAAGCTAAGGAATAGCTGTATTGTACAACATTGTTATTTCTTGTTGATTAAGTCCACAAATGTCGGTATGGGGCTCTTCTTATACCGGTCGGCGCGTGCTCTGATCGTCTTGTGTGATTCAGAATAGTCTTAGATCACGTGTTGGACTCGCGATCGACAGCTATTCCCCTCCCGGAAGAGAGCTCAGCGCTCATATGACCGATCTATGGGCACACACACACCCAACTCCCCGCCCACGTGTGTGTGTGTGTGTGTGTGTGTGTGTGTGTGTGTGTGAGTGTGAGAGAGATTCACCTTGGTCTTTGGATCACGTGTTGGACTCGTGATTGACAGCTATTTCCATCCCGGGAGAGAGCTCAGAGCTCGTATGACCGATCTATGGGTAATGCTTTGACCTTACACGCACACACACACCCAACTCCCCGCCCACGAGAGTTGGTGTAACGACTCGAAGCGCAGCGACACTGAAATTATTTTCAGCCCTGGGCAGGATTCGAACCCGGACCGCCGTAGTGACAGTTTGGGACTCTACCAACCGCTCCACCGAGTCGTGTGTGTGTGTGTGTGTGCGCTCGCGCTCGCTCAGTGTCTGAAAAAAGCCCATGGGCCCTTTATCAGCACCTGGCTTTTGGTGTTGGGTAGGTCTGTGGCAGTTGGGTATTTAGGGAGACGACTGTTGGGGTTACCTGCTACCACGACCGCCATAAAGGTAATGACTGATGATGGTGGAAGTGTCGGTGGTGGAGGGAGGGGTGTACTGGTGTGTGATTCACCATGGTCTTGGATCACGTGTTGAACTCGTGATCGACAGTTATTAACTTTCCGGATGAGAGCTCAGAGGTCGTATATGACCGATCTATGGATAATACTGTGACCTTACACGCACACACACACAACCAACTCCCCGCCCACGAGCGTTGGAGTAACAACCCGCAGCGCAGCGGTACTGAAATTATTTCAGCCCTGGGCAGGATTCGAACCCGGACAGCGAGAACTCTAACCACTGCGCAACGAGGTTTTGTGTGTGTGTGTGTGTGTGTGTGGTGCCTATAGGATAGTGTCACGGTGGATACATTTTGTATCTTCCCGTTCATTTACTCGTATTTCCTCTCTCTCTCTCTCTCTCTTTCTCTTACTCTCTCTCTCTCTCTCTTCGATTGAAACGACAGTGTCGCAGCCGATCTTTTTGACGGAGCCACTCGCCGTGTGGGTTATCTTTATTGCCAGCATGGCTCGCCCTCTTTCGGTCTCACGGGCGTGTCTTGCAGAAACTATCTTCTCTCTCTCCTTTCCTATCTCTTCTCTCTCCTCTATCTCCACTCCTCTCCTTTCCTCTCATCTCTCCTCTCCTCTCCTCTCCTCTATTTCCCCTGCCTCTCTCCTCTTTCTCCTGCCTCTCCTCTTTCTCCTGTCTTTCTCCTCTCTTTCTATATCTTTCTCTCTTCTATCTCTATCTCTTTATTTCTCTACCCTCGCCCTCCCTCCGTGCCCCTCCCATAACCCCAGGGGTCGTATCGAAGACGCGGCGGGGGGGGGGAGGGGGGGCGACCAGGTCATGACCCGCGACGGGGACCAACTTATG
>NC_134805.1:9183042-9190542 GCF_046742065.1 Oratosquilla oratoria
CCCTCCCTTCTCCTTTCCCTCCCTCCCCTCCTCCTTTCCTTCCCTCCCTCCTCCTTTCCCTCCCTCCCTCCTCCTTTCCCTCCCTCCCTCCCCTTCCTTTCCTTAAAAGGAACGTGTGGAAGATGAGCGAGAGAAATAAAAGAGCGGAAAAAAAGAGGAGGCGAGTGGGGCCTAAAGAGCATAAAAAAGAGAGACGGGGAGGGACGGAGAGCATGAGAGGGAGGAGGAGGGAGGAAGCGATAAGGATCAAGGTTCAAGGAGGAGGACTCTAACGAGTTACAGATGGCGAAGAAACGATTGATTAAGTTTTAAGAAAAAAAAGACAAGCCCCTCCATTTTTATTTATTTATTATTATTATTATTATTATTATTATTATTATTTTCCACTGAAATCTCACTTTTTTTTTTTTTTTTTTTTTTTTTTTTTTTTTTTTTTTTTTTTTTTGAGGGGGGAAACATGACAGCAAATACGAATAAAAAGGAATCCATCTCCCAGGACGGGACTCGAAATCACGAATATTGCGACACGAAGGAAGCGCTGAACCGCACCTCCGAGGAGGTAGAGTGAAGGAGCGAGGAAGGAGGCAAACGAAGCACAAAGCCCAAGAGAGAGAGAGAAAGGGGAGTTTAATTACAAAGGGCATTGGGAGGCGGTGTCGGAGCACGGCAGGGGAAAGGCAGAGAGGAGAGATGGAGGAGGAGGAGGAGGAGTAGAGGAAGGGGTTGAGAAGGGTGAGGGAGAGAGGAAGAGGGAGGGTAAGGGAGAGAGGAAGAGGGAAGAGGAGGAGTAGAGGAAGGGGTCAGGAAGGGTGAAGAAGAGAGGATGAGGGAGAGAGGAAGAGGGAGGGTGAGGGAAAGAGGAAGAGGGAAGAGGAGGAGTAGAGGAAGGGGTTAGGAAGGGTGAGGGAGAGAGGAAGAGGAAGAGGGAGGTTGTGGGAGAGAGGAAGAGGGAAGAGTAGTAGAGGAAGGGGTTAGGAAGGGTGAGGAAGAGAGGAAGAGGGAGGGTGAGTGAGAGAGGAAGAGGGAGGGTGAGGGAGAGAAGAAGAGAGAGGGTTAGGGGAGAGGAAGAGGGAGGGTGAGGGGGAGAAAGTGGAAGGGAGAGGGGGAGAAAGTGGAAGGTAGAGGGGGTAAGGGGGAGAGGAAGGATGTGTGAGAAAGGAGAGGGAGAGAAGAAGGTGGAGGGACAGAGGAAGGGGGAGAGAGGGGAAGGTGGAGGGAGGGGGCTAGAGGAGGAGTTGAGGAGATGAGGCAAGATGTAGTAGCCATGATGGGCGGTGAGGAGCAGAAATCAAGTGTGTGTGTGTGTGTGTGTGTGTGTGTGTGTGTGTGTGTTTATGTATGTTGCCAGCTCCGGCGAAGTGTGTGTGGAGGGGGTGAAAAGGTACGGACGACCGAGGAAGTTCATTGAACCACATAACCCAGCTAGTTACGAAGAACATCCTTTGGTTGCTCGGGGGAGAGGGGGGGGAGGTAGTAGTTGCTCTTGGCAGGATGTAATAGGGAAGTACCAGCTATGATAGATAGCGGTTGAATCTTAGTGTGACCATAAAGGTAGTTACCGGAGAAGAAGGCGAGACGTGACAGGAACCGGAGTAGTGGCAGGCTGTACATGAGCTTAGGCGTGGTCCTCGCACCGAGCAGAGCGCCAGCATGATATTGTGTTTCAGTAATACGACGGGCAAATACACCAAATCAGGGGATGGGTTGTGTTCCCTGGACGTTGTCCTTGTAAACTTACCCTTATCCTGCGCCCGGCCGGATTATATTTCTGATTCTTTAATTCTATTTCATTTACTTATCTCTTTCGATCGTGATTTCTAGTACTAGAAGACCCTCCTAGAGCGTAGAGTTGCCATGGTGTCCGTAGAATTGGGCCTCCATGATGGTAATTAGTAAGTATTAATCAGTAATTTCTGACGTGGGTCAAGTCACCAGTGATGGACGCGCCGTACCATCTGACCCTAGGCGAGCGGAGTGGTGCCACTCGAGGACTGGTGTCGGGGTGTTGGTGATCACCCCAGTGACGGGGACGCGTCAAGGGGCGTAACGAGGGACTCCGCACACAATAGGAGCTTGTTAGGGTCACACAGTACCAGTTACCGGGGTCCCGAGGGACGGCCTTAAACACTTGCAGGTTCAGACACGCTATGCCAGCGTTGGACAAAACCCCTTTAAACACAGCAACGTACCCGGGACTTTCGGTCTAATGATAGACGACTTTATTCAGTTGAATCGGGTGTTCGTAATCTTTTTTCGTATGTACTCCAGACTTTATGTATTTCTGTTCTTTATCTTACTGGGGTAAGGTACTGATTTCGATACTGAATAGATTCTCCATGCATTCACTAACTTCATTCACGAACAAACACACCACCATATGTGGACAACAACGCCAAGGACCCATGCACATTATGTACTCAAATTAGACGACTTCCAAAATGACCACAAATTATATATTGCCAGCATCACTGTATCGATGTTAACTTTATAAACCGATCATTATTGTTATTATTATTATTATCATTATTAGAAGAAGTAGTAGTAGTAGCTTTCTGTCTGTTCCTCCATTGTGGCCCACTAGTTACTCTCAGGTCGCGAACCGAGCTAAGAAGTCAGCGAAGGAGAAGAAAGTCTCATTTGCTGCTGTTTGGAGATAATTGCCGAGCTTGACTGTA
The DNA here is from genome assembly GCF_046742065.1 of Oratosquilla oratoria. NCBI lineage: Eukaryota > Metazoa > Arthropoda > Malacostraca > Stomatopoda > Squillidae > Oratosquilla > Oratosquilla oratoria. The sequence continues at coordinate 9,185,718 of NC_134805.1, forward strand.
AACTGGAGACGTTAATTGTAAATTGGGTCGATTTGGTAGTTCTAAATTGGGGGTAATCTTTGACGGCTCCATTTAAGTAATTAGCCTGTAATTTTGGGAGCCACACCTCAAAAGAAGATTTTTTAAATTTTGTTTCAGGAATATCTAAATTTAGAAACTCTTCAGTGATCGCAATGAAGAGTGTCGAAATCAACCTTTGAAGTAAATCCTGACTTCCTGAAGTACTTTTTTATATTTAAATATATTTTTTAATGTTATTTTCATTCTGATTTTGTATACTGTATTGGTGTACCGCTGTATTAAATGGGTTGGGCGTCGTTACTTGCGACGAAGGTCGAGGGGATGGCGGTTCGAATCCTGCCACCAGCGAAGTTGAACCAAGGGCATGGTTAATTAAATTCCACGCTACAAAGCCCTCTGTGAGGGGCACCGTCCTAGCCTCCTGATAGGGGGGAGTTTGTGACATTAAACCATATCACAGAAATAAATTGACTCTGACTTGGTGGAGTGGGTGGTAGAGGAACCGAATGGAATAGAATACGCGTATAAGGCCCTGTTCAGACTAGCGGTTTGAACCGCGGCGGTTCAATTGCATTTAAAGTCAGTGGAGGCGTTCACACACAACCGCACATTTTTTCCTTGACTATGCGGTACCGCCGCGGTTTCCGCGCGGTTCGAACCGCTAGTATGAACAGGTCCTAGGGATCATAGGCAATGAAGCGCCGAGTTATGCTGCATTGCCTTTGATCCGAGTGGTGTGACGGGAGTCGGGGATGGCCCTTCCTCCAGGAGGTGCTGTGATGAGAGGGGTGTGGAATGGGTGTGTATTGGGTGTATACCCCTTGTATGGGGGAAAGTACCTCTATTAGTGTATGTGTATATATGTATGTATATATATATATATATATATATATATATATATATATATATATATATATATATATGGATCAAAGCAAGTAATCCCTTCTGTTTGGGGATTTACCTTCAGCTGAATTAGAGCAAATCCTCAGGGTTGGAAGGAGTACTCAGTCCCGAAAACCTAATCTCCATCCTCAGACGAATAAAATATCCCAGCGTTAGCCAAAACCAAATCTATGAAGATATGGTTACACAAGTCAACGGAATGATTGGATTCCAACGATTCGGTTGGATTTCTTCCAAGGTTGGAATCCAACCGTAGCTCAAGAGTAACATGGATCATCAAGTGGAAGGAATTCCACCTTGTGGAAGACCCAGCGCCGCAGAGGGCTTCTTCCACCTGCTGCTGAAGAGTCACAACACAACCGAACTGGGGCGGGGTCAACAACGCCTGGCGGCAGCGGCGGCAGCGGCGGCGGCGGCGGCGGGAGGCGGGTTCGATCCTCTCCGGGTGGAGAAACAGGAAACGGTTGATTACCTTCGAAACCTACATTGGCGATGTGACTGTGTCTGTCTTTGTGTGTCTCTCTTACTCTCTGTGTCTGTCGGTCTGTGTCTGTGTATGTGTGCCTGTGTGTGTGTGTGTGTGTGTCACTATGGTCTTGGATCACGTGTCTGGACTCGTGATCGACAGTTTTTAGCCTCCCGGATGAGAGCTCAGAGCCCGTATGACCGAGCTATGGGTAATACTGTGACCTTACACGCAACGAGAGTTGGAGTAACGACTCGAAGCGCAGCGGTACTGAAATTAATTCAGCTCTAGGCGGGATTCGAACCCGGACCACTGGAGTGGCAGGCGAGATCTGTAACCACAACGCCACGAGGTGTGTGTGTGTGTATTCGTGTGTGTGTGTATGTGTGGACATGTTCAAACAGAGTTAAGGTTGGCCGCTTTGTACATAAGTTAATTGAGGATGAGGGCGTCCCGTTAGTCGGCGCCAAGATGCAGTCACCTTTGCCCACCATGTACGGATAGCCAGAGGACGTGTCACTGGTATCCGCTAATGATCGAACCGGAGCATTCACTCGTTCTTATTTCTTGTTATTCCTTGTCGTATTTGTTTCATATTTTCTTCCTGAAATAAAATTGCGTGATTTAGTTGCGTGCCAAGTTTAGATTATATCTAATGCGTTTCATATTATGTACAGTGTGCTTAGTGTCGCGTGTTCAAGGTCCGTGTGTCATGGTCATAGATTATTTACACCGCATGTTGATGTTCCATGTGATGTGTTTAGATAGCATGTATGGTCCCTCGTATGCAAATTGTGTTTCAAGGGTTTGGTAGTGTCCGTGTAGAGTTTGGGTGTGAGTGAATGGGTTCAGTGAGCTTGCAGCGTTTCTCAACCTTTTTACCCATGCGTAACCTTTAGAATAAATTGCATGTCTCAAGGAACCCCTGCGCAAATAAACAAAACACACACACAAAAAAACATATCTTTCTCGTTTTGTTTTCATCGTAATGTTAGGTTAGATAGGATGATGTCTATATTACATTATTACAATAACCAAGAATATGTCGTGCGTGTTTAATTATATTACGTATATGAAATTAAAAAATCAAAAGTGCATTAGCTTATCTCACTTGTTCTCGCGGAACCCTTAGGGACCTTTTGCGGAACCTTAGGGTTCCGGGGAACCCAGGTTGAGAAACGCTGGTTTAATGTATTTACCACTTCAAAGGAGATACTTCCTCGTTCACTTGATCCAGGTTTGTGAGCAGTCAGTGACTCATGAGCCTTTGTGAGCGAGGGTTTCCCTTCGCAAGGATGAACGAACGTAGTCTCGGTCTCGTCACGATGGGACCTTGGTGAACAGTGACTCAAGTGCAGATTCTCGCGCTTGCAAACCGCCGGTAACCTTGTGGTTATGCCTGACCGCACCGGGTTGCGTGTGCGTTCAGAGAGAGAGAGAGAGAACGGGTATATACAGGATGTACCAGCACAGCCCGCTTTTTTTTTTCTCTCTCTCTTTCCTTCTCTGCTCTTTCTTTCAGTCTTCACTTTTTGACATTTCTCTGAGCTGCATTGTCATCTCAGCTCTTTTCATTGTCCCTCTCACAGCCAGAGAGAGAGAGAGAGAGAGAACGGGTATATACAGGATGTACCAGCACAGCCTTCTCTCTCTCTCTCTCTCTCTCTCTCTCTCTCTCTCTCTCTCTCTCTCTCTCTCTCTCTCTCTCTCTCTCTCTCTCTCTCTCTCTCTCCTTCCCTGCTCTTTCTTTCAGTCTCCACTTTTTGACATTTCCCTGCACTGCAGTGTCTAACTCTTTTCATTCCTCTCTCACTTTTTCTCAATGTCCCTCTCACAGCCTCCTTTCCTCAAATCATATTCACCCTCTCTATTCACTGTCTCCGACCCGGTCTTGCCTCTTCTCCAAGTGAATGTACTTGTGGTGCATACTGTACACAAGAATGACTTGTATCTTACGTATCATAAATAATAAAATATGGAATTATGAAAATGTAAATGTAAAATAAAATATGTAATAAAGTCTGAAATTTCCTTGGTTGATTAAGATCGGCTGGCCAGAAGAATATGCGAATGGCTACCGTTGTGTGGATTAATCTAGATTAAGGTTTTAATCGAGATTAAGGGATTGATCGAGATTAAGGCTTTGATCGAGATAAAGGCTTTAATCGAGATCAAGGCTTTAATTGAGAGATTTCAATCGAGATTAAGGCTTTAATCGAGATCAAGGCTTTAATCGAGATAAAAAAATTAATCGAGATCAAGGCTTTAATCGAGATAAATGTTTTAATCGAGATGAAGGCTTTGATTGAGATAAAGGCTTTGATCTAGATTAAGATTTTGATCGAGATTAAGTTCTTAATCGAGGTTTAAGTTTCAATTGAGATTAGTGTTAATGGATATTATTAAGCTCAAACTCGAGATAGAAATTTTGTTCGAGATTAAGGCTTTGATCAAGGTTAAGGCTTTAATCGAGATTAAGGCTTTGAACGAGGTTAAGGCTTTGATAGAGATTAAGGCTTTGATAGTAAAGCTTTGACCAAGATTAAATTTTCAATTGATATTAAGCCTTTAACTAAAGAGATTAAGGTTTTGATCGAAAATACAGCTTTGATTGGAAACCAAGGATTTTATCAGGATTAACGGTTTGACCTAAACTAACGATTTGATCGAGATCAAGCCGTTGAACGATTTCAGAGGTAAGCGTCTCCTGGCGATGGTGGTCTGAGTACCACACGCGTCGACAGCTGAAAGAAGATAACTGGGTCTCGTTAAGCAAGCTCAGTGAGACGTGATTACGCTTACGTAATCACGCGTTTCGGCGTTTAACTGGCGGCTTTGCTGAGGAAAGCTGGCGAAAAACTAGCCACGTCGGGGGCCATAAATCAAAAGACTTCGCCTAACACGTACTTGATCGAGAAGGTGCGCAATATACTTCAACTGGGATCTCTCTCTCTCTCTCTCTCTCTCTCTCTCTCTCTCTCTCTCTCTCTCTCTCTCTCTCTCTCTCTCTCTCTCTCTCTCTCTCTCTCTCTCTCTCTCTCTCTCTCTCTCTCTCTCTCTCTCTCTCTCTCTCTCTCTCTCTCTCTCTCTCTCTCTCTCTCTCTCTCTCTCCCTCCCTCTTTTGTAGAATTAACTGACGTCTATCTTTCTACAGCATCTTTACATAATAATAGTAATAATAATAATAATAATTGTTTTGTTTTTATCTATTTTTGTGTTGATTTTATTTTGATTTATTTAGATTTTTGTTTCGTTCATATTTGATGTATTTTTTCAATATCCCTCTGCAGTCTGTCTTGCAGTCTCTTCGTAAGAAATAAATGTACCAAAGGCTTCTTCCACCCTATAAGGAGGGTAGCCAGTCAAGGCAAGCACCCACTCCCACCCATCTCACTCCCATCCATCACACTCCCATCCATCACACTCCCATCCGCC
>NC_134805.1:9195542-9210542 GCF_046742065.1 Oratosquilla oratoria
GGAGATCTCGTGGGTTCTCTTGGTGCCTCCGGGTTTTTTATTGGGGGTCTCGTAGGTTCTCGAGGTCTCTTGGGGTCTCTTTGGAGTGGTTGGAGATCTCGTGGATTCTCTTGGGGCCTCCGGTGGTTTTATTGGGGTTTTTGTAGGTTCTCGATGTCTCGGGAGTCCTCTGTGGTCTCTTAGGGTCTCTTTGGATTGGTGAGAGATTTCGTGGGTTCTCTTGGCTCATCAAAGGGTCTCTTAGGGTTTTATTGGATGTTTCGTAGGTTCTCGAGGTCTCTTAGGAGTCTCTGGTGGTCTTTTGTGGATTTCTAGGGGTCTCTTAGGTGGCCTCCGGGGGGTTGGAGTGCCTCTAGGTGTCTTTTGAGGTGTCTAGGAATGCCTAGGAGTCTCCACATCAGTTTCCAAAGGCCAACAACAGTGTCGTTCAGTGTTGGAATGATCTTGAGGAGGATAAGAAACAGCATTGCATAAGCGAGGGTTCTGTGGGGAAACTGTTCTTGGAATCGTTCTCTTGGTTGAATAGAATCGCTTGGCGGCACCCTCCTGAATGAAACTTGCAGGTCGATATAAACTGGTGAAGAGGTAAGCGAGGTAGTTTATTTATTTATTATTTTATTTTATTTATTTATTCATTTATTTTTATTTTTTCTTACCTTGACTACTGGTCATTCCCCTTAAAGTTGAATCAAATTATCTTGCGTTCGTCAAATCTCGGAAGTCTTGTTTTCATTCTCTTCAGTTTCCAGCTTCTTCCATTCATTGCCCAGCATTGCCCAACCTTCCCTAACCTTGTCCAACTTGCCTTGTTTGTCCTTGTGTTGCCTGACCTTGATTCCCATTTACCTTATTTACCTTCGGAAGCTCGCTGGCTGAGCGGGTTAGGGCGTCGTTACTTGCGGCGAAGGTCGAGTTGAAGGCGGTTCGAATCCTGCCACCGGCGAAGTTGAACCAAGGGCATGGTTCATTGAATTCCACGCTACAAAGCCCTCTGTGAGGGGCACCGTTCTAGCCTCCCGATAGGGGGGAGTGTGTGACGTTAAATCATATCATTATCATATCACCTTTGTAAATGATCTGCTATGACCTAATCTGCCCGTGGCAATCGTTATCTGTGCCTTATTCTGTCTTGCTTAGTCTTGCATTGTCCAGCCTTGTCTAGCATTGGTTTGCTTTGCTTCGCTTCGCTTGGCGTGTGTAGGACTTGCTTTTAATGATCGGTGGCGGGCCTCGTCGTGCATCTTGATAAGAGCGGAGGAGGCCAGGCGATGGCTCCTCCTCCTCTTCTTCCTCCTCCTCCTCTTCCTCCTCCTCCTCCTCCTCCTCCTCCTCCTCCTCCTCCTCCTTTCTCCCCTTCCGTATCCTCCTTTTCCTCTTCCTCCTTTTTCCCCTTCCGTATCCTCTTCCTCTTCCACATTATCCTCCTCATTCTCTTCCGCTTCCTCCTTATCCTCCTCTTCCTCTTCCTCTTCCTATGTATCCTCCTCTTCATATTTATCCTCATCCTCCTCCTCCTCCCCAGTCTCGTCTGTCCGCTTCCTGGGAGCGATCTGTCTTGTTGATCCGAAACAAACCCGTTTTATCCGCCGTTTGCGTCAGTCGCCTTATAATCATCATTCCTTCCATGTATAACGCCGAAGGTCACGTGGGATGTTCAGTAATTACCTGTTAGTCTCTTGTTTAGCCTCGTAATGGACTTGGAAGCTTTGAGTTGGGACTGGGAGAGGTCAGGGTAGGTTGGTGGAGGGGGCACGTGGAAGGGTTGTCGTAGGTAGTTCAGGTAGCTAGAGGGAATTCGGGTCAGGGCTGCCCTTTGGTAATACCTTATTAATTATTTATTAACTTGTTTATTAATTTATATTTATTTGGGTGTAAGGGGTTGAATTACTCAAGAACATTGCTGGAATAACGGTGAAGGACAGGGCGTGTTTAGGTAAAGCTACGGTTACACTATTCAACCAAAAGTTTGGGTTCCAATGATTCAGTTGATTTCGTCCAAGGTTGGAGGATTTGATAGTTGACTAATGTAACCATAGCTTAAGAGAGTAGGCTGGAGTGAAATATTTTGTGGAAAAACAACAACAACAACGAAAGTGTAATCGGGGCAAAAAGGAAGATGGCAGACTGAGGAGGTACTCGTATGTCACTGACTGGACGCCGCGAGAAGGAAACCACGGAAGACAGACTAGGCAGGTGGGGAGACGATATGAAGAAGTTTGCAGAAGTGACGTGGCAGAGGTTGGCGTAGTCGTATTTCATGGGGCTGTAGTTGAGGCTTTTGTTAAGGAGGGAACTCCGAATTAATGATCGGTTGATTGATTGATTGACCTAAGAAAAGAACACAGTCGTTGTACTAGTACGAGGGTAGGCGGGTGAGGACAATTTGCAAATTCAAAATAATTAAATGAATAAACGGATTGAATAAACAAAATCAATAAACACGAATTAAATGCTTTTATATTATCAATAGAAACTGATCATCCAAATTACAACGCCTTTATGTCAGAGCGTATGTAACTAAGAATAAGTTGTACTAGAAAAAGAGCGGTAAAACCACTTTTTCTCTCGTTTAAGGTGTAAAAAATAAAAACGTTTTTATCAGCTGTGAACCACAAACCACGCCTACCGACTCCGCTCTCCGTTTTCTTTCGAGTGGTTAGCATCATGCAAACTCCACCCACTCCGCGCCCTCTCTCCCAATCCACCAATTATATACCTCCGTGGCGTGGAATTGCCTTTTATATATATTTTTATGTTCATTGTGTTATTTTATTTTATTTTATTTTCTATTCCTTTTACATATTCGTTGATTTTTTTTCTTGTTTTATTTATTCATTAATTTCTTTATTTATTTTTTTATTAAATATTTATTAAGCCACCCTATTGAGGTACACAGGGTGTATCGTCCCCGAAAGGATAGGGCGACGGTTCTGTAGTGGACTCAAAGGTTGGACACTCGCCTCTTTGCGTGTGCATTATTTTAAATGTAGTTACTCGGTTGTTTGTTGAACTACATCCTACCTCGCTATGGACTCAAAGGTCTCTCTCTCTCTCTCTCTCTCTCTCTCTCTCTTTATTTTTATTGTCTTTATTTGTTATTCAGAAGAGGCACTTGGTCCTTTCTTTTTGGATCTGTGAGTGTGTGTGCACGCGCGCGCGTGTGCGTATATGTTTGTGTGCGTATTCACCCAATTGTAGTTTACAAGAAAAGAGTAACGCTCGTGAGGTCCCGTTCCCTAATCTCCAATTTATACTTAGCTGTGTGTGTGTGTGTATGTATGTGCGCGCGCGTGTGTGCGTGTGTGTATGTGTTTGTGAGCTAGTGTCTTTCCTGTGTGTACGTGGAAGGGTGTGTGCGTGCGTGTGCGTATGGTTGTGCACATGTGAGTGTGTACGTACGTTTGCAAACACACAGGAACCTGAACCTGAAGGATGTTAAAGGATTTTTTTTTTTTCGAAAAGCTATTCAAAAGTTCAACGACCTTAGGTCAAAATAAATTTATTATGAAAACATTTTTTGAGAGTACAGATAGTTCTCTCTATTGGAGATTAAAAATTCAGAAATTTATAATAACTGGAACGAATTTTTCTTAAATCTAGAAAATAGCGGATATCGGAAACACTTCTTTAATATTTTGGAAAGTAATTATTTTTCCGAATTTGGGAGATCTCTGAGCTTGAGACTCCCAATTAATGAAATTGTGTTTATTTGAATAATACAAGAAAGAATATTTGTGAAAATGAAGCCATTGATCTAAGATTTTTATTTCTAATTTGATTTTTGAAAAAAAGAAAATCGTTTAAGAAAATTAATCCACACAGTAACCATGTTTCTAAAATACCTCTCATTTTGCAAAAATAAATAGATAAATAAATAAATAAATAAATCTCAATTCTAATTGTCCACAGCATATATTTCCAAAATAGGTTCTTCCTTCAATTTCGACTCTATATTTGTCGAGTTTTTGACTTGTTTATCTTCGTCGTTCCTTTTGTGAGGAAAGGGCTTAAAATATATCATGGAAATGCTGGAAATGATAAACTGTTTTTTCGGTGTGAGCTCGTATAATAACGAGTGAGATTTGGAAGCGAGATAGCGAGAGGGTTCGACAGGGTGAAGGAGAGGGGGGGAGGGGGGGAAGGGGGAGGAGGGTTGGTGCCATATATGTCCGAATGGACAAAACTTCCGTGGTAGAGTCTCGTTTTATTTTTATTTTATTTTATTTTATTTTTTTTTTTTTTTTGTCGGATTACAGGTAATTTTCCCAATTTTGGAAATTCCGAAATGTTCAGACATCTTGGGAGAAACTTCTGGTGTTCAGAACGAAAATGCCTTTTGGGGGAATTCTGGTATCCGGAAAATAACGATAAATTTCCGAAAAGTGTTGTTTTCGTTTTTATATTGGAAGTTTAAGAAGGTAATGGACTAAAACTGGTTTACCAATAGAGTGATCAGCGAATGAAATAGACTTAGTAACCAATTAGTGAGCGCTGAAAGACGCAGAGTGCGGGGTGATCTAATAGAGGTGTTCAAGTGGATCAAAGGCTTTAACAAGGGTGATGCAAACAAGGTCATCATATTAAAACAACAGGGCAGGACTCGCAGTAATGGATTTAAACTGGACAAATTTAGATTTGAGAAGGAAATAGGCAAGAATTGGTTTACCAATAAAGTGGTCAACGAATGGAACAGACTTAGTAATCATGTAGCGAGCAGCGCTGAAACTATCTACTGTTTCAAGAAAAGTTAGACAATTTTATGGATGGGTATGATAGGTGGTCATGAACATGGAACTGCCTAGTGTAGGCCACATGGTCTCTTGCAGTCTCTTATGTTCTTCCGTGTGGAAGGGGTGTCTTGATAATCCGTTTTTTCAAGCTTCCTACTAATGGTTCCTTTATATAAGAACTGAAAAAATATCTGCATAGGACCTTTCCAGAAAGAAAAGGAGCTAAGATCATACGCGCGCGCGCCCACACACACACACACACACACACACACACACACACACACACACACACACACACACACACACACACACACACACACACACACACACACACACACACAGAGAGAGAGAGAGAGAGAAAGAGAGTGAGAGAGAGACTTCTTTTGTGTGTTATCCCCTCCATTTCCTCAACATAAATTAGACAAATTACCCAAGACACGCAAGACGAAATTTGAGCTGAGAACTATAGAAAACTCAAACACGTGGCAAATGCACCCGTCACAAGAACGGCTGCAACGCTGTTCTTTGTAATAGAGTCCCAGCGTTTCCCAACCTTTTCTTTAGGCGACCTCAATATGAACCTCAAGATATGACCGCTAATCTATATATATATATATATACAGTATATGTGTTAATATGTATGGTTATTGTATTGAGTGCATATAATTTTACAACAACTGAATTAGCATACAAGATGTCTTGACGACCCCAGGAGGAAAAACGCTTGGAGGGGTCGCGTCCCCAGGGTTGGGAAATGGTGCAGTAGACCATTAACACCTTCATTACGTGGGTCGCTCCTCCGGTGAATGAAAGTCTGTGGCACGGGGCTGAACGAAATTCCAAAAGGCTTCGTCGTAAAGAAAGTGTTCAGACTGAGACGCATCATTGGGTCTGGCCTCAACTGAACGAAATCTTGTGGTGTTTGGTTAAGTTGAACAAAATTGGAAGAGGAAAGTACAGTCCGGTGTACATCCCTTTCTTCCTCCTCTTCCCTCTCCCTCCTCTTCCCTCTCCCTCCCCTTCCCTCTCCCTCCCCTTCCCTCTCCCTCCCCTTCCCTCTCCCTCCTCTTCCCTCTCCCTCCCCTTCCCTCTCCCTCCCCTTTTCTCTCCCTCCCCTTTCCTCTCCCTCCCCTTCCCTCTCCTTCCTCTTCCCTCCCCTCCCCTTCCCCTCTTCTTCCCCTTTCCCTCTCCCCTTTCCTCTCCCTCCCCCTCCCCCTCCACTTTCCTCCCCTTCCCCTTTTCATATCCCTCTCCCTCCCTCTCCTTCCCCTTTACCTCTTCCTCCCTTTCCCTCCACTCCCCATCTTCCCACTCTTTCCCTTGCCCCACTTCCCGTAGTCTGACCTCACCCCTTTCGCCAGCAGGTCAGTGTTCAGGTCACAGAATCCGTCATCATCTCACAGCTCCACCTTCCTGTTTCTCTTCCTCTCCTCCTCCTCCTTCTCCTCCTTCTCCTCCTCACCTCTACCCGCTGCTACCCCCTACTCTTCACCACACCTCGACTAGCCTCCTCCTCCTAGTCCTCCTCCTCCTCCTCCTCCTCCTCCTCCTCTTCCCCGTCCTCCTCTCCGCCCTTGTCCCCGTCCGCTAGTTATAGCCAAGCTAGCAAGTCTTAAAGATCGCAAAAAGATAACGGGCATGGAGAACGACGGCGGCCCGGGTGACCTCGATTGACCCAGGGGCGTGACCTTCCAGACCCCATTCCACCCTTACGTAACACCATACACGTAAAACGAGACTTGCGTCCGTAGTATTTCCAAGAAAGATAAAATCAAGGGGGTTTGTGTTTTGAAGAAAAAATCTCACAAAGATGTTTTGGTCTGAAGTTTTGTTGTTATTGCTGCAACTGTTGCAGTTATTGTTGCTGATGTTGTTGCACCTGAAGCCTTGCAACCGTTCAAGTGAACTGTGTATTGCAATGGAACCTCCTTTCCCTGGTTGTCAGTATAGCTTATCAACTCTTTCAAACCCACGCCTTTATATTCCTGGAAATTGTTCAGCCCTGTATCATATAAGAGTCACGGCAAGGGATTCTGGGTACATTGCAAGAGCGAAGTACTTATCAGGCGGGATAAAAGTCCAAGTTTAGGTTTAGTTAATTCTTCTTATTGGCGCCTCAAAGCACAGCGATTCTTACCACTCGTCCCATTCTTCTCTTCGCTTTCCCAGTATGTGTTGGAATCCTTTAAGACAAATGAGGAGATTCGCTGAGTGAATACCACACTATCAAAGAAAAAGTTATTTGAAGATACGTATATTGCGATCAATGTGACCCTCTTCAGCGTGGTTATACAAAAGGTGGTTGACTTCCACACTAGGAGAGGGGACATAGGGGAGGTAATCATGCTAATGCGTGGTCTGTTTGAGCCCAATTCTAGTTGAAGCAGTTGGGAACTATCGTCCAGTATACTGGGATAGCCAGGGCGAGTGGCAGGCATCTGTTTCCCTGGCCATGAGGCTCAAAGAAATTAGAGTTCTGAATCCTCATAATTTCATGTTAGTGAAGGAGCTGCAGAACTTGGCAGCTGAAGGAGCAGGAGGAAGTCGGGGTTCATAACTCGAGGTTCGTAATTCGAGGTTCGTAACTCGGGGTTCGTAACTCGAGGTTCGTAACTCGGGGTTCGTAACTCGAGGTTCGTAACTCGAGGTTCGTAACTCGAGGTTCGTAACTGAAGGTTCGTAACTCCGGGTTCGTAACTCCGGGTTCGTAACTCGAGGCTCGTAACTCGAGGTTCGTAACTCGGGGTTCGTAACATGAGGTTCGTAACTCGGGATTCGTAACTCGAGGTTCGTAACTCGGGGTTCGAACTCGGGTACCGTGACACGGGTTTCATAACTCGGGTGCCGCGCCTCGGGTTCGTAAATCTAGTTCGAAAATCGGGTCCGAAACACGGGTTCGAAACTTGTTCGTAAGTCGGGTTACGTTATTATGGCGTATTCGTCATGACAACGCACTGCAAGGCTGTCAGTTACGTCAGTCGATTGTCCCACCGTAATGATCTTACGGTCATCCAACAGTGAGAGTATTCTATATATAATGTGGATAGGAGGTTAAAGGGAACACAGGCTGAGGAAAATACATTTATTCCTGACTAGTTTCGCCTGAGTGGCTTCTTCAGAGGAATAGAGTTTGAAGTCAAGCTGGTCAATATATGGACCAGCTTGACTTCAAACATTATTCCTCTGATGAAGCCACTCAGACGAAACTAGTCAGGAATAAAAGTATTTCCCTCAGCCTGTGTTCCCTTTACCTCTTATCCACATTCGTCACAATGTTCACACATCTAAATACAATCGTGAAATATGTCAAAATGTATGATACAGTAATGTCAAAGTAATCCTGATCCTCTTGAAATATGTTAACAGAATGTAAGATATCGTCGTAATCGCCTTTCAGTGTGACTAAAATACGGGTTTTAAGATTCGTTTAGATAAACATCTAAGCAAGATGCTATAATGACTGTCGTTTATTTTATATCATTTGTTTATTTGTTTGCTATTATTTATCTTTATTTACTTGATTTTCATTTATTATTTATTTGTCAATTTATTGTTTACTATTTACCTGTTTGTTTTTTTATTTAACTATACCTATGCATTTATTTGTTTTATTTATTATTATTCATATTATTATAATTATTTATTTTTATTCATTTATCATATTTCTTCGCATCCGACCTAGTTATGGACCAAAAGGTCTCCTGTCGACATACTCCACCTTGTAATCCTTTGTAATCCTTTGAGTGTTGGATGTCGAGCATAAATGGGAATTTTCCAGGTGATCGATACTAAAATAGAAAAAAACAAAAACAAAAAACAAATAAATAGATAAATGAACAGCTAAATAAATGGATAAATGAATAAATAAAAAATAAGATTTATGGCTCTCCACAGACCTTAGCAACTGCCCGCGCCCTTCTTGAACCACACCCACGCCCACGTCCACGCCCTCCACCTTCAACCCTGAACCACCCGCCTCCCCCTCCTCCCCTCTCCCCCTCCTCCCCTCTCCCCCTCCTCCCCTCTCCCCCTCCTCTCCCTCTTCCCCTCCTCTCCCTCTTCCCCTCCTCTCCCTCTTCCCCTCCCCTTCCTACTACACATCTTCCCTATTCTTTTTCCCCTCTTGCTTCTCCTACTCCTCCTCTTCTTCTTCCTCATCCACCTTCCTCAATCCTCCTCCATATCTTCCTACTTATCTTCATCTTCCTCCTCGTCCCATTCTCCTCGACTTCCGCTCTCCTCCTTGATCCCGGTTTCCTTCACGACCTCTTCCTCCTCCTCCTCCTCCTCCTCCTCTTCCTCTTCTTCCTCTTCCTCTTCGCTCTCACCTCTTCACCCCTTCCCGTCTCTACAAGTTCGGAGTTCACAAGGTCACGGTCTGCGTACCTGTGTGCTGTAGGCCATTCGACACAAAAAACAGCAATTTTTCATTTTATTTTATCTTAGATTGTCTAATTTAATTTTCATTTTATTTCTCATCACCACTTGCAAGAAATGACTTTAATTCTATCCTTATTTTATTTTATTTCATCTTTTATTTTTGTTCTGATAAAGTTAATTTTGCGCCGTGATGGCCGTTCATGTGAAGGGTGCAGCTGTAGAGTTGAGAGAGTTCCTCAGCTGCTCTTTTCACTCTATAGTTAGGCAGCTGCTCTTTTTCACACTGTAGTTAGACAGCTGCTGAGCTACAGAGTGTCTCAGAACGTTTGATACAACAGGTAACAGCTTCAAAGTATTTTCCAACCAGCTTTTGCAGCAGCTTGGTCGATTTCCTCCCATATTTACGACACAGCTGCTGCACTCAAGGAGAGCTGCAATGTCGTGTGTACACAAGAGGCAGCATTGAAGGAACAAAACATCTGTACGAGTGCAGCATAGTACTACCTGTGTGGGTACAGCATAGTACCACCTGTATGGGTACAGCATAGCACCACCTGGATGGGTACAACATAGGACGACCTGTATGGGTGTAGCATAGTGTCACATGTACAGCATAGTACCACCTGTGTGGGTACTGCATAGCACCACCTGTATGGGTACAGCATAGCACCACCTGTATGGGTACAGCATAGTGTCACATATACAGCATAGTACCACCTGTGTGGGTACAGCATAGTACCACCTGTGTGGGTACAGCATAGTACCACCTGTATGGGAACAGCATAGTACCACTTGTATGGGCCCAGCATAGTACCATTTGCATGGGTACAGCATAGAACCGCGTGGGAAATACCATACCGTTTACATGGGGAACAGCATAGTACTGTCTGCACGAACACAGCATAGTACTATTTGCACAGGCACAGCATAGTACCATCTGCAGGGGGGCAGCATAGTGCCATCTGCATGACCTAGTACCCACGATGCATCATGTACAATCATGATGGTGTTATTAGTGTACAGTCGTGCCATAGCAACATTGTTCCTTGTAGCTGTGTGGAGTGTTGTGTTCTATCCCAGATGATCATTGTCTTTATCTTCGGAGATGATATCGCGCCGAGGCGGGTGGAGCCATAGTGGTCGATTATTTATTTATTTGTTTATTCATTTATTTTAGGAAGACAACTTGAAGGAGGGAAGGGTAGCAATCGAGTGATGAGCATTTCTTAATGGAGAGCATGGTTCTTGTGCACAGGGGTGTCACAAAAACGCCCCCCCTTCCCCCCTCTTCCACTTCTGTTCCTATTCTCCTCTTCTCTTTCTTCTCCTCTTCTCTTTCTTCTCCTCTTCTCTTCTCCCTCTTTCTTCTCCTTCTCCCTCTCCTTCTCCATTCCCTCCCCTTCTCCCTTTCCTTCTCACTCTTATGTCCATTGTTTCCCCCTCCACCCTCCCTTTCTCCCTCTTACTCTCTCTCTCTTTCTCTCTCTCTCTCTCTCTCTCTTTCTCTCTTATGTGTGTGCGCGCGCGCGTGTTTAACGATCAGCTGTGTTATTGTCTGAGGTCTTGCAATTACTGTGGGTCGTGCGTATTGTGGATGTGTTTTTTTCTGAAGTCCACACGACCAGATTGCTTTATAGTACCACGTTGGTACAAATAAAGTTTTGTAATCGCTACACAAACGCTGAATGCATGTACCACACCAACACATATTACAACACACGCTGAATGGCCCCCAGTACATAGATTTTCATCTTATCAACTTCATTAACTTTTTCCATTCCTTGCAAACACGATCGAGATTAACAAAGAGCTCGATGGAAGCATATTCGGAAACCGAGACGCTGTCAGGCCCGACAGTGTATCAGTTTCCGAATATGGTTCCATCGAACTCCTTGTTAATCTCGATCGTGTTTGCAAGAAATCAAAATGGAAAAAATAATGTTTGATTAGAGGAAAACACACACACACACACACACACACACACACACACACACACACACACACACACACACACACACACACACACACACACACACACACACATATTCGTTCAGCGTGCAACTTTACTACAATTTCCCCCATACCAATCCAAATGAGTAATATTTGAGGCTCTTTGCTGTGGCGTCTACGTTTTCTAAGAGATTGGAATGCCTCGATCTAGACGCCTTTTCTTGTTCCTTGTTCCTTCCTATGTGAGTCTCCGCCTGTGGTTTGTGTGTTGTGGCATAATATGGGAATGATTCGGTGTGGATGAAGACGGGAATGTCTTGGGGGGAATGATGTGTCATCTTGTTAAGAAGAGCCATGTGCAGACAGGAATGCGCAGCTCCATGGTGGCCAACGTCCAAGTGGACACGGCACCCCGATAGATAGATAGATAGATAGATAAATAGATATATGTGTGTTGGAATGACTTCCATTCTCGTTCGGGTATGTTATTTTGTCGTTCTGAAGTTTTGTTGTCATACATGTTTGCATCTTTGAGTATTTGTTCTCCATTTTTATTTTGTATTGATTTATTTTCTCGTGTATTTGTTTTCTTTATCCGTTTATTTTTGTGGTAGATTATCTTTTCATAGTTACGTGTGTGCGTGCGTAGATTGTTCGTATATTTTCGATGGCGTTAGGTCCACCAGCCACCAAATTTAAACCTTTTACGATACATGAGAGAAATTTGCTAGTGACAGCGACATTAATCTGATCATTTTTATGACATTCTCATGTACGATTCGAACCCACTGCTTTCGGTCACCGTGAAGGTAATCTTCCGGGTGGCCGAAAGCAGTGGGTTCGAATCCTACATGCGACTGTCATAAAAAGGATCATTTTACTATACATTTACCGCCGGTTGCGTGGGCTGATGGAAAACCTTCAGACTCGTAAATTAAATTCTTGTTTGCTTCCGTCGTTTGTTTATTTTTTTCTTCTTCATCTCCTTCTGAAGTGCTCGTTGACCTGCTTAGGAAGGTGGAAAGGCTCTTTGTGCAGTGCAAACAATTTTCAGTGAATTGAGGGCTCTGTGTACGTCTGTGTGTCGGTGTGTGTGTGCGTGTGTGCGTCTGTGTGTGTATGTGTCTGTGCGTGTGTGTCTGTGCGTGTGTGTGTGTGTGTGTGTGTGTGTGTGTGTGTGCACGTATGTGTGCGCGTGTGTGTGTACGTATGTGTGCGCACATGTGTATGTATGCGTGTATATATGTATGAGTGTGTGTATATGTGTGTATTTATTGTATGTAATTATTGTCCCAGAACGATTTATCTTTTCCAATGATTTTTAATTAGTTCAAAAAGTGGTCTCAGCGTGTTGGTTTTACATACCCTTTAATGTATCCAAGGTTCTAATTCACATTGAAGATATTACACAGAACATAAACACAAATGGGATAGAGAGTAATTCTGGTAGCGCCCACAGAAACAAATAATACCCTCGATTCTCAAAGAGAAGTTTGCAGAAGTGATGTGGCAGTGGCTGGAAATAGTCGGGAGAGGCCCTTGTCCAGCAGTGGACTCTGGCTGGTAACTTGATACCACCTAGGAATTTAAATTCGTTAGGAAGGATTAGACGCCTGGATGGGGTTCGAGCGCATAAAGCACCACTGGTATACTGCGCCTTCTTCAGAACGATTTTTTTTTTTTTTTTTTTTTTTTTTTAGGGGTCTGCGTTGAGAGGTCAGCGTCAATCTGACCGAGTTCATGGGCGAAGAGCAAGTCAGACCATCTGGTCTGAAGGCCGCAGATGGTGTCTGGGAGAGCCCTCGACTTCTTCCCCGGAAGCCGGAAGAAAGAGTCTCCGGGGGGCCGAAGAAGGAAGGAGGCGACCTCAGCAGTGGCCGAGACAGGTCGCCAGGTCCATTAGTCTAATCAAAGGTCGGGGGAGGTCAAAAGGTCACCTGACATTTATTAGAGTAAGAAGGGGGGTGGGGGGCTGTCTAGAAACTAGATATTTTTACAGTAATGATCTCTGGATCTTAGGTTCGTAACTATTACTAACACGTATACTAGACATTATAAAAGGAATACCACACTTAGAAAAAGTATATGTATATTGTCAAGTGATGATTAATCTAGCTCGTTCATATTTTCCAAGTGGTTATGTTATAGACGGTGTGTGTGTGTGTGTGTGTGTGTGTATGCTTGCGTGCGTGCGTGTCCTCTATGTATGCGTGTTTACTTAATGTTACACTAGAGGAAAACAGCTATACTCGTAGAGTACCGCCTCTTTGTCCATCTGTCGTGCCTAGCTATAAATTAGTTTATGGTTCCAGCTTGGGCTATATATTTTTTTTTTCTTCTTCTTCTTTTCCTTCTTCCTCTTTTCCTTCTTCTTTTCTTCATTCTTCTTCCTCTTCTTCTTTTCTTTCTTCTTTTCATTCTTCTTCGTCTTCTTCTTCGTCTTCTTCGTCTTCATCTTCTTCGTCTTCATCTTCGTCTTCTTCTTCTTCTTCTTCGTCTTCTTCGTCTTCATCTTCTTCGTCTTCATCTTCGTCTTCTTCTTCTTCTTCTTTTTCTTCTTCCTCTTCTTCCTCTTCTTTTTTCTCTTCTTTCCATTTTAAGCATCTGAGGTGCTGAAAGAAATCCTAGCAGGTTCTTGAAGACACACTTTACTGCAGTCGTGTAGCTGCTGTAGTCACTGGACCCAGTTGTTTGGGGGTTGACAAACTGTCCACGCCCGAATAGTGAGGGATGCTGAGGTCATGCAGATATGCAGAAACGCCGTTCTAGAATGTTCCAAAAAAAATTATTTTCGTCCCAAAAATTTCTTTACATTCCTCAGACCTTCTTTATTTTTTGTAATTAATTTTTTCTTGTGTTCCTTGTTTCGTCTTGTTTTATTCTTCCTCTTGTTGTTGGTGTTGTTCTTCTTCCTCCCCCTCCTCCTCCCCTCACATCCTACTACCCTCTCATCCTACTACCCTCTCATCCTACTCCCCTCTCCTCCCCTCTCCAACTCCTCCTCCCTCCTCCTCCCCTCTCCTACTCCTCCTTCCTCCCCTCTCCTCCTCCTCCTCCTCCTCCCCTCTCCTACTCCTCCCTCCTCCTCCCTCCTCCTCCTCCACCCTCCTCCTCCCCCCCTCTCCTACTCCTCCTCCCTCCTCCTCCTCCACTCCTACTCCTCCCTCCTCCTCCTCCTCCCCTTCCACTCCTCCCTCCTCCTCCTCCCTCCTCCTCCTCCTCCTCCTCCTCCTTCCTCCCCTCTCCTCCTCCTCCTCCTCCTCCCCCCCTCTCCTACTCCCTCCTTCGTCTCCTACTCCTCCCTCCTCCTCCCCTCACCTACTCCCCTCTCCTACACCCCCTCCTCCTTCCCCCTCCTCCTTCCCCCTCCTACTCCCCCTCCTCCTCTTTTCCTCTCCTCCTCCCTCCCCCTCCCTCTTCCTCCCCTCTCCTCCCCCTCCCCCTCCCCCTCCTCTATTCCTCTCCTCCCTCCCCCTCCTCCCTCCCCCTCCCTCTTCCTCCCCTCTCCTCCCCCTCCCCTCTCCTACTCCTCCTCCCCCTCCTACTCCCTCTCCTCCTTCTCCCTCCTCCTCCTTCCCCCTCCTCCTACTGCCTCTCCTAATCCTCCTTTCCTCTCTTCTTCCTCCTCCCTCCTCCTCCCCCTCCTCCCCCTCTCCTCTTCTTCCCACGATCTGGTGCCGTCCTCCCGTCCCAAACAAAGAGATCGTAATCTGTTCTGTCCACTCTCTCTCTAATGACCTCGACACCACAATCATGTCGCCTCTTTCTCCTCTTTATTTGGGTGTGATGGTAGGACACTTTCTTTACATTTACATCTCTCTCGTTCGCTCTCTCTCCTTCCCCCTCTCTATCTCTCTCTCCTTCCCTCTCTCTGTCTCTCTCCCCTTCCCTATATCTGTCTCTCTCTCCTTCCCTCTCTCTGTCTCTCTTTATCTACTCC
>NC_134805.1:9218042-9225542 GCF_046742065.1 Oratosquilla oratoria
ACAAGGCCACGTTTCACTTTGTCTAATTAAAATGCGTCGTTTGGATGACATGAAGGGTTGTATTGGATGGACATACAGATATAGTATTTGCGAAGTGAATAATACATGTGTTTATATTAGTGTGTGTGTGTGTGCGCGCGTACATGTTTGTGTGCGCGCGGACGTCCGTGCGTGTGCGCCCATGTGTGTGTGTGTGTGTGTGTGTGTGTGTGTGTGTGTGTGTGTGTGTGTGTGTGTGTGTGTGTGTGTGTGTACAAGTTGAATTTGAATGTAATATACTGTGTGTACTTGTTTGTTTTGTGTGTGTGCGTGTATACGTGTGGTGTGTGCGTGCGTATATGCGTATGTGTGTGTGTGCGTGTGTGTGTCTGTGTGTGTGTGTGTGTGTGTGTGTGTGTGTTTGTATGTGTGTACACAAGTTGAACTTGTATGTAATATATTGTGTGTATACCTGCTTGTTTTGTGTGCGTGCGTGCGTACGTACGTGTCACCCTTGTACAGATTTGATATTCAAAACCAATTCGACAACTTGACACTGTAATATCAAATGCCAACCCTCTATACTGTGTCCCCGTTCGAAAATGGCGAACCAGCATGTCGTAAAACGCGAACAAGTGACAAGCGCTCAACCCATGTGACTTATGCGCATGCGCAGAGGAAGGGCGTGGCCCTCTGGGATCCTTATGGAGACATAAGAGGGCGACTTGGCTGGAGGAACTTCGTGATCCGCGGAAGACCTTCCCAGTGGAGGCGTCGGCGAAGCCGGGTGACAGTGACAAAGTCCACAAAATTCGAGGATATTGGGTCAAGGTCAAGGGCGAGGTCAAGGTCACGGGCATGGCATACGGTTCTTAAACCTCGTCTCAATTGTAGAACACCATAAGCAATTTTTTTTTTTAACCGTTCGCCTGCATTATGGGATGGGCGTGCGTGGGCGTGGGGGTAACCTTGGCCCTAACGTGGCTGGATCAATAGATACTCCGTCAGGGATAAGCGAGAGAGAGAGCTCGTATGTCAAGGTCATTCGTACCAGGATATACACGTGTTGTCCTTTGCCCCTTCATTACCATTACAGTCTTGTCTTATGGATTTCTGTTCAGGAGACACCAAGCTTCCACCATATGTACTACGTGGACCATTGTCTGAAAGGTTTGTTGGTTGATCGCGACCCTATACAAAGCTTTACCCAACTCTTTCCACTGAATAAAATCATGTAGCATTACCCATAACAAAGTGTTTAAAGTTTGACATAATATTAGAGTTGTGGATGGGACACCATGGGAAGCCAATCAGGAAGACCGCATTGCTGGAGCCTCTTGACCCAGTTTCCCAAGAAGGGCCCTGATGCAGGAAGGTCCGGGAAGGGCCTTGGGTTAGTAAGGACCCTTTCTCGTGGAGGGACACTTTGGAAGGATTGTCATGTCCGAGGTTGGAAGGCCCAGGAAGGACTTGTTGCAAGAAGGACCTTGGAAGGGTTTTGTTGCATAAAGGGTCCTTACTGTAGGTCACGTTGGCGTCTAGAAGGACCAGTCTCGTGGTTGCCTGCCCCATATATACATATATATATATATATATATATATATATATATATATATATATATATATATATATATATATATATATATATATATATATTACTTTTTTTAGCTCTTTTTGCTAAAAATAAATCGATCAATCAATCAATCCCAAACACTCCCGTGTTGAGACCTGGACCTCACATCGTGAGTTATTTTCAGATATAAGCAAAGAAAGGTCCTTACAAGTATGTAGGGCATAGGGAAGGACACTTTTTTCAGATCTACAAGGGCCATTCTGTAGGAAGCCCATACCCATAGAAGGGCTCTCGAGAAAGGAAAATCGAGGAAGGACTTTTGTCTCTCTGTCTACATATTTATCTCTTATCTATTTATCTCCATCTGATCTCTATCTTTGATCTCTCTATATCTTGTATATTATCTCTATCATATCTATCTCGTATGTCTTATTATATGTCTTGTCTCTGTCTCTTTTTCAATAAGAGTGCCGTGTAACAATAGGCACTGCTTGTGGCACTGCCTATTGATCGCAAGCGAATGGCTCCTAGACCTGAGGCAAGTCCTTCTGGTGCCTGTCAGTGCCAGGGCCTACGTGCGTGCGTGCGTGCGTTACGTCGTTCGCCTGTTGACGTGGCCTTGTCTTTGTCTTTGTTTGTTTGTTTTTGTCTTTGATCGTGCATTCCTCTTTGTCCACGTGCACGAGGTGCATTGTTGACTCGGGCCCCTCCGATCCATATGTAGGCTCGTGGGTGTGGACATTTGTACTTTGGATTGATTTTTATGTGTTTTGGGTTACGAGTTTATAGTTGTATCAGCCTGTGAGCATAGATTCAATGTAGTTTCTGTGCGTGTGGTTTAGTGCTGTGCTTATGCATAGTAGAACTATTCTTGGTTCGATGCCATCAGATAGCCTTCTACCCCAATAACAATCGCGCTTATGGAAATGGATGTTTATGTGTGTGCGTGCGTGCGCCCGCGCGTATGTGCGTGTGCGAGTGCTTTGTGTATGTGTGTGTATGCGTGTGTATGTGTGTTGGTGTGTGTGTATGCATGTGTGTGTGTGTGTGTGTGTGTGTTTGTGTTGGTGTGTGCGTTTGTGTTGGTGTGTGTATATATATGTGTGTGTGTGTGTGTTACTGTTTGTGTGTTGGTGTGTTTGTGCCTAGTGTAGGCCTTATGGTCTCTTGCAGTCTCCTTCATTCTTATGTTCTTATATGTATGTGTGTATATGCGTGTGTGTATATGTATATATATGTGTGTGTGTGTGTGTGTGTGTAATTCAGAAGAATCAGGACAAAAAAAACCAGGTAGCTCAACACCGGTTCTTCACGCCATTTTTTGTGTCTCCGGTCTACGGCGGGAGAGGAGATACGAGTGGATACAAATGTCTCCACATCAAGGCCGATACAGGTGACCTTCTCGATATACAATCTCAACTCCCCTCATCTATTTCCCGTTCCATATCGACAGGTTCAAGTTTATGCCCTCCGTGTTTTAAGGACCGAGAGGTGCCCTTAAGAACCAGAGGCTTTTTGTGTGTGTGTGTGTGTGTGTGTGTGTGTGTGTGTGTGTGTGTGTGTGTGTGTGTGTGTGTGTGTGTGTGTGTGTGTGCGCGTGTGTGTTTGGGATTGGAAACCTAAGTCCACTCTTAGAAGAATGTTGATCAATTGTGACTTTTGTTGTCCCTCCTGTCTGGTACTCTCCATGTCTCCATAAACATCTTTGTCACCTCCACTGCTCCTCTTCCAGGCTTTCTTATTGTTTATTTATTTATTTATCTATTTATTTTTTATTATTTCCATGGATACCGCTTTTATCGACGACGAAATACTAATAAATTCACATATAAACATGTACGAGTATATATATATATATATTGCATTGCTTCTGACCCAGGGATACCCTGTCATCCATGAGGAGCTAAGATGAGAGGGGGCAAAGGATAGTGGATGACAGTGGAATGAGTGGGAGGGCGGTACGTGCCTTTGATTTGGCTACCTTCCTTGTAAGGGGGAAAAAGGTCTTTGTGTGTGTGTGTGTGTGTGTGTGTGTGTGTGTGTGTGTGTGTATATATATATATATATATATATATATATAATATATATATGTGTGTGTGTGTGTATATGTATGTATATTCATATATACATGTGTATATAATATATATATATATATATAAATGTAAATATATATATATATATATGTATGTATATATATATATATATATATGTATGTATATATATATATATGCTATTGTGTGTGTGTGCGCAGCTTACAAAATACATTTTCCAAGCTTGGCTGAATTTAATATTTCTTTTTATTATTCAAACTCTCTCTTCTTTCATTTGGAAGACATTATCATCCTAATTTGACTTCGCTCGGTGTAGCCATTTTGCATTTCTTTTCATTATATCGGCTAAACCGTTGTTTATAAAGATATTAGCGTCTTTGACGTTGTTATTTATGTGGACATTTACTAGCAGTCAGCTGGCTTTCATATGGATGCCGGCTGTGTAAGGCTCGGTTTTATTTACGGAAAGTTCTTTTTTGTAAAAGGTCTGTTTGCATAAGGTGCTCAGTGTTGTGTGCCTACAGATGGCTGGTTCAATAGGGCCTTGTATGTACTGATGTAGATGTATGTGTACATACACACGTGCGTGTGTATATATATGTATATATATATATATATATATATATATATATGTATATGCTGAAGACCACAGGGAAAAGAAAAAGATTTGGAAACCTTTTGAATCCTTTTTCTTGTCCCTGTGGTGTTCAGCATATCGGTGTAGTCACGTGTGTTTTGTGATGCTTGTGTATATATATATATATATATATATATATATATATATATATATATATATATATATATATATATATATATATATATATATATACACACACACACCACACATAAGGTATATAATTTATTTAGTTATCTAACTTATTTGTGTGTGTGTGTGTGTGTGTGTGTGTGTGTGCGCGTGTGTGTGTGTCAACCATCTTTTAATCTATTCATTACCGAGTCTTTTCCTCATCTGGCGTACGTGTATCAGGTTCGAGCGTCCGCAATGGTGCCCAATTTAACGGACGATTTCACAATGAGGTAACACAGGTGTTTGTGGGATCGTTATCTTCACCCAGAGCCATAAGCTGGAGGTCAGTGGGTGAAGTTGATAGTCGCCCCCTTTTCATAAGTACTTGTAGATAACGTGTAATCGAAGGGGGCTGTGTGACGTCACATTGGCTCCGATGGGCGTGGCAATGAGCAAGGGAACGCGCGTACATTATGTGTGTATTTATGTGCACCAGTCCATGTAAACTTGTGTGTACCTTTTAGTGGGTCAGTTCTTTTGTGGGTTTGGATATACGCGCTTACACGCACACACACACGGGTATACATACATGTACACACGAGTATACATACACGCACACGCGAGTATACATACACGCACACACGAGTATACATACACGTGTGTGTACATATACATGTGTGCACATGCACTTGACTGCCAGATGTTTCCCTATCACAGGGAAGAAAGAAAGGAGGGTGTGGAGGTGGAGGTGGAGGGGCGGGTGAGGGTGTGGAGGTGGAGGTGGAGGGGCGGGTGAGGGTGTGGAGGTGGTTGTGGGTGGGTGTGGACCACAAACGTTTGTTTACATACGGATCTGCAAACGTTCCGCAAGACCTTGGTACGTTCAGCTTTGAGGTCTTATGGTACGTTTTCTTCGATATGATTAATATATTATTAGCTTTCTACCACAGCTAAGGGTGGGTGACGCGCCTCCTACTAACTGGAATCATATTTGGGTAAGCGTGTTTGTCATAGCTTCGGTTAATAAAATGATTATCAGCCTCGTACATTGCATCTCAAAGCAAAACAACTCCATTCAGAAACAAAGAATTAGTTCTCTAGATAATCGTTTTACGATTATCGTTGAGCCATGAACGATCATCGTTGAACGATAATCGCACCGAGGAAAACGTGCCTATAGGCAGTCCACAAAGACCTTGAGCGCTGTGGCACACATTGTGCATTTTGTTCTGGCTATCAACATATGGTGTGTGTGTATTCATGGTTGGCAAAGGCTCTACCTACCACCTGAGTAAAAGGTTTCTTGTCAATCGGAAGAAAATATATTAAGTATTCCTTTGTTAACTGTTTAGTATCCACGCTCGTGTAAAGAGAGAGATAGAGAGAGAGAAGGATTAAATTTAGTATTCCGGATTAAGCCCCCATGATGAGACTGCATCGTCCCGAAGTGGATAGTCCGGTGGTTCTGCAGTGGATACTCAAGGCAGAACACGTGGTGTCGATCCTGCCTCGTTATTGTGTAAGCACATGTTCGAATTCCACTGGGTATCAGTGAACGTCACTTGCCCAAGGTATCCGTATTTGTTTATATAGTATATTATATATATATATATATATATATACATATATATATATATATATATATATATATATATATATATATATTACTAGATATTCGACCTTTTTCTTTATATAATTTATATATTTATTTTAGTTTTTAATTGATTTTTTACATGTTTACTGGTACTTCCATGCATAATCCTTACGTAAAATCGCAAGAAAATGAACACGAAATATGTTCAGCTTAAGTGTTCAATTTGGATGCCAGGTTGTTATTCAGAATTAATTTGCGGGAAAAACCTGTTGGCCGACAGGAAGAGTGTATTAAGAAATTTAACAGCTGATTTTATATACGCTACGGTCAATTAATATTCATTACAACACTACAGCAAAATCCCTGGAGGATAAAGAATGAAGTACTGAATTTCATTACTTTCTAGATCCGGCCTTAGCTTCAGCCCACGTCATTGCATATCTCCAGAAAGTCTAGGATGAAGTCGTTAGGAAGGTTTCTAGTTAATTACCTAGTTTGTGGTTGACCTTGTGCTAGTTTATAAGTTATCCTGAGCTGAGGGAAGGAAGGTCGTCCCATAGTGGATTTTCGTGGTTTGTGTAAACGTTTTGTGGTTTGTACAAACGTTTCGTGGGTAGTATAAAAGTCTTTGTGGTTTGTACAAACGTTACGTGGTTTGTGCAAACGCTGTGTGGTTTGTGGAAATGTTGTGTGGTTTGTACAAACGTTGCGTGGTTTGTACAAGCGTTGCGTGGTTTGTACAAACGTTCCGTGGTTTGTACAAACGTCTCATGATTTGTTCAAACATTTCGTGGTTTGTAGAAATGTTTCGTGGTTTGTGCAAACGTTGCGTGGTTTATACAAGCGTTATGTGGTTTATAGAAACGTTACGTGGTTTGTACAAACGTTACGTGGTTTATAGAAACGTTGCTTGGTTTTTACAAACGCCTCATGGTTTGTACAAACGTTGCGTGGTTTGTACAAACGTTTAATGATTTGTACAGACGTTACGTGGTTTATACAAACGTCTCATGGTTTTTACAAACGTTTAATTATTTATACAAATGTTTCGTGGTTTGTACAAACGTTCCATGATTTATACAAATGTTGCTTGGTTTGTAGAAACGTGTCATGGTTTACAAAAAACGTTTGGTTTGATAATGAGCTATAAACGCCTTCTCTGGCGACGAGTGCCATATGATTAGAATCGCCTGGCGGTAACTAGACAAAGAGTCAAAGTGCCACCTGGTATGGAAGGGGATTGTGCTCTCCGACTTGTACATAATCAATGAAACACAAGTTTCACAAGAAACACAAGTTTCACAAGAAACACAAGTTTCACAAGAAACACATGATTCACAAATATGCAGAATACCACAGGGAAAAGGGAAAACACGAAGTCTGAGCGCTTACGTTAAGTTTTCACATTGTACCTCCTCATTCTGTTGTACTCCTTGATAATGAAAAAAAAAACAAAAAAACGGTCCGAGCGCTTTCGTGCTATTTTCACATTGTACCTCTTCATTCTGTTGTACTCCTTGATAACGGAAAAAACATGAAGTTCGAGCGCTTTTGT
>NC_134805.1:9230542-9253042 GCF_046742065.1 Oratosquilla oratoria
AATATTGATGTATATATTTTTATTTCATTTGTTATCTTTGTAATCATTATTACTATTTTTTTCTTCAGATTTTTACATGCATATTTAACGTTGCTTATTTTTGTAATTATCGTTATTATTTGTTTTATTTAATTTCTTTTTTATTTTTAATGGTTTTGTTTTTATTGTTTTTACGTGTATATTTAACGCTATTATTTTTGTAATCAGCATTATTGTTTTTATATTATTTATTTCTTTATTATCATTATTTTTACGTGCATATTTAATGTCTAGGCGTGTGGCCCTTGTTGGCCTCGGAATTTGTGGCCGTTGGTGGCCCCGGCTTGGTTGGGTTGGATGTGAAAACCAAAGGGGACGAAGGGAGGTGTCCAATAGATATTGATATTGGATTTAGTGTAGCTACGAATGATTTATGCCCTCTGTCACTTGAATCCAAGCTAATAATATAATAATAATACATATACCAAAAGCTTTTTCCGCCTTACACGGGGGGTAGCCAAAAAGAAAAAGGCATAGAAACCACTCCCACTCATTCCATTTCCTATACATATATTCCACTCCCCTCCGCCCTCCTCCCTCCCTCTTCTTTTGGCATCTCCTGGATGACGGGTCATCCCTGCATCCTGTCCACTGCCCTGGGTCAGAAGCAGTGTCGCAAGACACAGCACATACTAATAATAATAATGATAATAATAATAATTATAATAATAATAAAAGTTTATTTGGCAATAAATCAAATGCATCAAATACATATAAAGAAAAAAAACACACAATTATTTTGACATTACAATTATAATTGCCGAGGATAACATAAGTTGAGGTTCCTCGACGCGCTATGTGGCCTCTCATGACCTATCATGACCACCTGTACCACTGTGACCCTTTCATGGTGTGTACCGGATGTTCCCAGCCTGTGGTACCCCTGGGGGCACGTCGGAGGACCCTGGGGGCACGTCAAATGACCCTGGGGCACGTCAAACGACCCTAGGGGCATCCCACTTCCTTGCAAAAAATTATCTAATTTGCATGCACGTGTGCGTACAATCGGAGGATGGGAGAATAATTAATGGTAAAATAAGTTCAGTTATTTTATTATTTCATTAATGTTGTGATGTATTTGTTTCACTGAAATGCCGCTGAACGAGCAAGGGGGTACGTGAAGAAAAAAAAAGTTAGAGAGCCTCTGTACGATATGTATGGATATGTACACTTGTGGCAGTAACCAAGATACATAACAAGGCGTGTGCATGGTACAAGGTTGATACTAAATACACAGTACGCTTTTCTCGAACTGTTCATCGAAACAGGGTTGAAAGAAGTGGTTCCTGTCCCTCTTGGGTTTTGAAGTCCCTCAGTCTCCAGCAGAATGCAGAAGAGTCTGCAGTCACAAATCTTCTCTCCAATTGGTTCATCACCGTCGGGCTGAAAGGAATGGTTGATGTCTTCTTTGCGTCCTGGAATTCATCAGTTTCCAGCAGGATCCAGGAGAATCTGCACTCCCAAAGCTTCTGTCAAAATGGTTCATCAAAGTCTAGTTGAGAGAAGTGGTTCCTGTCCTCCTTAGTTTCTGGAGTCCCTCAGAGTCTCCAGCAGAATGCAGAAGAGTCTGCAGTCACAAAGCTTCTCTCCAATTGGTTCATCACAGTCGGGTTGAAAGGAGTGGTTGATGTCTTCTTTGCGTCCTGGAATTCATCAGTCTCGAGCAGGATCCAGGAGAATCTGCACTCCCAAAGCTTCTGTCAAAATGGTTCATCAAAGTCTAGTTGAGAGAAGTGGTTCCTGTCCTCCTTAGATTCTGGAGTCCCTCAGAGTCTCCAGCAGAATGCAGAAGAGTCTGCAGTCACAAAGCTTCTCCCCAATTGGTTCATCAAAATCTGGTTGAAAGAAATGATTCCTGTCCTCTTGGTGTCCTGGAATCCCTCAGAGTCTCCAGCAGGATGCAGGAGAGTCTGCACTCCCAAAGCTTCTCTCAAAATGGTTCATCAAAGTCTGGTTGAAAGAAGTGGCTCCTGTCCTCTTGGTGTCCTGGAATCCCTCAGAGTCTCCAGCAGGATGCAGGAGTCTGCACTCCCGAAGCTTCTGTCGAAATGGTTAATCTAAATCGGGTTGAAAGATGTGATTCTTGTCCTCTTGGTGTCCTGGAATCCCCCAGAAACTCCATCATGATCCAGAAGAGTCTGGAGTCCCAAAGCCAGCAGCAGTGAGTAGGTGCATGGAAATGTTCTCTGTTGAGATTGTTTCCAGGACGTGCTCTCTGTTGAAATGGTTTCCAGGACGCAGTACAATAAGTCAACGATGAGACAGGCTGGGGAGCTTTTATTAGTTTGTTTGCTTATTTATTGATTAATTTTTATCTGTATAATTATATCTATTAATTATAATGTGTATATGTCTTCACATAGTTAACTGTATTTATTTGTTTACTTGTTTATTATCTAATTACGACGAGCTGACAGAAAACACATATAAGTACAGAAACTAAAAAATAAAAAAATAAAATTCTCGGCAGAGCACAGTGACCTGGTGGCTGCTGCCCCTCAAGTGATAAACAAATTAAGTCATAAAGTTCAGCGAAAGGGTTAGATGGTTGATTATCCAGTGTAGGGGAGGGGGCGACGCCCCTCTACCGAAGGAAGGGCTGGCACCAAGTAATGATGTTCAACTCAACGGAGATTGCATCGGGAAGAGCGAGGTGTTGAACCAGAACGGTAGCAAGTATAAGGGGAATGTCTGTTGAGCAGGGAAGGAAGAGGGCAAGAGATAGATGTGAGTGTAGAGTGCCTGTGAATGAATGGTAAATTGACGCGGCCCGAAGGGATTTCTGTTCGTCTATTCTAATTCCTCGTGAATGAACGAGTGGGGGGGGGGGTGCCATGTAATGAAGCTGTGGGGGTAAACAACCTTTGGCTGTCGGACTGCTGTGGAGGTGCTATGCCTCACTGCATGGTGATCCTTCCGTTCCTATCCCATACACAATGTGGGGTGTTTCACTCTGGTGAATATAATCGCCTGGCGACGAGCAGAACCAACGAGGAATGTTGGAGAAAGTGGTGGAGGAAGAGAGAGTCGTCGGTGTGTTGTTTGGTGCACAGAGCGACGAGAGGTGTGGGCGAAATGTCCTCCGCCCGCACAGTCTCAGTATTTTTCAGCGTCTTTTGTTTCGGGGTCAGGCGTGGGCTGCTGTGGAAGACAGGATAGATGGCTGGTTGATTGGTTGGTTGGTTGGTTTGAGTTGGTTGGTTTGGGTTGGTTGGTTGGTTAGTTTGGGTTTGGTTGGTTAGTTTGGTTTGGTTGGTTAGTTTGGTTTGGTTTGGTTAGTTTGGGTTGGTTTGGTTAGTTTGGGTTGGTTTGGTTTGATTTGGTTGTTACCGATGGGTTGTTAATGGTTAGGTTGGTTGATTGTTACTTTGTTGTCACTGATTGGTTTTGTTGGTTGTCACTGGTTGTTTGGTTTTATGTGGTTTGATTCTTGTTTGATTTGGTTGTTTGATACCGATGGGTTGTTAAAGGTTGGTTGAACTAGCTGATTATTGCTGGTTGTTTGTGTTGTTTTTTGGTTGTTTGGTTTGTTCATTCGCTGGTTGGTTTGTTGTTGGTTTGTGATTAGTCCACCAGCTCTCTTTGGACGGTTCGCCAATTTTTATCAGTGTTATTGTTATCGTCGTTATCGCCTCGTTCAAATTATCGATATTTATTTCTCTCGCGTAAGTACCAGTAACTACGTTTACCGTGTGTACGTACGTACTTACTGTTACAAACTTTTCTTAATGTATCTTTTAAGCCGGCCTAGTCATGGACCAAATAGTCCCCTGTCTCCCATCATGTCTTAGTACAGAGACAGACATGCCGCAGACACGCAAGGCTGTGAACAGCCAAGAGATACCAGACGGACATAATCTGACTTGTAGATGTGTCTACCTTGATGTCCGTTCATAATCGAAGCGATAGGAATACATAAAACCCGAGCCAGGTGTTCAGGTGTGTAGGAAGACAGGCAGCGTGGTGGAAGAGGAGTGTGGGAGGAGGAGGAAGAGGGAGAGGAGGAGGAGGAAGAGAAAGAGGTGGCCCCAGGGGGTGAGTTGATGACGATAGAAGAGATCGGGATGAAAGAAATAGGAGTAGATGCCATGATAAACGTGAGATAAAAGAATTGATAAATAGATGGTATACCCAGGCTCGTTGTTAACATACCAAATAGTCCAGTGACTTAATGGTAGAGATGGAGAAGGAAGTTGAGGTATGCGGGTAGAAAAACGTCGGGAAAGGGTAGAGATGGAAGGTCATTGCGGGGTGGGGGGGATGTGGGAGGGCGGCTTGCTGGGAGGTCAGCTTGGTGTTGGTATGTGGAGGGGAGAGGGTGGAAGTGGCGACCTTGCCAGGTTCAAAGCAAAGGATTGAGACGATGTGTAAATCAGTCTCCAGCAGTAACGACCCGGGTTTCGATAACTCGCCTTCAAGATCTCCGTTCCACTTCTCTTCCTCTTCCTCCTCCTCTCCTCCTCCTCCTCCTCCTCCTCCTCCTCCTCCTCACACTCCTCCATTTTCTTCCTCCTAGGCCCTTCTTCCGTCCCTCATCCGCTTCCTCCTCATCCTCCTTCACAGTTTTCTTCCTCCCAGGTCCCTCTTCCGTCCCTTCTTCTCCTCCTCCTCCTCCTCCTCCTCCTCTTCCGCGCCTATCTTCTCTCGTTTTCTATTGGTCTTCCTTCTCGTGACTGTCCTCCCGTGTTCCTTTCACTTCCCCCATCTTTCCTACATCCCCCCTCCTCCTCCTCCTCCTCCTCTCCTCCTCCCCCTCCACCCCCTCCTCCTCCCCTTCCTCCCCCTCCACCCCCTCCTCCTCCCCTTCCTCCCCCTCCTCCTCCTCCCTTTCCTCCCCTCCTTCTCCTCTCCTCCTCCTCCCCTCCTCCTCCTCCCCTCCTCCTCCTCCCCTCCTCCTCCTCCCCTCCTCCTCCTCCCCTTCCTAACCTCTCCTCCTCCTCCCCTCCTCCCTTCTCCTCCCCTCCTCCCTCCTCCCTTCTTCTCCCCTCCTCCCTCCTCCTCCTCCTCCCCGCTGGCCTCCTTTGAGCCTTTTTCGACCTCCGCCCTTTCTAGTTATCAATGATACTCCGCCTCCTATACATCCTTCCTATGTCCTACCTACGATTGAAGCTTGTTCATTCAGTTGATTATTTATTTATCTATTTTTTTTTTTCATTATTTGTTAGTTTTCCTTCCGTTTAGGTGACCATCTCTCTCTCTCTCTCTCTCTCTCTCTCTCTCTCTCTCTCTCTCTCTCTCTCTCTCTCTCTCTCTCTCCCTCTCCTTTCTCTCTCCCTCTCCTCTCTCTCTCTCTCTCTCTCTCTCTCTCTCTCTCTCTCTCCCATCTCTCTCCTCTCTCACTCACTGTCACTCACTCACTCACTCACTCAATTGTCTTTGTTCGCTTCGTCCGTTTCTTTTTTCTTCTTCTTTTTCTTTTTCTTCTCCTCCTCCCACGCCCTCCCTCCCTCCTTCCCTCACTGACCTCCTCTTTGTCTCGCTGCCTTATGTCTCGTCATATTTCTTTATATTTGTCGCTCTTCTCTTCTCCCCTCCGTTCCTGCCGTCCTTTCTCTTCTCCCCTTCTTTACGGCTTTCTTCTCTTCTTCCCTCTCTTCTTCCGTACCTCTCTCCCATCTCCGTCTTCCTTTTCACTTCTCCCCTTCCCCCCCCCCTCTCTCTCTCTCTCTCTCTCTCTCTCTCTCTCTCTCTCTCTCTCTCTCTCTCTCTCTCTCTCTCTCTCTCTCATCTCCATATTCCTTTTTCTCTTCCCCCCCCCCTCTCTCTCTCTCTCTCTCTCTCTCTCTCTCTCTCTCTCTCTCTCTCTCTCTCTCTCTCTCTCTCTCTCTCTCTCTCTCTCTCATCTCCGTCTTCCTTTTCTCTTCTCCCCCCTCTCTCTCTCTTGCTCCCTCCCCCTCTCTCTCTCGTCCCCTCTCTATCTATCTTAACCCCTCTCTCTCTAGTCTCCTCACTTTCTCTTCTCTTCTTTACCGCCTCCCTCTCCCCTCTTTCCCTGTGCGTCTCTTTTCGTCGTCTTCCTTTTATCTCCACAACTGAACTTTGCCAAATTGCCCCCTTCTTCCTTCGTTCGTTCCTTCCTTCCCTCCTTCCCTCCTTCCTTCCTTCCTTCCTTCCTTCCTTCCTTCCCTCCTTCCTTCCTTCCCTCCTTACCTCCCAGGGTTCCTTCTCTTTCCTTCTCTTTCCGTTTACGGAACTGCCTAGTGTAGGCCTTATGGTCTCTTGCAGTCTCCTTCATTCTTATGTTCTTATGTGCTCTCCTTTGTGTCTATTGGATATTTGCGAGGAAGCCCTTCCAGCACGCACGCACACACACACACACACACACACACACACACACACACACACACACACACACACACACACACACACACACACACACACACACGCACGCACGCACTGTATCTGTCCATATATCTTTCATTGTGTGTATGTGTGTGTGTGTGTGTGTGTGTGTGTGTGTGTGTGTGTGCGCGCGTGCGTGTTCTGACCATTTGAATTTCCAATTTTAAAGATCATATACAGAGACAAATATATGTAACAGAGTAAAACTGTAACAGTTGGAGCAATATTGGGAGCCATCTGTGGATGCTAAATTGGACAAGAATTGGTATCCGGTTTTTTTAAAGGGACACAATGCAGCCGAGCTTGTTGTTGAAATCCACAAATGAAAAATACATTTTGTGCATAATTAACTTTTGCGTCCAAAGAACAAAGATTAGTATATATATGTATATATATATATATATGTGTGTGTGTGTGTGTGTGTGTGTGTGTGTGTGTGTGTGTGTGTAATAAAACCACTTGTAAAATAAAATGAAAGGTGACCAAACGTTTTCGTCTTAAAATAGACGAAAACGTTCGGTCACCTTTCATATTATTCTCCAAGTGGTTTTATTACACATTTTGTCAATCACGTGTTTTTGTGATTTATTCGCATATATATATATATATATATATATATATATATATATATATATATATATATATATATATATATATATATATCAGTTTGGACTTGCTTTCTAGATGACGTGGAACTAGGAGCCACTGTGATTGGCTGTCGCGGTTTTGTGAACCAATCATTTGGCTTCTGGTGTAGTGACGTCATCAAGGATTGGGTGAAGGAGGAACGGTCTGAGTAATTTGATTCTAGTATGCTTCCTAGATTTCAAATCACCCAGTAGTTTAGTTCATAATACATCCTCCTAGTACCTAGGGCAAAGGTTCTGGCTTGGATAACAGTGAGGCGTCTCATTGTGTAAGTTAATACGCACCTTACTGGAAACATATAAGAATGGGGGAGATTGCAAGAGACCATAAGGCCTACATTAAGCAGTTCCATGTCCCTTAACATTTGTCATCCCTATACTTGAATTTATCTAATCTTTCAGCGCTGACTACATTGTTACTAAGTTTATTCCATTCGTAAACTACTCTGTTGGCAAAGCAGTTTTTGCTTATTTTCATTTTTAATATAAAGCCCCAGTCACACTATCACGCTTCTCGTCAAATGTTTTGATTTTGAAAACCTGGAAGACGACTTCGATTAGAGTATTCTAGACTTTCCTAAGTCTACAATTCAACAGTGTGTCTAATATCCGTCTAGGTTTAACTTCTCTTAGTTCGTTATTTAGATTCTAAATATATGACGCAAAGGTGATTTGACATTTGGATGTTCGAGAAATGAAATTTTTGTAAACGAAGTTGTTTGTACTCAAATGAACTCGCTTAAGTCGCGTAGGTGTGACGGGCTTAAAAGGCGATTTTGGTTGTATACGGGACAAGAGCTACGCTCGTAGGGTCCCGTCTCTATCACCATGCGTGCTGTGTAGTGGTCAGCCATTATGTTGCAAGAGTTACTTTGTGCTGAATAAAATCATCTGGGTTTGGCCTAAATAGATTTTTTTAAAGGGACCGTATTTGGCCTGACACTGGATTTGAGACAATTTTCTGCGGAGGTTTTGGTGTCTGGGTACAATAGGAATTAAGAAATGTATTATTATTATTATTTTATTTTTCTATTATTGTATTTTATTTTTCATTTTTTTTCTCCTTAATGTAATTTAGCCAAATATTATTCGGCTAAATGTTATTTAGCGAAATGGGAAATGGTCAATTAGAAATATCGTATGCGCTCAAGGACCATAAACACTACCACTAACATTACTACTACTACTACCTCTACCACTACTATCACCACCGCTACTATCACCACTACTATCACTACTACCACCACCTGTATTACTATAACTACAACTACTACTACCACTACTACCACTACCACTAACATACTACTAACAACGAGCACCTGGCCTTGGTTCTAACCTCCGGTCGGGAGGCCTTAGTGGTCAGTTCTTAGTGAACTGACGAAGTTCATAGAAGATATGAATGGCATAGCAAGAATGCCTCTTGATTTGCTTATAAAAATGGTTTATTCATCGTTTGTGTTTGTATTTCTTTATTTATCTAATTATTTATTCGTTCATTTTTATACTGAACGTTTTGATTTTCCCAGTGATAAAATTTCCACAGTGGAGAGGGTGTAAAAATAGGAAAACATTTAGGCAGTTTGTAAAATGAAATTGCAAAAAAAAATTGAAATGTACTTTGATTTTGTCTTTTTCACTATCGTAGCTTGGGAAATCGTTGGCTTGTTTCTGTTGTTGTGAAGAGGTTTATTACATGCATATGGTCAGGAATAGACCAAGTTTGGCTCTGGAAACGTACAAAAACGGATTATGGTGAATGATGCCAGATTAGTGATCAGTGCATTTTGCTGATAACTGTTAAACAAGTCGAAGGATTCTTCTTCCATTTTTCGAGCTTCTCTATGCTGGACTCCAGACCTTCACGGTGCGTTCTGGTTTCAAGGCTGAGATGGTTGGTATTCTCCCCCTCGCTTCGTCTCTGCGTCTTGAGGCTATTCTACCTTTGTCCACAGACCATCAACGCCGCCATCACTACCACCATCACGAATGCTACTATGACCACCAACACTACTACCACCACCACTACCACCAACACTACCACCACTACCACCAACACTACCACCAACACTACCACAACCACCAACACTACTACCACCACCACTACCACCAACACTACCACCACCACCAACACTACTACCACCACCACCAACACTACTACCACCACCACCAACACTACTACCACCACCACCAACACTACTACCACCACCACCAACACTACTACCACCACCACCAACACTACTACCACCACCACCACCAACACTACTACCACCACCACCAACACTACTACCACCACCACAAACACTACTACCACACCAACACCAACACTACTACCACCACCACCAACACTACTACCACCACCAACACTACTACCACCACCACAAACACGACCACCACCAACACCAACTACCACCACTACCACCAACTACCACAACCACCACCACCAAGTACCACAACCACCACCACCACCAACTACCACAACCACCACCACCACCAACTACCACAACCACCACCACCAACTACCACAACCACCACCACCAACTACTACAACCACCACCACCAACTACCACAACCACCACCACCAACTACCACAACCACCACCACCAACTACCACAACCACCACCACCAACTACCACAACCACCACTGCCAACTGCCACAACCACAACCACCAACTACCACAACCACCACCACCAACTACCACAACCACCACCACCAACCACCACCACCAACTACCACAACCACCAACTACCACAACCACCAACTACCACCACCACCAACTACCACAACCACCACCACCAACTACCACAACCACCACCACCAACTACCACAACCACCACCACCAACTACCAAAACCACCACCACCAACTACCACAACCACCACCGCCAACTACCACAACCACCACCGCCAACTACCACCACCAAAGGAGGCCAACTACCACAACCTACAACAACAACTATCACCGCCACCACCCCCACGAAGATGTGTGTGTGTGTGTGTGTGTGTGTGTGTGTGCGTGCGTGCGTGCTCGCGTGCGTGCGTGCTCGCGTGCGCGCGCGCCTCTGCATTTCCTTGCGCACTGTGGGAGGTCTTCCCGCAGGCCCTGGCGGCACTGCCGTGTGTGCCTTGATTGGCGTGCGAGTGTCAGGTCACGACGAAGTCCCTCCTCCCACCCTCCCCCACCCCCGTGGCCCCGTCACGGTGCATCACGTGTCGGTGACACGGTTACATCACGTATCACGCTTGCGTCACGTCGCTGTGGGCCCGTCACCTCGTGATGACAATGGAGGACTCGGGTG
This sequence comes from Oratosquilla oratoria, assembly GCF_046742065.1. NCBI lineage: Eukaryota > Metazoa > Arthropoda > Malacostraca > Stomatopoda > Squillidae > Oratosquilla > Oratosquilla oratoria. The sequence goes on from NC_134805.1 coordinate 9,240,866, forward strand.
TTGAGTGCCAGAAGGACATATGGAGTAAATCTTCAACTCGGTCGAAGTTGTCAATATACAGTGTTGTTATTATTATTATTATTATTATTATTATTATTATATATTTTATCTATTTGTTTGGGATTGACAGTTGCCGAAAAATCTATTTCCTTTAAATTTAAGAAGGAAATAGGTATGAACTGGTTCACCAATAGAGGGGTCAACGAATGGAATAGACTTAGTAACCACCTAATGAGTCCTGAAACTATCGGTTATTTTAAGAAAAGGTTAGACATCTTTAAGGATGGGGATGACAGACAGTCATGGACATGGAACTGCCTAGTGTTGGCCTTATGGTCTCTTGTAGTCTCATTCTTATGCTATAAATGTACTAAAAGGGCTCCGTCCGCACATGGTGTTTATTTTGATAGATTAATCTATATTTCATTTTTTATTCTAAACTAGAACAGAATTTATAAAGTTGGCCGGTGATTGGAAGTCAAGCGTCTGGTTGCGTGCGTGCGTGCGTGCGTGCGTGCGTGCGTTCCAGGTACTGAGAACGTTAACTCGAAGGTCGTTTATTCAGATTTGTCGCCGGAATTTAAATCCACCGAGGGAATTCTTCCTGTGACGGGGGTTGAGGATGTGGCTGGGCAACCTTAGTGTGCCACAGCAGTGCAAATGACTCGTTTTGTTTTATTTTCTTATTTTTATTTATTTATTTATTTATTTATTTATTTATTTTTTCATCATCGGGTCATTTTCTTTTCACCTTAACTAACCTTTATCCTCGTTGTTGTTATTATTATTATTATTATTATTATTATTATTATCATTATTATTATTATCATCATCATCATTGTCGACATCGGCATCATCATCCTCATTGTCATCACGATGATCATCAAGCTTATGTTTATCATTATGGTTGTGTTCATCATTGTTATTTGTGTTGGTTGTTATTGTTTTAGTGGTTGTTAATGCTTATGTCGCCTTTAGTGAGTGGCAACGATACGATCAATGGCTTATGTACACAACTGGGCTGGCATCGGCTCACTTGCTCTGCTGTTCATAATTAACTCTCTCTCTCTCTCTCTCAATATCTCTCTCTCTCTCTCCTCTCTCTCTCTCTCAATATCTCTCTCTCTCCCTCCCTCTGTGTGTGCGTGCGTGCGTGTCTATGTATGTGTATTTAATCTTGAATATGTGCGTGTGTGCGTGTGTGTGTGTGTGTGTGTGTGTGTGTGTGTGTGCATGCATGTGTATTCGTGGGTGTGCGTGCCTGCTACAGACACTATTTCTATCGTCTCTCGGTGCGTAACACAATTCCCTTGCCCAACAGGCGCGTTACCAGTCACTGCATTTAGTTGTCGTGCGGCCGCGCTAAGCACCCTCTCCGGGGGCGGCGAGTCGGGTTCGGATGTTTTGTATGCAGGACTCGACTCGTGCACTGATGCTTCGCAAGGAGCTTGGACACAGGTGCACAGGTACAAGGGGGCGGGGCGGGGAGGGGAGGGGAGGGGAGGGGGAGAGGTGTTGGTGGTGGAGGTTGCGAGAGGTGGCATTACGTAAAATTTAGGTGGGTGGGTCGCCCAGGTGCCTGACGTTAGCCAGAATAAAAGGTGTAAAGGACGCCTCGTGTTTTGAGAGGTTATCCCGTAGCGTTAATGGAACCAGTTTGTGTGTTTGCTGTTTTGTGTGAGAGTGAATAGGAGTGTGTGTGTGTGTGTGTGTGTGTGTGTGTGTGTGTGTGTGTGTGTGTGTGAGAGAGAGAGAGAGAGTACGCATGTGTAAGTTCGTGTGTGTGTGTTTGTGTGTGTGTGTGTGTGTGTGTGTGTGTGTGTGAGTACGCGTGTGTGAGTACGCGTGTGTGAGTACGTGTGTGTGTGTACGTGTGTGTGTGTGTGTGTGTGTGTGTGTGCGTGTGTGTTTTCTGACACACTCCAAAGTCATGTATTTCTTTACTGTTGTTTTGATTTAAAATTCCTTATTGAACACGAAAGCGCATTGTCCATACGCACACCCGAACCACCCTTACACACGTGTCGCTGTGGCGCAATGGTTTCTAAACCATTTGCGCAACTGAGGCGGCTCCCGAAGGCGTCTTGGGGACTCTTCAGAGAGCGAGGGCCCCTAATTCGCAGAGAAGGGTCCTTCTTGGCCCTCCCTAGGAGGAAGGGTCACGGAGGCCCCTAGGTGGGGGGGGAGGGTCCTGATGATGTGGGGTGGAGTGTGGGGGAAAGCGGGGGGGGGTTGGCTTAGTGTTGTGGGGGTGGGGGGAGGTGCCCAGTCACTGACAGTGACGTCAGGTTGAGGTCACAGCTTTGAATGGTTCTTGCCTCATCGGCCGGCCCCCGTACCGGCTGGCCAGGCGGGCGGGAGGGTGGGTGGGTGGCGGCTTAGTGTTTCTTCGGCGAAAACAGTCGGTTCTTCCCTTGGAGACAATATTTAGCCGGAAAGGTGAACCATAGCGATGAATAAGGAGACTTTTTTTTTTTTTTTTTTAGTTCAAAGGGAATGCAGCGTGACTCAGGACCGAAGGATGGGGGGTGTGGGAGGGGGGGAAGAGGGTGGTTTCACCAGTCCCTAACTTGGCGCCAGTAGGTGGCCATCAACCCCCCACCCCTTCCCACCCCGTCTTAGATGGAGATGAAAGAATAAAGATTACCTAAATTGGGATGGTTCCCCTCAAGTAAACGCGTTTAATGTGTCAACAATTATATCAAAATCAACGTTTATTAACAATAATATTGTCAATTCTAGATGTCTCTTGGGTTCTTGGCGTCAGCCTAGACACTCTAGGATTCCTGGCGTCAACCTAGATACTCTAGGATTCCTGGCGTCAACCTAGATACTCTAGGATTCCTGGCGTCAACCTAGATACTCTAGGATTCCTGGCGTCAACCTAGATACTCTAGGATTCCTGGCGTCAACCTAGATACTCTAGGATTCCTGGCGTCAACCTAGATACTATAGGATTCCTGGCGTCAACCTACATACTCTAGGATTCTTGGCGTCAACCTAGACACTCTAGGATTCTTGGCGTCAAGCAGACATTCTATGATTCTTGGCGTCAACCACTCTAGGATTCTTGGCGTCAACCAGACACTCTAGGATTCTTGGCGTCCACCTAGACACTAGGATTCTTGGCGTCCACCTAGACACTAGGATTCTTGGCGTCCACCTAGACACTAGGATTCTTGGCGTCCACCTAGACACTAGGATTCTTGGCGTCAACCTAGACACTCTAGGATTCTTGGCGTCCACCTAGACACTAGGATTCTTGGCGTCAACCTAGACACTAGGATTCTTGGCGTCCACCTAGACACTAGGATTCTTGGCGTCAACCTAGACACTCTAGGATTCTTGGCGTCAACCAAGACACTCTAGGATTCTTGGCGTCAACCAAGACACTCTAGGATTCTTAGCGTCCACCTAGACACTAGGATTCTTGGCGTCCACCTAGACACTAGGATTCTTGGCGTCAACCTAGACATTCTAGGATTCTTGGCGTCAACCAGACACTGGATTCTTGGCGTCAGTCAGCCACAGTCAGTATAAATAAATTCGCTCAAATTCGTCTATAAAATCTCTAAAAGCGTGGGGCACTTTAAAAAAAAATTCTGTTGTCACGAAGGAAGTTATGATTAATTGTCGACGTTGTTGAGATGTCAGGGCTGAAGTTTCCTTTGGCTGATTAAAATTGCTTGACGTTAGCCAGAAAAAATAATATAAACGCCAGAGAGGGAGATGGAGATGAAAGGTGACACCTGGTATAGATTTTTTTTTCTTTCTTTTTTTTTGACACGTTTCAAAGTGTCAGAAGGCCAGGAAGTAGAAAGTAGATACAGAAAATAAAGTGTCTGGAAAAGGTCGCTCCGGAGGGAAACTGGAAAAAAGAAGAAGAAAAAGGTTATTCCAGATGGAAGTCGAGCACAGCCGGTATAGCGGAAGTCTTGAATCCCCTAAAAAAAAAAAAAATCAGTCACAATACAGGTGGAAAAATAACATGGGGGGAGGGGAAGAGAATTCCAGAGCCTCCCAGCGACAGAAATGAAAAAACAGAATGCAGTGTTTACCGCTTGCAAAAGGCCAATTTTACAGAAAAAGGTGGGCGAGGCGTTCTGGAAAATTGAAGGTTGCCTCCTCCCGTCTTTCCAGTCAGCGACTTCCAGGTGAGGCAATGCTGGAAATAGCTGGAGGATTTGTAGTCCGGAAGTCGCGCTGGAACGGTGAAAAGTTGTCTTGAGAAATCGGGGATCTTCCTTTTATGCATTCGCTGGTGACAGTTGCAGCAGAATGCATAATGTAATTCTCGGATGAACTCTTCCCTCTCTCTCTCTATCTATCTCTATTTCTCTCTCTCCCTCTCTCTCTCCCTCCCTCCTTCTCTCCCTCCCTCCCTCTCTCCCTCCCTCCCTCCCTCCCTCTCTCCCTCTTTCTCTCCCTCTCCCCCCTCCCTCTTTCTCTCCCTCTCCCCCCCTCTCTCTCTGTGTCTATCTCTCTTTATCTCTATTTTTCTCTATCTCTATTTCTCTCTCCCTCCCTCCCTCCCTCTCCCTCTTTCTCTCCCTCCCTCTCCCTCTTTCTCTCCCTCCCTCTCCGTCTTTCTCTCCCTCTCCCTCTCTCTCTCTCTCTCTCTCTCTCTCTCTCTCTCTCTCTCTCTCTCTCTCTCTCTTTCCCTCTCTCTCTCTTTCCCTCTCACTCTCTCCCTGTCGCGGTTTGCCCTCTTTTCGTCGTCAATTTTCTCCTCCTTTCGCCTTCTTCTTCCTTTGTGGAGTATTTATTGGGTGGTAAGTCGCGAACGAGAAAGTATAAATGAGTTTGTGACAGGAGGTTCCCGCCAGGTGTAGAAATTGGAGAGGAGGGGGGAGGGGGAGGGGGAGAGGGTGTAGTTAGCTGCTGAGTGTGGGAACAGCTGGTCCACGTCAGGCTGAGGCGGGGGGAGGGGGAGGGGGGAGTTGGGGGGGGGTTAGCAAACAAGGCCGCATCTAGTGCGACGACCTGACTGGTTTCTGCTGACTTGTATTTAGGACCGCATCCCACCCCCCGTCCCCCTCGTATTTTATTTTTTATTCATTTATTTAACGTGTCTATTTATTTATTTATGTATTGATTTATGTATTTATTTATTTATTTATTTATTTATTTATTTATTAGATTTTTCTTTCCTCCGGGAGCTTGGGTCGACTGACCTCGTTCCTTATCCGTGTCTCTTTCTTAACCAGTTGTCCCTACACCTCCCCCTCCACCCTCCACTCCTCCACCCCCACCTCACCCACGACATCGGTCCGATGTACCGCTCACCTACACTCTTTCCCACCCAATTCCTTTCCACTCCTCTCTCTCTCTCTCTCTCTCTCTCTCTCTCTCTCTCTCTCTCTCTCTCTCTCTCTCTCTCTTTCTCTGTGTGTGTGTGGTGTGTGTGTGTGTGTGTGGTGTGTTTGTGTGTGTGTATGTGAGTGACTTTCCTAAAGCCCAATCTCTTTTCCATCGATTCATTTTGAGGAACCAGATTCATACACGCACGCGCGCACACATACACACACACACACACACACACACACACACACACACACACACACACACACACACATGCGCGCGCGCGCACGAATGCGAAGTCGACGATTGCTCGCGCAATGTGTCCCCGAAGTCAATGCATTAGCATCGAACGCGAGGCGGCGGCAGTCCGGCCGACGTTCTCGAGGTCCCCGCGGGTTGACCGAAAACCCGCCTACAAGACACATCAAGGGTCCTTCACTTTCGAGAACCCAATTCCCAGGGTCTCCGTTTCCTCCCGAGACTATCTGGCACGCGCTGCCTCCAAAGCCTCCTCTTGCCATCTTCCCTTTCCCCCCCCCCATTTCACCTCCAAACACCTGAAGAAGGAGGAAGGTCGTGGGCTTCTTTGCGGACTTCGAAGGTGACCTTACGCCCACGTCCACGGGGCCCCGGCCACGTCTGCGAGGTGGTTGTGGTGGTGGTGGGTCGCCCCAGGGAACAGAAGCCCTCAGCCAATGACACCTGGCAGGGTCTCAAAGTAATGAAAAGCGGGAGGGGGGGAATGGAGATAGACAAATTGAAGAAAGTGAGAGAGAGGAGAGGAAGAGGGAAAGGAAGTGTGTGTGTGTGTGTGTGTGTGTGTGTGTGTGTGTGTGTGTGTGTGTGTGTGTGTGAGAGAGAGAGAGATCCACCAACGTCTTGGATCACATGTTGGACTCGTGATCGACAGCTATTACCTTTCCGATGAGAGTTCAAAGATCATGTATAGTCCGAACTATGGGTAATACTGTGACTTTACACGCACACGCGCGCGCGCGTACACACACAAATACACACACACACACACACACACGCACACACACACACAATCAAAACTCCTTGCCCATGAGGATTAGGGTGCCGGGTCGCAGTGCAGTGATGGTGTGTGTGTGTGTGTGTGTGTGTGCGCGCGCGCGTTTGTGTGTGCATTTGATTTTGCACATGTATTTGCATGCGTCTGGTATATTGTGTTGCGATGTGACATTTGTAGTGTTCTCGGGAACGCGTGATTATATGCACGTGTTTGTGTCTAACTGCTTTTCTACTGAAGATCCTGTTAGTTTTAACACATTTTTATAGCGAAGTATCGGAGGGAAACTTGCCTCTTTTGCTAACTCGTTTGGATTTGTTCGGAAACCGAAACATCATAACATCTTCCCCAGACAATGTCGCCTTCCTCTCCTTTTGGCCCTCTTCGGGGCTGTTGACCTTGTAAGGTCAACAAGAGGTCAGGTCATAGGTCGTATGACGTCACTGGCTTCCGGATGAGTCTGTCTTCGTCATGATGTAAGAGGAATGATGAAAACGGCGTGATGCAGGGTGACGTAACAGTATGGAAGCAATTGAACTGACATCAGATGTATTTTATGAAAGAAAATCTATAACTGACATCATCACAGGTAAATGTTGAACGAACTAAACATACTGAAACGATGGGTATTTGTACGTAAATCCTCCCTGTACATTTCGCTCATCAAACAAATGTCAGCTGAATCTGCCATTACTTATTTCTATTTGTGCAACTTTGTGTTTCACATTTCCTCCCTTTTGATATTCAGACCACCTGCGTGACCCAGAACGACCCATTTTATGAGTCGTTTATTTCGCCGGATGATGCGCATTCTTGGGCCGCTGCGTGTCTTGTTTATATTTGTCCGCATGTTTAGTCCGCGTGCTCATCTTTGCGTGTGTGTGTGCGTGGCTCATGTCTGGACGGGGCCCAAGACACAGTCCTATCGTCCCGGACCATTTCCCCCCCTACTTTCTTCACATAAGGAGAGGTGGCAGCAGGTGACTGGTCCCATCTTTCTTCCACGTCCTGTTGTTGTTGTTGTTGTTGCTGCTGCTGCTGCTGCTGCTCCTCCTCCTCCTCCTCCTCCTCCTCCTCCTCCTGCTCCTCCTCCTGCTCCTGCTCCTCCTGCTCCTGCTCCTGCTCCACCTGCTCCTCAGCTGGCGAGTGACAGAGGCAGACTCTGTGAACGGACATTTGGGCCTCCTTGAGCCTGCAAACTAGGACGTGTAGGCCACGATAAGTAGGACATTTGTTCCACGGAATGAAGTAAGATAATGTGGTTATATTAGGTTAAGGCTTGTTAGGTTAGGTTAAGGCTGGTTAGGTGACCCAACCATCCTAGGTTGTACGCCCGGGACTCAAACGCCCTCGACCCAAATGCCCTACAGTCTGTCAAAACCCAAACAATCCAGATTCTCCTGCCTATTAAATATATGGGAGAGTACAGTTGCCTGTTACTATAGAGCAGCGTTTCTCAACCTTAGGGCTTCCCCGGAACCCTAAGGTTCCGCAAAAGGTCCCTAAGGGTTCCGCGAGAACAAGGGAGATAAGCTAATGCACTTTTGATTTTTCTATTTAATTTCATATACGTAATATAATTAAACACGCACGACATATCCTTGGTTATTGTAATAATATAATATTGACATCATCCTATCTCATCTATTATTACGATTTTTTTTTTTTTTTTGCGCATTCAATTTATTTTAAAGGTTACGCAAGGGTAAAAAGGTTGAGAAACTCTGCTGTAGAGCCTTGGGTACACAGTCAATGACTCTGGGGGGGGGGAATACTTAATGTGCTGACATGTTTGTGTTCTACAGTGCTATTGGGCTCAGAAATTGACCATACAAAGAAGGCTTAGGCACTTTATCTTGTACTATCTGGAAAGACGCAGAGTGCGGGGTGACCTAATAGAGGTGTTCAAGTGGATCAAAGGCTTTAACATGGATGCCGCAAACAAGGTAATCATATTAAGACAACAGGGCAGGACTCGCAGTAATGGATTTGAATTTGACAAATTTAGATTTAAGAAGGAAATAGGCAAGAATTGGTTTACTAATAGGATGGTCAACGAATGGAATGGTTATTAACCATGTAGTGAGCGCTGAAACTGTCGGTTGTTTTAAGAAAAGGTTAGACAACTTTATGGATGGGGATGACAGGTGGTCATGGACACGGAACTGCCTAGTGTAGGCCTTACGGTCTCGTGCAGTCTCCTTCATTCTTATGTACTTGAGTAGAAGTAATTTTCTGGGACGTACTGTGGTAGGTATCACGCTAGTGCGCTTTCTCACCCTCCATAGTCACCCTCCATGGTCACCCTCCATGGTCACCCTCCATAGTCACCCTCCATGATCACCCTCCATAGTCACCCTCCATGGTCACCCTCCATAGTCACCCTCCATAGTCACCCTCCATGGTCACCCTCCATAGTCACCCTCCATGGTCACCCTCCATAGTCACCCTCCATGGTCACCCTCCATAGTCACCCTCCATGGTCACCCTCCATAGTCACCCTCCATGGTCACCCTCCATGGTCACCCTCCGTGATCACCCTCCATGGTCACCCTCCGTGATCACCCTCCATGGTCACCCTCCATGGTCACCCTCCGTGATCACCCTCCATGGTCACCCTCCATGGTCACCTTCCATGGTCACCCTTCATCTCACCCCCCACCCCCCACCCGGAGGACTCCCGAAGTACCGTAGACCCGATGTAGGTTACGCATATTCGGGGTTCCTAGGACTCGATCGCATGTTTAATGACAGTGGTACTCGGACGTAATTCTTAAGGTGCTCTCGTTTTCTCTCTCTCTCTCGTTCTCTCTCTCTTTTTCTTTCGTTCTCTCTCTCTCTCGTTCTCTCTCTTGCTCTCTCTCGCTCTCTCGTTCTCTCTCTTGCTCTCTCTCGTTCTCTCTCTTGCTCTCTCTCGTTCTCTCTTGCTTTCCCTCCTCTCGTTCTCTCTTGCTTTCCCGCCTCTCGTTCTCTCTTGCTTTCTCTCCTCTCGTTCTCTCTTGCTCTCTTTTGCTCTCTCGATCTCTCTTGCTCTCTCGTTCTCTCCGGCTCTCGCTCCTCCCGTTCTCTTGCTCGCTCTCGTTCACTCTTTCTCTCTTGCTTTCTCTCTTGTTTTATCTCTTTCTCTCTCGTTCTCTCTCTTGTTTTCTATATCTCGTTCTCTATCTCGTTCTCGATCTCGATCTCGTTCTCTAGTTTTCTCTCTCTCGTTATGTGTGTGTGTGTGTGTGTGTGTGTGTGTGTGTGTGTGTGCGCGCGCGCGCATGTGTGTGTACGTATGTGTCTACGTGTGTGTGTGTGTGTGTACACGTATGTGTGTGTGGTTTCATGCTTGCTCCTACTGTTGATCTTCCTCTCTGTCTGTCCCCTGTCCTCTTGTCTCTTGACTGTTATGCGCGTTGGTGTCGCCCACTCTCTCCTCCTCCTCCTCCTCCTCCTCCTTCTCCTTCTACTCCTCCCTCTCCTCCTCCTCCCTCTCCCTCTCCTCCTTCTTCTCCCCCTCTCCTCCTTCTTCTCCCCCTCTCCTCCTTCTCCTCCCCCTCTCCTCCTCCTCCTCCCTCTCTCCTCCTCCTCCCTCTCTCCTCCTCCCTCTCTCCTCCTCCTCCCTCTCTCCTCCTCCTCCCTCTCTCCTCCTCCTCCCTCTCTCCTCCTCCTCCCTCTCCTCCTCCTCCCTCTCCTCCTCCCTCTCCTTCTCCTCCTCCACCCTCTCCTCCTCCACCCTCTCCTCCTCCTCCTCCTCTTCCCTCTCCTCCTCCTCCTCACGAAGCCAGCTGCAGTCAGTTTCAATTTAAACTTTGCACAATGAAAAGGGATATTTCTGTCTTTGACTAAGAACCACGATTGCCAAGACGTTTTTTTTTTGTAAATCGCTTACAGGTTTCAGGCTCTACAGATGGTCCTAGAGGGAATCTCCGAAATTCGGAAAGCTCCGAAATTCGGAATTCTCCAAAATTCGGAAATCTCAAATATTCGGAAGGAAAGCTTCCGAAATCTAGAAAATATCTGTAACCGGAGGAAACTTCTTAATCTAATAAAATTCTGGATAAATTTCCTGTTCTGAATATTGGGAGTTCCGAATTCTAGAGATTCTTAATAAAAGAGAGAACTATCTTAAAGTACCAACACTGTTACAAATAACATAACTCTAGGAGGCTCTCAAGGAAGGGAAATGTATAAGGATTTTTTTTTTTTTTTTTTAGAATACCATCGTAAGATTCTTAAAAAAATTCTTTGTGTAAATCTTTCCCTTCCGAGGATTTATATTAAGGAAATTTTTTATTTATTTGTTCGTTTATTTTATTTATTATTTATTTGTTTTATTCATTATTATTATTTTTATTTTAAGAATACCACCGTAAATTCTTTCACACGTTGTACTTGTGCGGTAATTGTGCGGCTCGCCGCAACTGACAGAGTTTTGCCTTACCATAGGTTTCTCACTTCCCACTGTGTTGGAGTGAGATGGTGAGTTGTATTTAACAAGAGACTAATATAGACGTTTGCGTAATCGATATCTTTAAAACTCAATTCAGAAGAGACCAGGATTGATGAACTTCACCTTCCCAGCTGTACATTCAGGACCAAAAGTTCTGAACCACGCTATAACTCTCACAATATCAACATTATTTTATTTTTTCCGCTGCTTGATATACACCCGTATGTACTGTTTACCTCACAGATGTAATTTTCTGGAACAGATAAAACATTGTCAGACAAAGAATTTTGAATTTTGTATCCTGGAAAATTCTGGGTAGGTCGAAACTTTTGTTCGTGACTGTGGACACGTTGAACTAAGTTCGTCATTCAAGATCACGGGGACTACATAAGAGAACCTTTCGGCAACTTTGGCGAACGATATCTGCCATTACACAATGGGTGAGGTAGGAAGACAGGCTCCAAAATATTAAAATATGTTGACAAAAAGAGGGTAAGAAATTATTTTCTTTTCTTCCTTCCTTCCTTCCTTCCTTCCTTCTTTCCTTTCCTCTTTATCTCATTCTTCCTTTTCTTCCCTCCCTCCCTCCCTTCCTCCCTTCCTTCCTCCCTTCCTTCCTTACTTCTTTCCTTCCTTCCCTTGTTCCTTTCCTCCTTCCCTCCTTTCCTCCTTCCTTTCCTCCTTCCTTCCTTTCCTCCTCTTTTTCCTTCCTCCCTTTCTTCCTTTCCCCCCTCCTTCCCCATCTTTCCCCATCTCTTTCCCCTCTCCTTCCCTTCTCCTTCCCCTCTCCTTCCCTTCTCCTTCCCTTCTCCTTCCCCTCCCCCTCCCTTCTCCTTCCCCTCTCCTTCCCCTCTCCTTCCCCTCGCCTGTCTTTCCTCGTTCTTCCCGAGACGCCAGCTTCCCCTTCTGCCGTTATCCTATATTAGCTTTCATTGTCCATCACTGGAATCGGCTCTTCAACATTTTGTCTGGGAAATCATTGGCCCGAACTCCCCTCTCCCTCACCTAATGGGTAATCTTCTCCCATCCTCCTCCCTCCTCCCTCTTCCCCTTCCTTCCCCCTCCTCTCCTTCCCCCTTCCTTCCCCCTCCCCCTTCCTCTTCCCCCTTCCTTCCCCCTCCCCCTTCCTCTTCCCCCTTTTCCTCCTTCCCTTTCTCCTCCCCCATACTCCCCCTTACGCCCCCTTACGCCCCCTTTCCCCCTTCCTCCTCCCTCCTTCCTCTCTCCCTCTCCCCCTTCCTCCACCCCTTTTCCTTCCTTATCCCCCTTACTCCCCCCTTTCCTCCCTTTCTCCTCCCCCTTCCCTTCTCTCTCTTCACTCCCTTCCTGCTCCTCCCCCCTCCCCCTGTGGTCTAGAACCCCCCCCCCCCCCCGGGCTCTTAAGACGATCTCTGCGCCGGAAGCGCCGTAG
>NC_134805.1:9258042-9263042 GCF_046742065.1 Oratosquilla oratoria
ACACACACACATATATATGCACACACACACACACGTATATACGCACGTATATGCATACACATGTATACACACGCACACACACAAACACGCACACACACGTATATACACATATACACACACGCACGTATGTACATGCACATGTATAAAAACACGTATACTCACAAACACGTATACTCACACACACGTATACTCACTCACACACACGTATACTCACTCACACACACGTATACTCACTCGCACACAACGTATACACACACAAACACACACACACACAAACACACAAACATGCACACACACATATATATACACACATACATATATATACACACATATATGCATACACATGTATACACACATATATGCATACACATGTATACACACATATATGCATACACATGTATACACACATATATGCATACACATGTATACACACACACGTATATACACACACACGTATATACACACACACGTATATACACACACACGTATACACACACACGTATATACACACACACGTATACACACACACACACACACACACACACACACACACACACACACACACACACACACACACACACACACACACACACACACACACACACGTACGTGGTGGATTTGGCCTTGGTGTTGATGGTATGAAAAAAATGAAAGTAGACTGGAAGTATTGATAAATTGTTACGCTGAATTGGGGTAAGAAAGTGGTGGAGTTCCTTCAAGGAAGGGAGGAGGGAGATTAGGGGGGAGAGGGGGGAGGGGAAGTGAGATACAGGTGGGAGACAAGTGGGGGGAGGGAGACGAATGTACGTGTGATAAGATCTCTTGTGTTGTCCAGCCCCCCTCCCCCCTTTCCCCCCATCCCCCCATCCCACCCTCGGTCGTTCTTTTTACCAAACCTGTCACGCCCCTCCTTCCCCTTCTCCCCCCACCTTCTCTCTCTCTCTCTCTCTCTCTCTCTCTCTCTCTCTCTCTCTCTCTCTCTCTCTCTCTCTCTCTCTCTCATTTTCTCTCTCTCTCTCACTTTACCCATCTTTTGGTTTTCTCACCTATTGTTCCTCGCCTTCCTCTCCTTCTCTCCCCTCCCTCTTTCTCCCCTCCCTCTCTCTCCCCTCCCTCTCTCTCCCCTCCCTCTCTCTCCCCTCCCTCTCTTTGTACTCTCCCTCTCGCCCTCTATCCATCTCACTTCACCCATTTATTTATTTATTTATTTATTCTCTTCGCTTTTGTTCTCATCTTCTGTTCTCTCCTACATACTTCGCTGTCCTCCTCGTACGTCGTGGTCTCCGGCAATTTTACCTTTAAAGCACCTTCCACACCTTCCACACCTTCCACACCTTCCCAGGATCTCTCTCACACATTTGCCTTCTCCTATACCTTCTCTCCCCATACCTTCTCCCACATACCTTCTCCCCCCATACCTCCCCCATACCTTCTCCTATACAATCTCCCTTCTCCTATACAATCTCCCTTTTCCCTCCTTCTCCCTCCTTCTTCCTCCTCCCTCCTTCTTCCTCCTCCCTCCTTCTCCCTCCTCCCTCCTTCTCCCTCCTCCCTCCTTCTCCCTCCTCCCTCCTCCCTCCTTCTCCCTCCTCCCTCCTTCTCCCTCCTCCCTCCTTCTCCCTCATCTTCGCTTTCCCTTCCCACTTCTCTCCCTCCTTCTCTCTTCCTATCCTCCTCTCTTCCTCTCCTCCTCTCTTCCTCTCCTCCTCTCCTACTTCTCCTACTTCTCCTACTTCTCCCATGCCCTCCCCTCCCCTCCTCCAGACCCTCTTTTCTCTTGATAGCCCCCTAACTCCCGTCCCGCACTCCTTACTCCCATCTCACTCCCCCTACTCCCATCTCACTCCCCCTACTCCCATCTCACTCCCCCTACTCCCATCTCACTCCCCCTACTCCCATCTCACTCCCCCTACTCCCATCTCACTCCCCCTACTCCCATCTCACTCCCCCTACTCCCATCTCACTCCCCCTACTCCCATCTCACTCCCCCTACTCCCATCTCACTCCCCCTACTCCCATCTCACTCCCCCTACACCCATCTCACTCCCCCTACTCCCATCTCACTCCCCCTACTCCCATCTCACTCCCCCTACTCCCATCTCACTCCCCCTACTCCCATCTCACTCCCCCTACTCCCATCTCACTCCCCCTACTCCCATCTCACTCCCCCAACTCCCATCTCACTCCCCCAACTCCCATCTCACTCCCCCTATTCCCATCTCACTCCCCCTACTCCCATCTCACTCCCCCTACTCCCACCTCACTCCCCCCTACTCCCATCTCACTCCCCCCTACTCCCATCTCACTCCCCCCTACTCCCATCTCACTCCCCCTACTCCCCCTCACAGCCGCACTCCTCCCCTTAACTCCCTCTTACCACTCCTGCATGGCTCACAAGATTATTCATTTTCAACTCCCCAACCCTCTTCTCGTTTTCTATGGGTCCCGTCTCCTCTCGTTCCTCTTTGCTCTCTTCCTTGCTCGCTCTTCTTCTCTTTCCCGGTTTTTCTCCTCCTTCCTTTCTCTCTTCCCTCTTCCTCTCCTTTCTTGCTACCTTCTTTTCATCCTTTTCCTCTCTCTCTCTCTCTCTCTCTCTCTCTCTCTCTCTCTCTCTCTTTGACCCCTCTCTTTTCAATCATTAACCCTCTTCTCTATCATTAACCCTCTTCTCTTCACCCATGTCCACATTCTCTTCATTCTTGTCCTCTCTTATTTTACTCTTTTTCTCTTCTTGTCCTTTACTCTTTTTTTCCTCTCCCGTCCCTTGCTCTCTGTGTCCTCCCGTCCCTCCATCTGTCCTCCACGTTTCTCTTGTGTCCTCCTCCCTCCACGTTCGTCCTTCTCCTCCACCTCCTCCACCTCCACAGGACTGAGATCCCAGTGGTCCTCCACTCCCGTAACGTAGTAATAGTTTCTTTCTTACTAGCTCGCTGCAGGACCTGTCTGTCCCTTGGTGGTGGTGGTGGGGATGTGATACTACTATTGTACCTCCCTGTGTTGGCTTAATCCAGCTTGCTAAGGAGAGAGGAGTCCGCGGTTGGTTAGTCAATAACCAGACACCAGATTTATCTTATATTGACCTTCATTGCTATCAGTTGAGTTTGTAATCTGTGTTAAGCAAGTTTATGGTTCATGTATATCGAGCGTCACGTCATCCTCTGAAGCTGAAGAATGAATTCACCAATTTAAGAGTAAAAGAATTTGTCTTGTAGAATTTTTTTCACATGTCATCAAGGTCGCAAAACATTAAGCTTCGTTATATATCGAGCTTGTTTATGTTTGTGAACAAAGCCCAAGAGGTAATTATCGAGTCTCACTCCAACTTTACCTAAATAAAATCGTCTGACGTCAGAATGAAGTACGCAAGGTCCTTTGTCGCTCAAGATGGCAGAAGCTGTCGTCGTTTGCGATAAGCGCAAACCACCTGTAGCCACCTGAGAAGATTACGTAACTTAGCGAGCGGACGGATGTGTCGCCCATAGTGACTGGGAGGGGGGGAGGGGGGGTTAGTGCAAACAATATCCCTCTTCCCTGTGCCCCTCCTCCCCACCTCCTCTTTAGTCCCCCCCTCCTCCTACTCCTTCTCCGTCTCTTCCTCCGTCTCTTCCTCTGTCTCATCCTCCTCCGTCTTCTCCTTTCTTCGCCTTCTGTTCCTCCTTCATTTCCTCCTCTTCTTCATTTCCTCCTCTTCTTCATCTTCCTCTTCCTCCTCCTCCTCCGTCCCTTCCTCCTCCTCCTCCGTCCCTTCCTCCGTTTCATTCTCTTCCTCTTCCTCCTTCATTTCCTCCTCTTCCTCATATTCTTGCTTCGCGTTTTCCTTCGTCTCGTTCTCTTCCTCTTCCTCCTTTCTTTTCTTCTTCCTCCTTCATTTCCTCCTCCTTCCTTATCTTCCTCCTCCTCCTCCTTCTCTTCTTCCTCCTCTTTCTTCTCCTTCTCCTCCTCTTCCTTCTTCTTGCAGGGCCTCGTTGCCTGGATTTTTGTGCTTCAGTCACCTCTCGTTTTAGCCCACTGGAGCTGGGACGCAAGGGTTGTTCCCGAAGGCGATTTTGTTCCGCTAAAAGAATCAAACGCTCCTGATTTAGGGTCGAAAATCTATCTCGACGAAGATTTCAGAATCCGATTCTCTGGTGTAAAAATCATGAAGACCACGACGACGGTAAAAAAAAAAAAAAAAAAAAAAAGAAAGAAAGAAAAAAGAAGAAAAAAAAAAGTCTGAAATGAAGAATACACCGTAGAAAATGGACAAGGAGTCTGGAAAACGAAGAAAGGTCTGTTTCTTCTCCAGAAGAACTCTGAAGCCTCGAGGACCCTTGGAGACTACGAACTCGACGTTCAGGTCTCTGGGCATGCGCGTTCGTGTCCCGAAGCTACGAAAGCGTCTGCGCGCATGCGCCGAACGCACGGCCGCCTCTTCTCCCGATTATTCTGCTCTGCCAAATATGGCGACGTCGATATTATGACGTAGGTTCCCCTGTGGCGTGTGACGTTGCGTCATCGCGTCGCTCTGTATACCAAGCGGAGAGTCAGATCCTCGGACGCTCGCCAGAATAAAGACTTTATCGTTCATTACCATTGCAAAGGTTAATGGAGATTGTGAAGACTTATCTATGATGACGTCATCAACCTACCCTCACCCTCTCTCTCCCACTCCCTGTGGGTTGAATAAAATGACCCAATGTTTTATAAAGGATTACAAAGGCGGAGCATGCCGACAGGAGACCATTTGGTCCATAACTAGGTCGGATACGAAAAAATAAAAAATAAAAAATAAATAAATTATAATATAAATAATAAATAAATGCATATGTATAGTTAACCCATTCAACTCCGATGACAAGATGTCTTGTCATTTGGTCAAATAAAACAAAAAATCATAAAACACCAAAATGTTTGATCAAACACCAGAAAAATATGACGTCAGTCCTCGCTTCGCTGCGAGCGAAGCGAGGATTGACGTCATATTTTTCTGGTGTTTGATCAAACATTTTGGTGTTTTATGA
>NC_134805.1:9268042-9275542 GCF_046742065.1 Oratosquilla oratoria
CATACAGCGGGTCCCGGGAATCGAACTTACGACCACCTGCTCATGAGTTCGACACGGTATCCACTGGGCACAGTTCCCTTGTTTTGTGTTGCTATTTACTAAATGTTTTGGTCAATTCAGTTGAATAGGCTGTGATGCCGTCAGTTACTATTTGTGTGTGTGTGTGTGTGTGTGTGTGTGTGTGTGTGTGTGTGTGTGCTTTTAATTGTTTACCATTCGGCCCCGTTATGGACCAAAAGGTTCCCCGAAGGCTTCTCATGTCACAGTAGTACTGCTGTAATGAGATAATGGACATCAGTGTTTAATATATTTAGAACAAATATTTAGACAAAAAATATATATTGTATTGACGGGAAGATCGAAATATGTTACTTATTTGTAAATACTGATATTTTGAGCCTGTGTATACTATGAAACGTATTAGAAACGATTAGATTGTTGACGTGTTCCTTTTTGCGTTTCAGGTACGTTGTCGTCTCGTTGTCGTCTCGCTGCGGCTGCGTAGAAGGTGCGGACTTGGTTGGCCCCCAGGGAGGCCAGTCTATTCGGTCTGTGGGCACAGGCCAGAAGGTATACAAGGATGTCACCCTTATTTATATCAACTGAGGACCAGTCTTGTGTACAGCCTCGACGCAAAGTGCGCACATAAGGTCGGGGGTGGGGGGGTTGTCATGTTCGTACTTGGCTTTCCCGCATATTGGGTGCATGTGGCTGATTACATCATGGCTGTGTTTTGTTTCAAATTTTATTCTATATTTTATTTATTTGTTATTTATTTATTTATTTTTTATTTTTTCATTTATGTTGAGTGCATGTGGCTGATTACATCATGGCTGTGTTTTGTTTCAAATTTTATTTCGTTATCTATTTATTTATTTATTTTTATTTTATTATTTATTTGTTTTTATTTATTTTTATTTTTATTTTATTTTCATTCATTGTATTTATTTATTATTATTATTATTATTATTATTATTTTTTTTTTTTTTTTTTTTTTTTTTTTTTTTTTTTTTTTTTACGTTTGCCAAAGATGGCATAGAGCAAAGGGCAAATACCCCTGTGTACATGTATATACTGACAGAAGCTCCTGTCCCCAGCCTCCACCCATAACTGAATAGAATCACCAGGCGCCAGGCAAAATAAAACACACAAACGTCAAGAAAATCTTTAACCTGTATCTGATGAATAAAATCGCCTTTAAGCAGCCAGAATAGAATTCAAAAGTCAACCTTAATAATCGACAATACCACTCCGGTTAAGAATTAAGAAAAATTATTTACGTTGCACATTCTCTCTTTCCCCATATGTAACCAGTCGTCAAGATTCTTAAGCACGTTTGACCAACAAGACTCTGAGCGCGCGTTCTAGAACTATGATTGAACACAGAGTTCATATGCACGTGTTCACATGTACAAGTGTGGCACAGCCGGACTGTTGGCTTGGCACCTCATTGTCTCAATGGCACTCGTATCCTGACACACCTTCGAGTGCCACCCCTTAGTTAGGGAGTACATTCACTCAAGGTTCTTTTGCTGTCTGTACTCTCATATGACGTCCACAGCCTCGCAGGTTCTCATGTCGTGATAACAATGTACATTTAAAGAAAAGAAAAAATGTACCTCGATGGCTTCTTGTCTTCTGCATCATGTTTACATACATAAGAATGAAGGAGACTGCAAGAGACCATAAGGCCTACACTAGGCAGCTCCGTATCCATCACCACCTGTCGTCCCCATCCATAAAGTTGTTTAATCGTTTCTTAAAACAACTGATAGTTTCAACGCTTACTACTACATGGTTACTAAGTCTATTCCATTCGTTTAGATTTGTTAGGTTAATTTTTCGATTATATGCGAAACGATACAGTTGCCGGTTATCTAGGGGTCGTGGGTCACTTGCAAGAGAGACCTGGGGCAACGGATTGATTGATTGATTAATTTCTATATTAGATGTGAGCAGAGTTGAAGATCTTGTCCTCTCCCGTACAGTTATATGTACTTGTTTTACTGCCTGTACTATTTGAAGTACATGTCCACATGTTCAAATATTTTTCCTTACAAAGTAGTACATTTGTACAAACAAAGGATTACAAAGGATTACAAAGGCGGAGCATGCCGACAGGAGACCTTTTGGTCCATATCTAGGTTGGATGCGAAAAAAATCATAATAATAAAAAAATAATAAATAAAAACTATAATAATGTAAATAACAAATAAAATAAATAAATGCATAGGTATAGTTAAATAATAAACAAACAGATTAAATAGTAAAAAATAATAAATTGACATATAACTAATGATGAATGAAAATCACAGACAAATGATAACAAAACAAAAACAAATAATATAAAATAAATTATAATCGTTACAGCATCTTGCTTAGGTGTTTATCTAAATTATTCTTAAAGCTTCGAACTGAACTACATTGCACTACCTGTGCAGGAAGTTTATTCCATTCATTAACTACACGGTTGGCAAAGTTGTTTCTACCTATTTCCAAATTGAATCTATTTCCGGACAGCTTTGCCACCAGAGAAGCGTCTCTCTGTGGATATGTGTCCGAAGACCGAAAGAAAGGTCATCAAAGGTCATCTTAGAGGTCGTGTTAGTGGTTTCGTTTTTGGCTAACACCTGATGATCTTGTTCAGCTTTGGGGGACCTCAAGTAACACATGAAGGTCAAGTGGACGCTTTAATGATTTTGTTCTGGTCCACCAAAAAACCTCAAGGCTTCAAGTGGCCGCTTTAATGATTTCGTTCTAGTCCACCTAGACACTTCAAGGCTTCAAGTGGACGCTTTAATGATTTTGTTCTGGTCCACCAAGGGACCTCAGGGCTTAAAGTATCCACCTTAAACTCAATTAAATCGTCTGGCGATAGCTGGAATGAAATCCCCCAAAGACGAAATAACCTCAACCCATGCGTGCTCGGAGACTTTCAGATGACCGAAGTCTGGCGCCAACTAGAACGAAATTTCTTGAAGAACAAGGAAGTCGAGGTTCTTGGACGACTTCAGAGACGATGTAACCTCCCATTCGTGCTTGAAGACCCTTTCAGATGACCGAAGTTGTCTGACGCTAAGTAGAACAAAATTTCTTGAAGAACAAGAAGTCGAGACTCTTGGGGACGACTTCAGAGACAATAACCTTAGCACATTCGTGCTTGAAGACCCTTTCAGATGACCGAAGTTGTCTGGCGCCAACTAGAACAAAATTTCTTGAAGAACAAGGAAGTGGAGACTCTTGGAAACGACTCCAGAGACGATATAACCTCCCATTCGTGCTTGAAGACCCTTTCAGATGACCGAAGTTGTCTGGCGCCAATTAGAACAAAATTTCTTGAAGAACAAGGAAGTCGAGTTTCTTGGAGAGGACTCCAGACTACAGTCTAGCTTTCCTGTGTGACGTCACCGGAGGCCTTCCACCCCAGGGTCATCCGTGGCGGATGAGCTGTACCTTCCTGCGATGCGTCTGACCCGAGCGGTGTGGCGGGAGACAGGGAGTCCCTTCATACCCGAGGCGGTGTGATGGGAGGGGCGGGTGAGGAGTCGTGGTGTTGAGGTGTGGTTTGAGACGGCTATCCCCCATATAAGATGGATTTCGACTTTATCTGTATTATTATTATTATTATTATTATTATTATTATTATTACTATTATTATTATTGTTATTATTTTCTATATTGATTTATTGATTTATTTATTGATATATAAAAAGTACGTGAAGTCCACGAGGCTCGGCAGCAGCGCCTTGGTGACCGTGTGGGATCGAACTCCCCTCTTCCCTCTCCTCTCCCCCTTCCCCCTCCCCCTTCCCCCTCCCCCCTCTCCCATGTCGTCGCTGACAGACATCCGGTATTCGTAATCAGCAGTCAGCCGAGGCGTGAAGGGAGATGACGACATGATTAGCCTCATCATGAGCGGCTGGACGATGTCTTCCATGACTTTCGAGCTGATCTATAATTAAAACGTCATTTCATTTGAACTTGGCGTAGATTTTTTAACGGTGTTCATCTGAACAAATAGTTCTCCAGCCAAGTCGGAATTATTATTATTTTCTATTCTTTTTAATTTTATTTTTTATTATTTTTATTTATATTCTTATGTATGCATTTCGCCAAATGACAGTGAAAGGACGACAGTAATCGGTGATCTAAGACCATAAGAATAAAGGAGACTGCAAGGGACCATAAGGCCAACACTAGGCAGTTCCATGTCCATAACCGCCTGTTATCCCCCCATCCTGCACATTCAATGGTTTTCCCCATTTTCGTAATGTAGGATTCGTGGAATGTAGTAGAGGGTCGCCATCAACCACGGGGGGCTCCGAGCTCTTCCACGAAGTCGTGAAGATCTCTGGCTTCTTGTTTCCGAAGTGTCTATCGCCAGATGCCGGACGGAGGAACTCCGCTGTCGCCAAAAGCCGGACGGAGGAACTTCACCGTCGCCAGAAGCCTGACGGAGGAACTTCGCTGTCGCCAGATGCCGGACGGAGGAACCTCGCCGTCGCCAGATACCGGAAGGAGGAACTTTGCTGTCGCCAGAAGCCGGACGGAGGAACTTCGCTGTCGCCAGATGCCGGACGGAGGAACTTAGCCGTCGCCAGATGCCGGACGGAGGAACTTCGCCGTCGCCAGATGCCGGACGGAGGAACTTAGCCGTCGCCAGATGCCGGACGGAGGAACTTCGCCGTCGCCAGATGCCGGACGGAGGAACTTGGCCGTCGCCAAATGCCGGACGGAGGAACTTGGCCGTCGCCAAATGCCGGACGGAGGAACTTCACCGTCGCCAGAAGCCGGACGGAGGAACTTCGTCGCCAGATACCGCCGGAAGGAGGAATTTCGCTGTCGCCAGATGCCGGACGGAGGAACTTCACCGTCGCCACTGGCTGAGCCCTTCGGAGTTCGTGGTCGTTTCTCTTCTTCCAATTCTTCTTTTTCCTCCTGTCCTTTATCTCTCCTTTCTCTTATTTTTATTCTACTTTATCTTCTCCTTTCTCTTCTTCCTTATTTCATTCTTCCTTTTTATTCTCTTCTACTTCTCGTTCTTCTCCCCCTCCTTCTTATCCTCCTTCCCCTCCTCCTCCTCCTCCCCCTCCTCCTCCCCCTCCTCCTCCTCCTCCCCCTCCCCCTCCTCCTCCCCCTCCCCCTCCTCCTCCTTTCCTTCCTCCTTCTCTTCCTCCTCCTTCCCCTCTTCCTCCTCCTCCTCCTCCTTCTCCCCTCTTTCTAACTTAATTATTGAAAAAATATGGAAAGATGCATCAGATATATATATAAAAAGGTGGAATATTTTTTGTAATTATATTGTGGAGTCAGGTACATACAGCCTCGTCTCGAAGTTCACCGCTGAAGAAAAGCACGTGAGGTTGCGCCCTTTTTACGTGAACGGTTCACACACACACACACACACACACACACACACACACACACACACACACACACACGCTGCGAGTCGTTACTCCAACCCTCGTGGGCTGAGAGCTGTGGGTGTGTGTGCGTGCGTGCGTGTAAGGTCACAGCATCACCCATAGATCGGTCATATATGAGCTCTGAGCTCTTTTCTGGAAGGGTAATAGTTGTCGATCTTGAGTCCAACACGTGATCCAAGACCATGGTAAATCACACACACACACACACACACACACACACACACACACACACACACACACACACACACACACACACACACACACACACACACACACACACACACACACACACACACACACACACACACACACACACACACACACACACACACACACACACACACACACACACACTATATATATAAAAGGGGTGGTTTTCCATCAGTCCGGTTCACTCCGTGGGATGTTGACAGCACCCCGTTGGACCCCCATTGGGCCCCCGGTCACGTCCCCTGTGCGCCCCTTGGGGACCTCCCCGCCTACTGCATCGGCCACGTTCTCAGGACTTCCAGGCACTCGAGGCTTCGTCGAAGTCCTGGCACGTGTCCAAGCATCGATGCGGACACTCCCGGGGGGCTGGCAAACTCCCATGCGGCCGGGAGTCTGTCTCGCGCCCACGACGTACTCCGTTGTACTCCGGTGAGGACGTTCGACTCCTAACTCGCTGGTGTTGAAGTGGTGTAAATTTAGCTTTCGTTGTTGGGAGGAGGTGGTGTTACACTGTGTGTATGTCTGCTCAGGATTTTATTAATTTATTTGATTTATTGTTACTTTTTTTTTTGGCAATGTGTTGTCTTACTACATTGCTTGCTATGTTACTTCTGACCCTGGGCGGTGGGCGGGATACAGGGATGACCCGTCATCCATGAGGAGCTAAGAGGAGAGTGAGGGGAAAGGGTGTTGGAGGGGAGTGGAGTGGGTGGGAGTAGGTACGTGCCTTTGATTTGGCTACCTCCCATATAAGTGGGAAAAAAGCTCATACATATATATATATATATATATATATATATATATATGTTGTAGTAATAAGGGAAGAAATATTTGCCTTTGTTTTGACATATCATGCGCCAGGTTTGTGTCCGTTTGTCCGTACTTAAACACCATCACAGGATATTACCTTCGTGTTTGCAACGTTTCAACAAAACTAATTAGCAGAGATGTTTGCAACAAGGTCGGAATGCAGTGCCCAAGTTGCCATCCATCAGCAGGCACACCACAAGTTTGTCGTCGAACTTTGGAACCTGGTTTTATGCCTTTTAAGCCCCGGTCACACTATCACGATTCTCGTCTAATGTTGTGAATTTGATAAGCTGGAGGACGACTTCGCCTACAGTATTCTAGACTTTCCCAAAGACAATTCAAAAATGTGTCTAGTATTCGTCTAGGTTTAACTTCTTTTAGTTTGTCCTTCAGCTTCTCAAAATATGACGCAAAGGTGATTTGACATTTGGAGACTCGAAAAATGAAAACTCATAACCGAAGTCGTTTCTGTTCAAACGAACTCGCTCGAGTCGTGTAGGTGTGACAGGGTCTTCAGTCTCTCAAGAGTACAGTCGCTATCAGAAGCTTCTTGTCCACTCGAGACTCCATCACGAGTCCTTGTCCTTTTCTGAATAAAGTGTGTTCAGGGACAGCCAGAATAAAATATAAAAACTGCGTCATCGTGCTGAAGGAATTAACCAAGACTTAAACTCTTTCGGACGAGATCCTGCCCTACATGCATACATATACCAAAGGCTTTTTCCCCCTTATAAGGGAGGTAGCCAAAAAACAAAGGCACAAAAACCACTCCCACCCATTCCATCCCTATCACACTCCACTCCCCTCCACCCTCTTCCCTCCCTCTTATCTTGGCACCTCCTGGATGACGGGTCATCCCTGCATCTTGTCCACTGCCCTGTCCTAATCAAAATAAAGATGACCTGGGTTAGCCATAACAACAGCCTCAAGTGGAACCTCAAAATGAGGTCACATTTGTGTCGTTTCGCATGAACACGAAGCTGCCTAGCGATCATCGAACTCGGTATTTTCCGATCTTGACTCAATCTCGTTAGTTCTTTAACTTCCATTCCTCCTC
>NC_134805.1:9280542-9305542 GCF_046742065.1 Oratosquilla oratoria
GAGGAGGAGGAGGAGGAGCCTGGCGTGGGGGGAAGGCAAAGACTGCAATGCGGGTACGGAGAGGGAGCGACCGGCGTGTCAACGCGACCCCGCTCCACAAGGTCCTCCACCTCCACATCGGAAGGACCTCTCCACTTGATCCACCGTGTTCTCCTCCTCCTCCTCCTCCTCCACAGGGGTCGTTGTCTGTCCCCTGTGCTCCCTGACAGCGTCCGCCACCGCAGGGCCCCTCGTAACCTCGAGGCTCTTCTTCGGGAAAGTCCTCTTGACCGCCTCTTCAGGAAGATCCTTTCTCTTCACAGTAGCTGAGTCGGAAGAGTCTCGTGTTACTGTCGGGTACACGAACAGCAAAGTCACTGGCGCCACCGCTGACACCTCGCCATCATCATCGCCGTCATCATCGTCATCGTCGTCGTCATCATCATCATCATCATCATCATCATCATCATCATTACCATCATCATCATCATTACCATCATCATCATCACTACCATCATCATCATCACTACCATCATCATCACTACCATCATCACTACCATCATCATCACTACCATCATCATCACTACCATCATTATCACTACCATCATTATCACTACCATCATCATCACTACCATCATCATCACTACCATCATTATCACTACCATCATCATCACTACCATCATTATCACCAATATAATAATTACCATGAACATCATCATTATCACCATCAACATCGTCATCATTATCAACATAATTATCAAC
Source organism: Oratosquilla oratoria (assembly GCF_046742065.1). Lineage (NCBI taxonomy): Eukaryota > Metazoa > Arthropoda > Malacostraca > Stomatopoda > Squillidae > Oratosquilla > Oratosquilla oratoria. The sequence goes on from NC_134805.1 coordinate 9,281,284, forward strand.
ATCACCATGATCACCAACATCATCATCATGACCACCAACATAATCATCATGATCACCATCATCATGATCACCTTCATCATCACTACTACCACCACCACCACTACAATCAACACTATCATCATTATTATCGACGCCATCATTACAAAGGATTACAAAGGCAAAGCATGCCGACAGGAGACCTTTTGATCCATATCTAGGTCGGATGCAAAAAAAAAAAAAAAAAAAAAAAAAAAAAAAAAAAAAAAAAAAAAAAAAAAAAAAAAAAAAAAAAAAAAAAAAAAAAAAAAAAAAAAAAAATATTAATAATAAATTAAAACTATAACAATGTAAATAACAATTAAAATACATAAATAAATGCATTGGTATAGTTGAATAACAAACAAACAGGTAAATAGTAAATGATAATAAATTGACATATAACTAATAATAAATGAAAATCAGACAGACAAATTATAACAAAACAAAAACAAATAATATAACATAAATTATAATAATTACAGCATCTTACTTAGGTATTTATCTAAATGATTCTTAAAGCTTCGAACTGAACTATATTGCACTACCTGTGCAGGAAGTTTATTCCATTCATTAACTACACGGTTGGCAAAGTTGTTTCTACCTACTTCCAAATTGAATCTATTTCCGGACAGTTTGAGACCATTGTTTCTTGTCTGATTCTCATTCAATGTGAAAATTTTGTCACTTTTGATGTTGTCAATTCCCTTTAAAATCTTAAAGACCTGTATCAAGTCACCTCTGAGTCTACGCTTTTTTAGGGAAAACAGATTTATGTGCTTAAGTCGATTTTCGTATGATTTATTTTTGATATTTGGAATCAGTTTTGTGGCTCGCCGTTGTACCTTTTCCAGTCTGTCAATGTCTTTAATGAGATTCGGTGACCATACGGAAACAGCATATTCCAAATGTGGACGAACTAACGATTTATATAGCTTGTTAATGAGTGATGGACTTTTGAAATCAAAAGATCGCGCAATCAATCCCAGAATCTTATTTGCTTTCTCAGAGGCTGAAATACACTGCTTGGATGATTTGAGGTCGTTACTGATAATTACGCCGAGATCTTTTTCACTATCCACTTTTGTTAACGAATTTCCAAATAACTTGTAATCGTACTTACTGTTATTTTTACCTATGTGCATTACCTTGCATTTACTTGTGTTAAATTTCATTAGCCACTTTTCAGACCATTGCTGTAATTGATCTAAATCTTCTTGAATATCTAATTGGTTTGAGTGATCATTTGCCACTCCGCACAGTTTTGTATCATCAGCAAATTTGGAAACAGTAGATTTTAGTCCATTGTCTATATCATTTATATATACTATGAATAGAAGTGGCCCAAGAACGGAACCCTGAGGAACTCCACTTGCAACATTTTTCCATCCAGAAGTTTTTCCATTTAAAACAACTCTCTGTTTTCGACCTTTCAACCAATTACTAGTCCAACCTAATAGGCTACCACTTATTCCATGCAAAGCTAATTTAGTAAGTAGTCTTTCGTGTGGGACGGTATCAAAAGCTTTTGCAAAGTCTAGATATATTAAATCTATATTGTTTCTTTTGTCATAATTCGAGATAACTGTGTTGTAGAATTCGAGTAAGTTAGTCACGCAAGAACGTTTCCGTCTGAAACCATGCTGGCTATCATTTATCAAACGGTTACTTTCTAAATGATATTATTATCACAACCAAGACTGCTATCATTACCGTTACCATCAACCTCGCCACTACCATCACTACTGCTGTGGACGAGAATGGGAAGGGAAGAGAGGATGATCAGGGGTAGAGGGTGGGGGTGGGGTGGGGACCCGCTGGTCAGAATGATCAGCTGATGAGCTGCTTCCTGGTATCGGGGAGTTAATACCAAGCTGTCGCTAAGCTGTAGACTTGGAGCTGTGATACAGTGTGGCAGCTGTTCATAGCTGGTGCCAGACTCCCTTGCATTAGCTGCCACAATATTCTTCTCGAAGCTATTAAATGTCTTGTATGATTGGTGGGATTGTTTTGTGTACATAGGTACGTGCCTATAGTGTACATGTACATCAGTTGTAAAAATCCTGTGAGCCTATCATATAGGTTGTTTTAAGAAAGGTTAGTAAATTTTATGGATGGGGGTGACAGGTAATGGATATGGAACTGCTTAGTGTAGGCCTTATGGTCTCTTGTCGTCTTCTTCATTCATTTGTTCTTATGGTCTTACCATCCTTTGGCACTGTATGTTCTCTGTCTTTTGTACAGTGTTGTAGTGAATAGAGCAAAGTATTGTGCGCGCCCACTATCAATGTATAGTGAACTGTGTAACTGTGTGTGTGTATATTTACACATTCTGTCAAAGGTATTTCATTTGACATACTTGTCCACGTTTGCCATTTTTATACAAACTTGAGGAAACTCGAGTTATTTGTTTCGCTGAAACCAGGCCCCAGAAACGTGTTTGCCTCGTGAACTTCCAGTTTGTAAGATATAATCAAAAAATGAATCATTATGTTGATGTTTATGTAGAACTACATTAAGGTATAAAAACTTTCAAAGGTTCCGCGAGAAAAAAAACCACAACAACGCTGACTTAGACTGTCATCTCTGTTGATAAGCACTGTCAGCTGTCAACACTTTCACCATCTGCTGTCGTGTTGCTGACGCCCAATGTCATATCACCGTATACGCTGGTCGTGGTCAAAATCATGGTCAGAGGTCATGACCCATCCAATAGTTTTCAATACGTAGAGGAGGCAAACAAGATCATCCTGTCAGGGTGCGACAATCAACTTTCAATTTCCCTCTATTACCCCCCTCCCCCCCTCCCCCCCGGAGAGGACGCTGGGTCGCCGGTTAAGTGAAATGGCCTTGCTGCGGATGCACTGTGCCTTGCTACATTGCCTCTGACACCAAGGCAGTGGGCGTGATACACGTATGACCCGTCATCCATGAGGAGCTAAGATGAGAGGGGAGGAAAGGGTGGGAGTAGGTACGTGCCTTTGACATGGCTACCCCCCTTATAAGGGGGAAAAAGCTCTTGGTATAAAGAACAGACACCCCCATCCCTTGTGGACAGGTACTCCATATGCATCCAAAGCCTCTTTCGTCCTCGTTCATTCATTCAATTCATTCTTGGGATTTCTCTCAGGCTTACTTCGTTCAACTTTTTCCTTCCACAATTCCTTTGCTATTCAATCCTCGTCCATTATAACAAAAGGATTACAAAGGAAGAACGTGCCGACAGCAGGAGACCTTTTGGTCCATGTGCCCAAGCCACATCGACGCGGTTCTGTTCTACCCTTCCCATCTGGTGACCGGGAAAAATCCCACTGGAAAAAAAGCCCCACCAGAAATAAGCCCCCAAAACACCATGATAAAAGCCCCAAAAACGCCGTGGAAAAAAAAGCCCCGACGGAGAAAAAGCCCCACCTAGGAAAACCCCTGGTGGAAAAATAGACCCACGTTAAAAATACCCAGGCGGAAAAAATCCCCAATTTACCAAAAGAAAAAGAAAAAAAAAAAAAAAAAAAAAAAAAAATATATATATATATATATATATATATATATATATATATATATATATATATAATGAATAAATAAATTGAATTAAATAAATAAATATAAATAAGATTTCCCATTTCCATTCTCTGCCTCTCTTCCACACTATTTTGGAGTGCCTATTACATTTTGGTAAAATACACAAATTCGTAAGCCTACATCCTCTTGAAGCCGTATGATATTCCGCGTCTCGGCGAGTGGGCATGAGAATATACAGGGAGTTCCACAAGTCTGGATACAATGGAATCTAGTCCGTACGTTTTATATCCATTGGTGATGTGTCCAATAATTTTTACGATATGAAAGGAGAGGAAGTGGATTCCATGACCATTCCATTTTAAGCAAAATAAATAAATAGATTCATAAATAAATAAATAGAAGAAATAACGAGTGAGGCATATGCATCGTAAATTCAACTTCTTTCAGACTTTTGGACACCCTGTATATATTCCACCGTGCAAGTCTTGCACTTCAAGAAAATAATGGCCGAAGGAACTTTTGCCTCGCGCCGGCAACTGCGTGCATGCTAAGAATGCATGAGTCCGCGGTTATTTATAGTCTATGCAGAGCTTTAATGCGCCTTCGGGGCAAATGGAAACGGACTTTTGGCCACCGGGCCTTTTGTCCAGGGCAGATGGAAACGGACTTTTGGCCACCGGGCCTCCTGTCCGGGGCAGATCCACCGAGCCTAAGGGGGTTTCTGTTTCTGAGTTCTGTATTCTTGGAGACGTCGTTTTGGTGCCCCTTTCGTTCCGGTGAGGCCCTGATACCAGATTTTTAGTACCAGCGTTTCTGTACTAGAGGACAATATCGCGCCAAAGAGGTGACGTCATTAAAAGGGTTAAGGAGAGATTCAAGGGGAACGGAGGAATAGTGTAAAGTAAAGCCTCCCCCCTTTTTCTAAGTTCCCAATCGCAACAGAATCCGAGTAACTCTGGTCCGTAAGGGTTTCACTAAAACTAGTACCCCGTAAGGTGGCTGAATCGGAGGAAACCAGTCACCCGCTCTGGTCCCCGGCCGAGCTCCTCCACCCCATATATATTGTGTCCGTGCCTGTGTGCTGTGTCTTGCGACACCGCTTCTGACCCAGGGCAGTGAACAGGATGCAGGGATGACCCGTCATCCAGGAGGTGCCAAGATAAGAGGGAGGGAGGAGGGTGGAGGGGAGTGGAATATATAGGGAATGGAATGGGTGGGAGTGGTTTCTATGCCTTTTTCTTTTTGGCTACCCCCCGTGTAGGGGGGGAAAACCTTTGGTATATGTATGTATGCCTGTGTGCTGCCATTACTCTGCAGTCGCGGCAAAGCTGCGTTCACGTAATGGACTCTGCCTCGTGATGATTCTAAATCTCAGAAGCACACTCGGGGACAGAAGTCTTGATCGACTGAAACTCCCACTGTCTATTATCCATTTGGTCAATTGAAATCGCCTTTGAGTGGGCAGAATCAGATCAGCACAGAAGGTCATCGAGGAGGGGGGAGGGAGCGAGCGAATGGGTTAAACTGTCTCTTTTCATCAGGAGCGGAGTGATTTCATATAAGCTCAGACTTCGTTCCAAAATAGAAACGTGTTTAAGTATGGAAGACAAAAGATTGGTAAAGTGGTTGGATAAATACAGAGGCTTAGATTGTTCTAAGTTTACCTCACCTTATCATTCAGAATTATTCGCCAAATACGAAACTGGAAACCACTTGCCCTTCCCATCTCAGGTCCGCCAATTGTAAGACAGAAGTAATCTTTTGGTAACTAAAACAGAAACTCTAAGATCCATATCCCGTTTTAGTCAAAACTATGACCTCTTAACTAACATGTTAATCTTTGGGCTCGGGTGGTTAAGTTTAACAGAACTCCCTCGGGGAGTGTTGCAGTCCATTTCTTGCCTCAGGATTGGGTTGTTGTTCCCTCCTCCTCCCACTGCGTCCAAAGTTGCAGTTTCGCCTTTCTCCAAATATATCAAGGTTTCTTAATCCAATAATCGCCGACCACCACTTGAGCAGAAGTTTGGACCCAGGACATAAATTCACCTCGGGAATTGGTGGATTTTTATGTCCTGGGCCAATTCCCAAAATAGCTTTGTTCTGGGCCGGTCCCCGAAGTGGGTTTTATGTCCTGGGCCCAAACGTCCGCACAAGTGGCAGTTGGCGATTGTTGTATTAAGAGACCTAAGTGTAGTCATCTATAAATAACGCAGTTGTGTGATTCCCGTCATTTTTGTTTCAGATGGAGTGTGTTTTGCTCTTATTTGGAGTTTGGGTGTGGGGCTTCTTCCACTATTTGAGTTTCAGTGCCTTGTTCAGACTGCAAATGATGAATTCAGGACTGAGAGTGGGTGTGTGGAGAGGGAGGGGCGAGAATCGGTTAATCGAGTAATCATTTAGTCAATGAATTAATAGAATAATTGATTAAATTGTCTGGGTTCATTGTCTTTCACGTGAAGAACATGCATTTGGTAAATTGGTAAACGATCTCTTGGATTCTTGTGGACGGCATTCGCCTGTACCCCACGACCTAGTGTAAGGTCATCCAAGCGATATTGCCGCATAGCAGGGTCTCTTTCTCTCTCTCTCTCTCTCTCTCTCTCTCTCTCTCTCTCTCTCTCTCTCTCTCTCTCTCTCTCTCTCTCTCTCTCTCTCTCTCCCCCTCATAAAAGAATGTTACGTGATTCGAAATAAACTGCAGTAAAGCAATATAGCAAAGCATAGTGGCTCGTTTAATAATTAGAATTTTTTTGAAATTTGGATGCTTAATGGCTCTTCAAGTATAATCTAAGTCATTATAAAGACATTCCTGGGTTGGGGAGGTGATACCCGTTGCATTGGGCATGATTAATCATCCATTTGAGAGTGATGAAGACACAGGAGACAGAGATCACTAAGTTACAGCAAGGGAACGAGATGGTAGATGGGAGCTGGAGTGGGAGGGGTGAGACAGTTAGAAAGACCGAGTGGTGTGGATCGGAATGGTCTGGATAGTGTCTGGGAGTCTTCGTCAAAGATGAAATGTCGGAGTGACATTAATGGGATGTGGAAAGGCGGCTATGAGTGCACGAAGGACAATAAATCCTTGGGTGATGGGTGCGTGCACGCGCGCACACGCACACAAGAATAAGTTTACTCAGGAAAGTCGCAACTGGGTTATAAGACGTGTGTGTGTATGTGTGTGTGTGTGTGTGTGTGTGTGTGTGTGTGCGTGCGCGCGCGTGTGTGTGTGTGTGTGTGCACGTACGTGTACTTGTGAAGTTATGTCCCACATACACGTAGTTACAGGTGTACATGTATAATACACAGTAGGCAGAAGTCGTTTGGTTTCAGTACAGAAAAGCGCCGCATGAAGAGTTTCGTAAGGCTTCCTTTATACCCACGAGATTCCTGATTGGTAAATATCAACGAGGCTATTTGTGGCCTTGTTTCATATTACGTTTTCGTCGAATTTTGGGATGCCAGTTCCACGAAATCTTAAACCTTGGCTATGTGGTACATTTAACTCCTTTTCGGGCCTGGTGGTGGACCCTCCTTTGTCGCTATGGTTCACGTCATGTGATACGTTTTCCCCACATGATCTCGCGTTAATAATGCTGTATTCAAAGGAGCATGGTTTATGAGAGTGTAGGGACGTTCTGTCTGTCGGTGACTAGGATGTCCCTTTTAAACACGACACCCCGGGGAACCCTTTAGATTAAATCTAACACTCGTAGTACAACACTTCCTAGGGAGCTGTGAGACGTTACAGCAGTGAAGGGCGCGCGCGCGCGTACACACACACACACACACACACGCACACACACACACACACACACACACACACACACACACACACACACACACACACACACACACACACACACACACACACACACACACACACACACACACACACACACATGCGCGCACAGACACACACACACATGCGCACACACATGCACACACACACACGCGCGCACGCACGCACGCGCGGACTATACAACCTCTAAACTTTCGACCGGGTGGGTAATCTCTGTCCATCTCGAGTCCAGCACGTGATCCCCGGCCGAGGTGCTGCAGAACAGCTGTTGCGCACGCACGCACGCGCGGACTATACAACCTCTAAACTTTCGACCGGGTGGGTAATCTCTGTCCATCACGAGTCCAGCACGTGATCCCCGGCCGAGGTGCTGCAGAACAGCTGTTGCGTGATGCAAATGGTCAGGGTTCATTAGGTACAGGGAGGGAGGGAGGGAGGAAAATCAATAAGCCAGAAGCACTGGATTTGCCGGATGACTTTCAGCAAGATTGTAAGTCCAAAGCCAACGCCTCGACGTAAGCCCGGATTCGTCTGGCGTGCTCCGGTTAATCCCGCTGACGAGAATTGCACTAAAGGCCCAGTCACACTAAGCTTAAGACCTGTTTCCGACCTCCGGCGACCTGCAGGTGGTCGCCAGTCAGTTGCAGGTAGTCTTTGAAAATCACTGGTAGTCAAATAAGATAGATAAATAGATAGATCGATAGATAGTTATATTACAAGACACACTGAGTAGTCCCCAGTGTATAGATTTTCGTCTTATCAACCACATCAACTTTTTCCATTTTAGTTCCTTGGATAGGTTTTGTGTCGCCGACCGATCGCTTGGTTTTCGGTCGAAGATGGTCGGAAACGGGTCGTAAGATTGGTGTGACTGGGGCTTAAGGGAGTGGTAATCTAGTCGCATGGAACTAGATTAGAATCTGTTGTGACTAGCGTGGAACTCTTCAGTAATAGGATTCCGTAACTGGAAGGCTCCAAAAGACCATGACGAGATGAGTTTTAAGCTTTCAGAATTTGTAACTCTTCAGTAAGAGGATTCCATAAGTGGAAGGCTCCAAAAGACCATCACGAAATGAGTTTTAAGCTCTCAGGATTTGTAACTCTTCAGTAAGAGGATTCCATAATTGGAAGGCTCCAAAAGACCATGACGAGATGAGTTTTAAGCTTTCAGAATTTGTAACTCTTCAGTAAGAGGATTCCATAAGTGGAAGGCTCCAAAAGACCATCACGAAATGAGTTTTAAGCTTTCGGAATTTGTTGTCTGAAGAGACCAGAGACTCTGAGTTCAAAGTACGCAGGAGAGGTCATGAAGGTCACCGGTAAATCCCTGGTCATACCTTCAAGAATCTCTTTAAATGTTGTGAATTTGATAAGCTGGAAGACGACTTCGCCTACAGTATTCTAGACTTCCCTAAGTCTGCAACTCAACAATGTGTCTAGTACTCGTTTAGGTTCAACTTCTCTTAGTTCGTCCTTCAGCTTCTCAAAATAGGACGCAAAGGTGATTTGACATTTGGAGACTCGAAAAATGAAAACTCGAAACCGAAGTTGTTTCTGCTCAAACGATCTCGCTTCTCGAGTCGCGTAGGTGTAACAGAAGGGCTGGAGTTTTGAGAAACCTTAATGCAGGTTTTGTTTTGGGAAATTACATTTTCGATATTTATCATTTCAGAAAACCATGATCTTTGTTTTCAATATCAACCCAGGATCCTGTACATCGAAGGTCTTTGGTAAAACCCCAACATGGCCAATATTATTTAAAATACTTGGATTGTTTATTTGTGTTTTCAATATCAACACAGGATCCTGTACATCAAAGGTCTGGTAAAAACCCAACATTGTCAATATTAATGAAAATATTTGAATTGTTGTCAGTGAACAATGTCTAGTGTAAGCGTTCTTAGATCACCATATCAGCCACATGATCGCTTCATATACTCGTACAATTACTTGGCGTCATGCACACTTGACGAGACGTCTGCAGACAGACATGTCATCCATACAGGGAGGCATGCCCACAAGCGGCCACTCAGAGATGATTAAGTTGCAGCTTTTTCACGATAGATACACGAAAGGTGTAATAGTGCTAATGATGATGATGATGATGATAAATAATAATGGTGAAAGTAGTAAATGAAATAATGATGTTCATGAAACATGTCAAGACGTTAGGTTCTTCAAAATGAATGTTAAACAACTTAACTTACGAATAGGAGAAATATTGATGGGACATAGCAGAAATAAAATTCATCTTATAAAACGTAACTATACTGCCATGTGCAGGGGTTCGAGTGCACACACACACACACACACACACAAACACACACACACACACACACACACACACACACACACACACACACACACATATATATATATATATATATATATATATATATATATATATATATATATATATATATACACGCACACAAGCCAGATAGATAGACACACCTGTATATATGACATAGTTATCAGACGTTTCTTGCACCCTGGGGCACCATCTTTGACGTTGGACGACGTGGCATTCTGGGTAACAAAAGAGCCGAGCGGCAACATTGATTCTTCCACTCTCGCCCCCCAGCCTTGCCTCTCGGCCCATTCCTCCTCTCTATCTCTCTCTCTCTCTCTCTCTCTCTCTCTCTCTCTCTCTCTCTCTCCTCTCATTTTTTCTTATTCTTCCTATTCACATTCTTCATATTCTTATTCACATTCTTTTTATTCACATTCTTCTTATTAACCTTCTTCTTATTCACATTCTTCTTATTCATATTCTTCTTATTCATATTCTTCTTATTCACATTATTCTTCTTATTCACATTATTCTTCTTGTTCACACTATTCTTCTTATTCACATTATTCTTGTTCACATTCTTCTTCTTATACACATTATTCTTGTTCATATTATTATTCTTATTCACATTATTCTTCTTATTCACATTCTTCTGGTCCTTGTCCCTACCCTTGGGTGACCTCGTGTTCAGCCACTTGATGCGCGAGGAGCACATTCCCGCCTGTTGAAGTGTCACCTGCACTTTTCGGGTCCCCCTTGATGGTGGGTCCACCCGGTCGAGGTTCCTTCAGTCGAGGACGTCCTCGAGAGTCCCCCCCCAACCGAAGTCTAGAGACCTCGAGGTCTAGAGACTTCGAGGCCTAGAGACTTCGAGGCCTAGAGACTTCGAGGCCTAGAGACCTCAAGGTCTAGAGACTTCGAGGTCTAGAGGCTTCGAGGTCTCCCTCGTGGGCTCCCCACCCCCCACCCCGTCTCCTCCCTCGCTCCTTCTCTCATCTCTTCGTTCAAGTGTCAGGTTCCTCGAGTTCAGGTTGACCTTCTTGCGTTGTCATTCGTTCGTTTTCCTTAATGCATAGTCCAGGGAGACTCCGTCTCGCGAGGTCTCTTTCTGTCTCGCGAGGTCACCCTCTGTCTCGCAGGGTCTCTTTAGGTGTCTCGGTCTCTCCAGGTCTCGTGGTGGTGTCACTGGGCCTCTTACGAGGTCTCTCGGTCTGGCTAAGTCTCTCAAGGTCTCGTCATGTGTCCTTTTTTTTGAGTCTCGTTAGGTCTCTCCATCTCTGTCTCTCAACCCAGGAACCCTCCCAATACACTTCCTTTGCAGCTCCTATTTTCCCTGCAGTGAACTCCCTCCCCTTTCCTACCATCTCTGCTCCCTCTGGCCCTCCGCCCACGCCCACACGCCTGCGCTCCTCCAGGGGCGGAACGTGGCACTGTCAGGGAGTGCCACTGGAGTCGAGTGTGTTGGTGGAGACCTCGACTTATGGGGTGCTGTTGCCAGAAGGCGATCTATGTCTGCCTGAATGAAGGACAGTTGAGTGGTTATATATTATCTTTACATCATTTCTAGTCGTGTGTGTGTGTGTGTGTGTGTGTAGTGGTGATTATATAAGGTGACGGTCGCCATGATGGTATAACGTATAAACTATTTATCGGGGAGACAAGCGCCATGCTTGGGCCGTGCCTGTTACGTCACACGAGAGAGAGAGAGAGAGAGAGAGAGAGAGAGAGAGAGAGAGAGAGAGAGAGGGAGAGAGAGGAGGGGAGGCAGTCTTCCACCCCACCCCATCTCTCTCTCTTTCTCAATCTCGCTAACCCTTCTCATTCTCTCACCCCACCCCGCCCTTCCCTCGTACCCAGTTCCACCTGTGTGTGTGTGTGTGTGTGTGTGTGTGTGTGTGTGTGTGTGTGTGTCTGCGTGTGCATGTGTGTGTCCTTGTGTGTCTGTGTCCTTGTGTGAATGTGTCCTTGTGTGAATGTGTCCTTGTGTGTGTGTGTCCGTGTGTGTACGTGTCCGTGTGTGTATGTGTCCTTGTGTGTACGTGTCCTTGTGTGTACGTGTCCTTGTGTGTACGTGTCCTTGTGTGTACGTGTCCTTGTGTGTACGTGTCCTTGTGTGTACGTGTCCTTGTGTGTACGTGTCCTTGTGTGTACGTGTCCTTGTGTGTACGTGTCCTTGTGTGTACGTGTCCTTGTGTGTACGTGTCCTTGTGTGTACGTGTCCTTGTGTGTACGTGTCCTTGTGTGTACGTGTCCTTGTGTGTACGTGTCCTTGTGTGTACGTGTCCTTGTGTGTACGTGTCCTTGTGTGTACGTGTCCTTGTGTGTACGTGTCCTTGTGTGTGTGTGTCCTTGTGTGTATGTGTCCTTGTGTGTATGTGTCTTTGTGTGTATGTGTCCGTGTGTGTATGTGTCCGTGTGTGTATGAGTCCATGTGTGTATGTGTCCGTATGTGTATGTGTCCGTGTGTGTATGTGTCCATGTGTGTGTGTGTGTTTGTGTGCATGTGCGTGTGTGTATGGGTGCATGTACGTGCGTGTGTGTGCACGCGCGCGTGCGTTTGCACACAATTTCTGCATGCATCCTTTTCGAATTAAGGGATTATCCTTGTGATTATCAACAATTATAGAGGGGCTTTGCTAATGAAAGACGAAGCCAGTGTGTTGCAAAATTAAACTTGTGGGTCGAGATTTTTCGCCTTTTCGAGGAGAAAAATCGTTCGGCTGTACAACCAGAAGAAAAGAGTCGTCTAATCTTGGAAGGATTGAGGAAGGTTTTTAAACTAGGGACTGGAGGAGATATTCTCAGAGAGAGAGAGACAGACAAAAAGAGAGACAGAGAGAGAGAAGGAAAGAGGGACAGACTGAGGGAGAGACAGACAGACAGACAGAGACAGACAGAGAGACAGACAGACAGAGAGACAGACAGACAGAGAGACAGACAGAGAGAGAGAGGGACAGAGAGAGAAGGAGAGAGGGACAGACAGAGGGAGAGACAGACAGACAGACAGAGAGAGAGATACAGACAGAGAGAGACACACACAGACAGAGAGAGAGAGAGGAAGGGACAGACAGACAGACAGACAGATAGAGAAAGGGACAGACAGAGAGAGAGAGAGAGAGAGGAAGAGAGAGAAAGAGAGAAACAGAGACTCGACAAACTCTTTACAACTTGATTGAACCAGAAATATGAGCTAATTACTTGCCTTGGTCCTCCTGTTGGCCTTAGTGAGCTTTAGAAAAAGTTAGTTATGAAATACTGAGCATAAAACTGCCCGAAGTCAGTAACTAGATTATTGGCCAGAAAGCTATCTCAGTAACGATATTACTGACCAGAAAACTGTCCCAGGAACTAGATTGCTGACCAGAAAGCTACTCCAGTAACTAGATTACTGACCAGAAAAAGGTCCCATTAACTAGATTGCTGACCAGAAACTGTCCCAGAAACTAGATTATTGATTAGAAAAAAATAACGAGAAGGCTCAGTTACTATATTACTGACCAGAAAACTGTTCTAGGAACTAGATTGCTGGCCAGAAAAAGGTCCCATTAACTATATTACTGACCAGAAAACTGTCCCCAGAAACTAGATTACTGACTAGAAAAAAACGAGAAGGCTTAGTAACTAGATTACGGACCAGAAAACTGTTGTGATGTTCAGCACCTCTAGTTCGGTTTTGTGATTCCTCACGGTCTTGGATCACGTGTTGGGCTCGTGATTGAGAGCTCAGAGCTTATATATGGCCCCATCATTGGGTAATGTGAACACACACACACACACACACACACACACACACACACACACACACACACACACACACACACACACACACACACACACACACACACACACACACACACACACACACACACACACACAACTCCTTGCCCACCAGAGTTAGGGTGCCAGCTCGCAGTTGAGCAATGCTGAATTTTTCAGCTTTGGACGAGAATCGAACCCTGAATTTGCGGTCGTTCGCGGTACCACAACACCATCGAGCAGTTATTTGTTGACAGCACTGGAGATAGTGAGGGAATCGATGAAAATGAGACTACGTCTGCTATAGCTATGTAGAGTGTGCTCGGGGACTTGTACAGTACTCTTGTAGCATCGCACATGGCTCGGTTGCTAGCGTCTTGGCTTCGTGATTATGCACGCACAGGTTAGGGTTCGAATCCTTTTGTAGAGCTTCTAAAGATTCAATCTGTCTGAAACATACACAACGTAGTGAGGTGTCTTCGTCGACGTTGTGTGGACTCGATAATCAATGGAACTAACTCCGAAGTTTAGTCGCTGTGTATGAAGACGACGAATCAATATTAATTTTATTCCGTTACCAATTATTTTATTTCGCTTTATTGGCTTATTTGTCTACTCCGCATTCCTCGTCGGTCTGTCTTGAGTCTTTTTCGTCTATATCGTCTTCCTCTAAGTCTTCTATCTTAAACTTTTTTTTTTTTTTTTTTTTTTGCCTGTCTTAATCAGTGTCTTCGTGTTCATCTTCATGCCTGTCGTTATTTTCATCAAATTTGTTTCTCTCTCTCTCTCTCTCTCTTTCTGTTTCCACGTTTCTGCGTTTCTGGGTGTAGCCCAGGGAACGTTCTCGATTCTTGACCAAGGGAGGGAATTTAGTTTTCGTCGTTTTTGTTGGAAAGTTAACCCGTTTTGTGAACGGGTGCACGGAAGGGTCACACACACGCAAACACACACACACACACACACACACACACACACACACACACACACACACACACACACACACACACACACACACAGACAGTATACGTGTCGAGCAAATTAGAAAGAGCGAGACGAGCTTTCTCATAATGAGCCGACACCATAATTCACCTGTCGTGGAAATGACACGCTGTTGTGGCACCACACACCCCATCTCCATCTCTCCTCTCTCTCTCTCTCTCTCTCTCTCTCTCTCTCTCTCTCTCTCTCTCTCGTTATGTCCCGCTCTCTTCACTCATTCATTATCTCGTTCTTTCCTTAAGCGGCCCATACACGATCAATTATATTGCGCAATTTCATTGTCAATACTCTGAATTGACAATTAGATTGACTGTGTATGGTCGATATATCGCCCATACACGGTCAATTTAATTGTCAATTCAGAATATAGACAATGAAATTGCGCAATATAATTGATCGTGTATGGGCTGCTTTATATCGTTATCTCGGTCTCTCTCGCTCTTTCGTTATCTCTTTCTCGTTATCTCTTGTTCTCTCCCGCGTGCGCTCAACATATCTAAAAGAGCATCAAAAAGAGCGAAAGAGATACGGTAATAAACTGCCCGCGGGGGGCCGCTCCGTAGAGAAGAGGTGAGAACGAAGAACCCAGCAGAGTCGAAGTTACGTGTCATTGAAGAGGAGGTGTCTTCAACCTCCTCCTTCTTCTTCTTCTTCTTCTTTTTCCTCTTCTTCTTTTTCCTCTTCTTCTTTTTCTTCTTCTTTTTCCTCTTCTTTTTCTTCTTTTTCCTCTTCTTCTTTTTCTTCTTCTTTTTCCTCTTCTTCTTCCTCTTCTTTTTCTTCTTCCTCTTTTTCCTCTTCTTCTTTTTCCTCTTCTTCCTCTTCTTTTTCCTCTTTTCCTTTTCTTTCTTTTCTTCTTCCTCTTCCTCATCTTCCTCATCTTCCTCCTCTTCCTCTCCTCCTCCTCTTCCTCCTCTTCCTCCTCTTCCTCTCCTCCTTCCTCTTCCTCCTCCTCTTTCCATAAAGCATCACGGGGAAGAGAATTCCATAACCTCTCAATAAAAGAAATAAAAGAGAGCATATGCAAGACTCTCTTCATAATGACTTAATTTATTGACTTTGTTCACGACAAACCATAAATCACTGGAGCAAATGTCTCATGAATGATTGATTTCGACACCTAGACGACATCGGGATTGGTCTCTCGTCATCCACTCTTCCCAGTCGTGGAGCCGATGGACAGGAATTGATTGACGTGCTTGTTCATCAATTTCCACCCGACGCCAGAGTCCTCACACTCCAAAGAAAACTTTCGGAGACTCGAAGCTGTTTTCTTTCCGAAATTTCGAAAAGAATGGAACAAGCGACATCGATCTCGCTCTGTCTCTCTGTCTCTCGTCCTCGCTATCTCTCCGTCTTGCTGTCTCTAATTACGTTTCACTCTATCTCTCCGCCGCTCTCGCTATCTCTCCGTCTTGCTCTCTCTAATTCAGTCTCGCTCTCTCTGTCTCTACGTCGCTCTCGCTATCTCTCCGTCTTGCTCTCTTTAATTCCGTCTCGCTCTTTCTATCTACGTCGCTCTCGCTATCTCTCCGTCTTGCTCTCTATTTCAATTTCGCTCTTTCTATCTCTCTACGTCGCTCTCGCTATCTCCCCGTCTTGCTCTCTCGCTCTTTCTAACTCTCCACGTCGCTCTCTCTATCTCTCTTTGTCTGTCTCACTCAATTTGCTCGCTATACTTATTTCTATTTATCTATCTCTCTCAATCGGTCTCTGTCTTTATGAAGCCTTCAACCCCTGAGGATGGTCCGATATTGGACCTGTGGCTTTACAAGCCCTTGACGCTATCGACCACACCGGCAGGCTGTGCGTGTGTGAAGGCTCGAAATCAGACACATGCATTTAGACTAAGATGTCTCTTTTGGTCTGAAATAGCAGCCAGGGTCGAAACTGAAAATCTAATTATGAGTTTGTTTCGAAGACTTTGTGACCCTGAGAGGGGGGGGGTCGGCACCCCCCCTCCCCCCTTCTCTTTTCGCGAGGTTTCACCTTTCCCCTCTTCTTGCCTCCCCTCCTCTCTTCTCTTCTTGCCTCTCCTCCCCTCCCCTCCCCTTTTCCTCCTCTCCCCCTCTCCCCTTCACTTCCTCTCCCCTCCCCTCCCCTCTCCCCTCTCCCAACATTTCCCCTCACTTCCCCTCATTTTCCCTCCCGCTCCTTTCCCCTCTCCTCTTTTCCCCTCCCCTTCCCTCTCTCTCCCATCCCTTCCCCTCCTCTCCCCTCCCTTCTCCCCTTCACTTCCTCTCCCCTCCCCTCTCCCCTCTCCCAACATTTCCCCTCACTTCCCCTCATTTTCCCTCACGTTCCTTTCCCCTTCCCTCTTTTCCCCTCCCTTCTCCTCCCCTCCTTTCCCCTCTCCTCCCCTTACCTCTCTCTCCAATCCATTCCCCTTCTTTCCCCTCCCTTCCCCTGCTTTCCCTCCCCTCTTTTCCCCCTCTTCTCCCTCCTTTCCCCTCTCCTCTCCTCCCCTCCCCTCCTTTCCCCGCGCCTCCTTTCCCCGCGCCTCCTTTCCCCGCGCCTCCTTTCCCCGCGCCTCCTTTCCCCTCTCCTCCTTCCCCCTCTCCTCCTTCTCCCTCTCCTCCTTCCCCCTCCCGTCCCCTCTCGAGAGTCTTAAATTGTCTTCCCTGCTTAGCATTCTGTTCTCTACCGATTTTCTTTCTCGTCTTGCTCCTCCCCGTCTCCCTCCCCCCCTCTCTCTCTCTCTCTCTCTCTCTCTCTCTCTCTCTCTCTCTCTCTCTCCCTCCCTCTCTCTCTCTCTCTCTCTCTCTCTCTCTCTCTCTCTCTCTCTCTCTCTCTCTCTCTCTCTCTCCCTCTCTCTCTCTCTCTCTCTCCCTCTCCCTCTCTCCCTCTCTCTCTCTCTCTCTCTCTCTCCCTCCCTCTCTCTCTCTCTCTCTCTCTCTCTCTCTCTCTCTCTCTCTCTCTCTCTTTTACTTCTCACCCGTTTCTCATCCTTTCCTCTTCCGCCCTCCTATTCTCATCCATCCCCCTTCCCCCCTTCCCTTCCCCTCCTCACCCTTCACCCCTCCTCTTCTCACCCTTCACCCCTCCTCACCCTTCACCCCTCCTCTTCTCACCCTTCACCCCTTCCCTTATTACCCCTCTTCTCACCCTTCACCCCTCCCCTTCTCACCCTTCACCCCTCCCCTTCTCACCCTTCACACCTCCCCTTCTCACCCTTTGTCCCTTCCCTTCTCACCCTTCACCCCTCCCCTTCTCACCCCTCGTCCCTCCCCTTCTCATTCTTCACCCCTCCCCTTCTCACCCTTCACACCTTCCCTTATTACCCCTCTTCTTCTCACCCTTCACCCCTCCCCTTCTCACCCTTCACCCCTCCCCTTCTCACCCTTCACCCCTCCCCTTCTCACCCTTCACCCCTCCCCTTCTCACCCTTCACCCCTCCCCTTCTCACCCTTCACCCCTCCCCTTCTCACCCTTCACCCCTGCCCTTCTCACCCTTCACCCCTCCCCTTCTCACCCTTTCACCCCTCCCCTTCTCACCCTTCACCCCTCCCCTTCTCACCCTTCACCCCTGCCCTTCTCACCCTTCACCCCTGCCCTTCTCACCCTTCACCCCTGCCCTTCTCACCCTTCACCCCTGCCCTTCTCACCCTTCACACATTCCATTCTCACCCTTCACCCCTCCCCTTCTCACCCTTCACCCCTCCCCTTCTCACCCTTCACCCCTCCCCTTTCACCCCTCCACTTCACACCCTTCACCCCTCCCCTTCTCACCCTTCACCCCTCCCCTTCTCACCCTTCGTCCCTCCCCTTCTCACCCTTCGTCCCTCCCCTTCTCACCCTTCACCCCTCCTCTTCTCACCCTTCACCCCTCCCCTTCTCACCCTTCACTTCTCCCCTTCTCACCCTTCACCCCTCCCCTTCTCACTCTTCGTCCCCCTCCTTCCCTCTCCCGCACCCTCTTCCCATCCCCCGCCCGTCTCTTCTCCCTCTCTGCTAATGAGATTGTTGCACAGAACCCCGAGAAGAGCAGAATGCATCGCCAAAACAGGGGAATCGATTACGAAAGCGAGCGAGGGAGCGAGTGATCAGATCTTCGCCCCGTATAGGATGATGGGAAATCTCGTCGACAATAATGGCCGACAACTTGTCGCCTCCGCAGCAGCAGCAGCAGCAGCCGCTCTCTGAGTTTAGGACGAACGAGTGTTTGCCTTTCAAAAAAAAAAAAAAAAAAAAAAATCAAATCTGGTCCAAATACGAGATGGTCTCTCCTTTCCTTCCAAAGCTGAACCTTGGGTCATTTTGCCTTCGGGAGTCGGGATTCGTCTCTTGCGCGCTTTCTTCACTCATTCCCTCATTCTCCCCCTCATTCCTTCTCTTCCTCTTTCCTTCCCTCTCTTCCTCCCTCCTTCCTTCGCTTCCTCTCTTTCCCTCTAACCCCTCTCTCTCCTTTCCTCCCTCCCTCCCTCCCTCCCTCTATCTCTATATATATCTATGTGTGTATATGTGTGCGTGTCTGTCTGTATGTGTATGTGTCTGTGTGTGTCTGTGTAAATGTCTATGTACGCGTCTGTGTCGGTTTTCTCTCTTGACTTCGTTGACGAGTGTTTCTTGATGACGCGGGACCATCACCTCCCAGAATAGTTTATCGACTTCGACGTTAGATTGAAGGAGTTCGAAGTGATTTGAATCACTTTAGTCGTGTAGCTTCTTACATGTGCACGCGTGCACGCACACACACACACACACACACACACACACACACACACACACACACACACACACACACACACACACACACAGAGGTGAATACACACACACACACACACACACACACACACACACACACACACACACACACACACACACACACACACACACACACACACACACCGTCATACCGTATATTGAGAAGTTGAACGACGAACGAAGAAGTTAAACCTAGACGAATATTAGACACATTGTTGAGTTGTAGACTTTGGGAAGTCTAGAATACTGTAGGCGAAGTCGTCTTCCAGCTTTTCAAATTGACAACTTTTGACGAGAATCTTGAAGGTGCGACTCTCAAGGCTCTTGACAAGTACTTCAAGGTCCACCTTGACGTCAGCTCCTCCATTAGGGGATCGAGAGAGTCCGGGAAGGTTTCCCTTCGAAGAGAGAAGGATCCTGAGGTCTTTGGAGGGAGAAGGATCCTGAGGTCTCTGGAGGGAGAAGGATCCTGAGGTCTCCGGAGGGAGAAGGATCCTGAGGTC
Organism: Oratosquilla oratoria; assembly: GCF_046742065.1. Taxonomy (NCBI): domain Eukaryota; kingdom Metazoa; phylum Arthropoda; class Malacostraca; order Stomatopoda; family Squillidae; genus Oratosquilla; species Oratosquilla oratoria. The sequence goes on from NC_134805.1 coordinate 9,300,872, forward strand.
TCCGGAGGGAGAAGGATCCTGAGGGAGAAGGATCTTGAGGTCTCCGGAGGGAGAAGGATCCTGAGGTCTCTGGAGGGAGAAGGATCCTGAGGTCTCTGGAGGGAGAAGGATCCTGAGGTCTTTGGATGAAGAAGGATCCTGAGGGAGAAGGATCTTGAGGTCTGGAGGGAGAAGGATCCTGAGGTCTCTGGAGGGAGAAGGATCCTGAGGTCTCCGGAGGGAGAAGGATCCTGAGGTCTCCGGAGGGAGAAGGATCCTGAGGTCTCTGGAGGGAGAAGGATCCTGAGGTCTCTGGAGGAAGAAGGATCCTGAGGTCTCTGGAGGGAGAAGGATCCTGAGGTCTCTGGAGGAAGAAGGATCCTGAGGTCTCTGGAGGAAGAAGGATCCTGAGGTCTCTGGAGGAAGAAGGATCCTGAGGTCTCCGGAGGGAGAAGGATCTTGAGGTCTCCGGAGGGAGAAGGATCCTGAAGTCTCTGGAGGGAGAAGGATCCTGAGGTCTCCAGAACGCGACTACATTCAGTTTCTTCCCTTCGTGTGTCACTTCGGAGTCGCTAATTTCGGGCTGAGAGGTTCTTGTGAAACGAGTTCGCACGTCAGGCGTTCTTGTATTGCCAAGCACGAAGTCTGGTTGGTATGCACTCACGAAGTAATCCAACCTCATTATTCCCAATGGACATCGAGCAGTTGAATAGTTCGAAAACTCTGTTCGTCTCCGGGAGGAGGGGTGATCGAGAATTGGAAAATGTAAACAATGCTTTTGAACTGTGAAATGAGATTGAAATTGTGAAGAAGTTGAAGAATATGTACGTCATCGGTTTCACGGAATTTGATATCTTATGGAACAATAAGATACCCTCCATTCTTAACTCCCTTGCCCTTCCAGCCTTCCTTCCTTCCTTCTTTGGATTCTTCTTTCCTTCCTTCCTTCCTTCCATCCTTCCATTCTGCTCTCTCCTTCGCCCCCTAATTCCTTACATCCTTCGTTCCTTCGTTCCTTCCTTTCATCCTTCTAACCTTCCTTTCTTCCTAGCATCTTTCCTTCTATCCTTCTTTCCTTTCTTTGTATCATTCTTTCCTTCTTTCCTTTCATGCACCCTTCTTTCCTTCCTTCCTTTCTTTCCATCTTTCCTTCCTTCCATCCATCAATCCTTCCTTCCTTTCTTTTTTCCTTTCTTCCTTTTTTCATTTTTCCTCTCCTCTTCCCGTCCCTCCTTCCCCCTCCCCTTCCTTCTCCCCCTTCCTCCTCCCCTTCCTCCTCCCCTTCCTCCTCCCCCCTTCCTCCTCCCCTTTCCTCCCCTTTCCTCCTCCCCCTTCCTCCTCCCCCTTCCTCCTCCCCCCCTTCCTCCTCCCCCCTTCCTCCTCCCCCCTTCCTCCTCCCCCCTTCCTCCTCCCCCCTTCCTCCTCCCCCCTTCCTCCTCCCCCCTTCCTCCTCCCCCCTTCCTCCTCCCCCCCTTCCTCCTCCCCCATTCCTCCTCCCCTTCCTCCTCCCCTTCCTCCTCCCCTTCCTCCTCCCCTTCCTCCTCCCCCTTCCTCCTTCCCTTTCCTCCTCCCATTTCCTCCTCCCCCCTTCCTCCTCCCCCCTTCCTCCTTCCCCCTCCCCTTTCCTCCTCCCCCTTCCTCCTCCCCTTCCTCCTTCCCCTTCCTCCTTCCCCCTCCCCCTTCCTCCTCCCCCTTCCTCCCCTTCCTCCTCCCCTTCCTCCCCTTCCTCCTCCCCCTTCCTCCTCCCCCTTCCTCCCCTTCTTCCTCCCCCTTCCTCCTCCCCTTCCTCCTCCCCCCTTCCTCCTCCCCTCCTCCTCCCCTCCTCCTCCTCCCCCACGCCTATAGCTTCCCGTCCGCCCATTGGTTGACACTTGGTTCGTACCTGCCGATTCCATTCGAACACTTTCTTCCCCCTCGCTCCTCCTTCAGCACTAATCCTCTCCTCTTCCCCGTGCTTCGACCTTGTAGAGCCCTACATCCGCTCCTCCGTCCTCACTCCGCCGTCCTCATTCCCTTTCCTCCCCGTCCGCTCCCCGTCCCTTCTGTCGCAATTGCGGCTTCAGTCTCTATTGAAACCTTCATTGATTAGTCCGTTTGGACGCTTCTACCCTCCTCGCATTCGTCTCACTTTCTCTCCTCAGTTTCTTCTCTGCCTCTCTCTTTCTCTCTCTCTCTCTCTCTCTCTGTCACTCTTTCTCTCTCCCCTTTATCTCTCTCTCTCTCACTCTCTCACTCTCTCTCTCTCTCTCTCCCCTTTCTCTCTCTCCCTCTCTCCCTCCATTCCCTCCTATATATCCCATTCACATCCAAGGGTTTCTGTTATGTGTACAGTATATACATGTGTATATATATATATATATATATATATATATATTTATATATAATGTGTGTGTGTATGTGCGTATCTGAATCTGTACAATACGTGTTTACACAAATGCACGCACACAAAGACGCACACAAGCACAATATAGACAAGTATGATGATACTAGACTAGAATCCCTTATCTGGACATAACCACTCATCATGAGGGGGATTCGAATCCTAGTAGGGGCGTGTGACGTCAGTAAAGGCCTACGGTCCTGGGTCTATTTTTAACCAGATTTATATCTCCATGGTAATGGGATCACACCTACGAATATATAAAACAGTGTGTGTGTGTGTGCGTGTGTGTGTGTGTGTGTGTGTGTGTGTGTGTGTGTGTGTGTGTGTGAGAGAGAGAGAGAGAGAATATTACCATGGTCTTGGATCACGTGTTGGACTCGTGATCAGCAGGTATTTCCCTCCCGGAGGAGAGCTCAGAGCTCGTATATATGACCGATCCATGGGTAATGCTGTGACCTTACACGCACACACACAACCAACTCCCCGCTCACGAGAGTTGGAGGAACAACCTGCAGCGCAGCGATACTGAAATTATTTCAGCCCTGGGCGGGATTCGAACCCGGACCGCCGTAGTGGCGGCCGGGAACTGTAACCACTGCGCCATCAAGTCGTGTGAGTGCGTGTGTGTACATCTTGGGCGGAGTCTAATATCGTAATGTCTTCCAGAATCCTGTAAGAAAACCTTTTCCATGCGTTTTTTTTTTCTCCTCTCTCTCTCTCTCTTTCTCTTTCTCTTTCTCTTTCTCTCTCTCTCTTCTTGTCTTTGTTGTCTTTGCCGTGTCGAAGCTCGGACGTGTTAGAGCGGGGGACCCGCGTTGTCTACATAATTGCTTTCTACGCGAATCCACATGAGTGCTTGCGTGCCTGTGTGCATGTGCATACACGCGAAGACTTCTCTCTCTCTCTCTCTCTCTCTCTCTCTCTCTCTCTCTCTCTCTCTCTCTCTCTCTCTCTCTTTCTTTGTATGTCTGCTTGTCTCTGTCTGTCTTTCCCTCTCTTCCTTCCTCTCCTCTCTTTCCCTCTCTTCCTTCTTCTCCTCTCTCTCTCTCTCTCTCTCTCTCTCTCTCTCTCTCTCTCTCTCTCTCTCTCTCTCTCTCTCTCTCTCTCTCTCTCTCTCTCCCCTCTCTTCTTCTATCTCCTCTTCTCTTTTCCCTCTCTCACCCTCGCTTTCCCCCTCTTCCCCATCTTTCTCCCCTCTCTTCCCCCTCTCTTCCCCTCTCTTCCCCCTCTCTATCCTCTCTCTCTTCCTCTCTCTTCACCTCTCTTGCCCTGTCTCTCCCTCCCCCTTTCCTCCCTCCCTCCCTTCGTATTTCCAATTTACCTGACAGCATCATAATGAATATCCAATTACTCTAAGTTTATCCATATCAAATCCATCATTACTGACACCATCATTACTCTTGTCGCGCCATTACTTTGCAATCTCCCTCGTCCTACTGTACACACTCTCACGGTCACTCTCACCTCTCACGGTCACTCTCACTGTCACCCAGAGCCCCCACGTCAACAATCCTCCCCCCCCCCAACCCCATGACCTCAGTTAGGTCATCTTAGGTCAAGCTACATTACATCTGTTACGCTGAATCGCATTAGGTTAACTTGACGTTAGGTTAGTGTTTAATTAAATGGGATGGAAGGCAATTAGTTGAAATTGATGAAGTCGAAGTAGGAAGGATGTCGTGTCCACCGTCATCCCCCAGGGTCCTCCCCCGGGGTTCTTGTCTCCCCCGGGGGGAGGGGAAAGGGGGGAAACTTTTCCGTCGCGTTGAGGCAAACCGGCTCCAGCAATTTCTGCGCCTTCGCTAATTAGTTTTAAGATGTGTTCTTGTTTACATATTTTTACTTTCATCTCTCTCTCCGTCTGTCTCTCTCTCTCTATCTATCTATATATCTCTCTCCCCTCTCTCTCTCTTTCTCTCTCCTTTTCTCTCATTTTCTCTCTCTCTCCATCTCTCGCTCTTTCTCTTTATTTCTCTCTCTGTCTGTCCCTACCCTCCTTCTCTTTCTTCTCTCTCCCTCCCTCCCTCCGTGCCTTTCTCCCTCCCTTCCTTTCTCCCTCCCTTTCTCTCTCCCTCCCTTTCTCTCTCTCTCTCTCTCCCTCTCTCCCTCTCTCCCTCTCTCCCTCTCCCTCCCTACATGTCTTTCTCCTTTCTCTCCTCCCTTTCTCCCTCTCTCCCTTCCCTCTTTCCCCTCCCTCCCTCCCCCTCTATCTCTCTCAATTTACTTTTATTTTTATATTTTTCTTTTCAATTCTTCTTTCCTTTTTCTTTTAAATTTTTCTTCGTTTTTCTTTTTATCGCGAGCTCTCG
>NC_134805.1:9308042-9320542 GCF_046742065.1 Oratosquilla oratoria
ATATATATATGTGTATATATATACATATACATATAAATATATATATAATATATATATATATATATATATATATATACATATATATATATACATATATATATATGTATATATATAATGTGTGTGTGTGATTCACCATGGTCTTGGACCACGTGTTCGACTCGTGATCGACAGCTATTTCTCTCCCGAAAGAGAGCTCAGAGCTCGTATACATCCGATCCATGGGTAATGCTGTGACCTTACACGTACACACACCCGTAACTCCCCGCCCACAAGAGTTGGAGTAACGAGTCGTAGTGCAGCGATACTGAAATTATTTCAACCCTGGGCGGGATTCGAACCCGGACCCGCCGTAGTGGCAGCCGGGAACTCTACCATTGCGCCACGTGTCGTGTGCGTGCGCGTGTGTGTGTGTGTGTGTGTGTGTGTGTGTGTGTGTGTGTTATACAAGAATAGAACTACACTCACGGAGTCCCGTCTCTTTGGCCATCAGTCAAATTGGGCTTTAAAGTCGTTTATGCTTTTTTACTGGTGTATATCTCATCCAGGTAATCGCACAAATCGATGTTGTTGTGCCTCTCTGGTGGAAAACTGGATATTTCGTATTCTTTCGACTCCTCCTTTCATGTCCTCTTATTGCTCGCCTTTCCCATTGGGGGATTTTGTCCAATCCTTCCCTACATTTGAGTTCAGCAATAATGTCCTCTCACTTTCTCTTTTTGTCTCTCTCTCACTCTGTCTCTCCCTCTCTTTCTCTCACTCTCACTCTCTCTTTCTGTCTGTGTCTCTGTCTCTCCCTCTCTTTCTTCCTCTCTCTCTCTCTCTGTCTCTCTCTTTTTTTTCTCTCTCTCCCTCTGTCTCTCCCCCTGTCTCTCTTTCTCGCCCTCCCTCCCTCCCTCTTTCACTCCCTTCCGCCATCCCCCCCTCTCTCTTTCTCGCTCTCTTTCTCTCTCCCTCTCTCTCTCTCTCTCTCTCTCTCTCTCCCTCCCTTTCTCCCTCCATCCCCTCATCCCCCTCTCTCCCTCAATCCCCTCTCTCCCTTCCTCTCTCTCCCTCCCTCACTCTCCTCTTTCTCTCTCTCTCTCTCCCTCCCCCTCCCTCTTCCCATTTTTTTTTCTTGAAAAGGAACCTATTTGTAAGGACAGTCAAGGGCACCTGTGTGTCAGAGAGAGGCCGGGACCATTCTCTTGGCCGCCACCACCTCTTCTGACACAAGAACTGTGCTGCCGACGTCCCGGCTTAAGACGGGGAGCCACGAGTCTAGATGAATCGCCCCATTCCGCGCCACCTTATTGTGTCCTTTGGAACCGCAGTCAAGACGGACCGCCGCGATCGCTTTGCAAAACCCGCACCGTCATCCCGAGTGTGAACGCGAGACCTTGGGTAATTCAGTGTACACACACGCACACGCATATACACATACACACACACATCACACACACACACACACACACACACACACACGCACACGCATATACACATACACACACACATCACACACGCGCGCGCGCACTCACTCTCTCTCTCTCTCTCTCTCTCTCTCTCTCTCTCTCTCTCTCTCTCTCTCTCTCTCTCTCTCTCTCTCTCTCTCTCTCTCTCTCTCTCTCTCTCTCTCTTCCGCTCTCTCTCATCCTCTCTCCCCTTCCTCTTTCCTTCCTCTCTCTTCTCCTTCCTCTCTCTCCTTTCTATCTCTCCTCTCTTCTTTCCTCTCTCTTCTTCTTGTCTCTCCTCTCTTCTCTCTCTCCTCTCTCTTCTTCCTGTCTCCTCTCTCTTTGTGTCTCTCCTCTCTTCTCTCTCTCCTCTCCCTTCTTCCTGTCTCCTCTTCTCTCTTTCCTGTCACTCCTCTATCTCTCCCGCCCCTTTTCCTCCTTCCATCCTTCTCTCTTTCCATCTTTCTGTCTCTCCTCTCCTCTCTTCTCTCCTCTCCCTCTATCCTCTCCCCCTCTCTCTTTCCTCTCTCTCACTCCCCCTCTCCCTCTCCTGCCCCTTTCCCTCCCTCCTCCCCTCCTTCCCTCCCTCCCTCTCTCCCTACCCTTCACTCTCTCCATCATAAAAAGGTATCACGAATGAATGAGACACTTTGGTGTCTTGTGTTGTACAATACACGGAGCGACCCGACTCCAAAGTCCAGCTACTCACTCACGAGATTGGCTCCTCATTGTTTGTGAACTAAATAAGACATTGTTATGCGCGGCCTGAATGCAGCTTTAATCCTCAGTCGCCCGGAGCTAGGCTCGACGTTGTACTGCCCTAGGCCTCTTTATTTCTATCAAGTTAATTGAATTAACATAAATATTTTATTAACTTTGATAGTTAACTGACTGGGTCGTAATGTTTGGGGACGCGTTTCAGATTTTTCCTTTTTTATTTATTTTTATTTTTTGTTTTAACCAAGCCACTAAAGGACGTCATTGTTGATAGCGTTCACCCATCAATTCCGGGATATGTTCTTTCATCTGAATAAAATCGCCTAGCGACAACCACAAAAAAATAATTTTATTGATTTGGGTTATTTCTACGACTCTTCGGCGGAACAAAAATACGACCTCTTAAGGCATCCGAGGCAAAACGATAAGGACATAAAAGATCCGACAGCCCGGCATTTAATTGTAATTGGATAGGATAGTGGTAGCAGTAGCGTTAGTTCATCTTCTGCCCTGTTTTCTTAACTGTAGCTTAGTATAATAAACACAAACAACCTCGTGAGGGCCAGTAGGCCTGCTGTTGTTTGTTCTTCCTTTGTGTTCCTTTGTGACATCCATTGAAACAGGTATATTTTATAGAGACGGAACCCCCTGTTGTTAAGAAAGAACTATCCCCTACCAAGCCACTAACCCCCCCCCCCGAATTATAAAAAAAAAGTATGCCCCCTTCCCCCCCCTCATTTGAGGAGACGGGGGGGGGGAGGTCTGTTGAGGTGTTGCATCATAAGGACCTGACAGGACCTCATAAGGGGGTGCGTTGCAGCGTCTTCGACCTTCCCCCATCCCCCTCCTCCCTGAAATCAATAACACTGCCTTGGCTCTACGTCGTATCAAACTATTTCACTACCTGTGCCCGCCAGTGTCGATCCCACTACCTGTGCCAATGCTGGGGGCACCTGCTGGCATCTGGCATCTGGCATTTTCCTTGGCACCGTGTCTTCGTCGTCGTCGTCGTCGACGTCTTGTTGCTTACGTTAATTAACTTCGACTATTAAAGGTTTCCTTTAGCTGAATAAAATCGCCTGGCGGGTGCCAGAATACGGTTTAAAAGTCGACCGTGTAAGTCGATGAGGCGCCAGAATAATAAAACTTTCGAGAGTTTTTTTTTTCGTAATCACTGTCACTGAGATGACAGTGATTTCAGTGTACTCCATCTTGTTACTGGCCACAGTTGACAGTATACATTATGTCGGTGCATTTGGCATTGGAGTCTGAGCATTAGCGGGACAGCGTCCGTTAAAACGGTTACAAACGTCATTTAAATATTCAAATATGTGTAACCGCCATCAGAAGTCGTTACGACCGTTAGAGTAACCGACGCAACCGAAACTAGGATGGAGGTTAATAAAATAACAGAACCGCCTCGGGGTTAAAAAAAAATGAAAGTGTTACATGACGTAAGAGTGAATAAAGCTTCGTACAGCGTGCACGGATTAATCCCCAGGTTAATCCCCTTTGCCGAAAGCAGAACAGATGTCGAAGATCCCAGGGGGACCCCCCCCCCCGGCCGCTGACATGTATCGCAACAAACTGTAACGCATCCATAGAATAAAGAGAGAGAGAGAGAGAGAGGGGGGGGGGAGGAGGGAGGGAAATATGTTGCCTCAGCCAGGAGCTCCTATCGTAGCTATCTTGACAACCTCTAACACCATTTTCACCACCACCAGTCTGTCGACACCAACCAACATCGCTTCCTGGTTGAAGCTATGGCGTCCTTTACCGCAATCTCTCACACTTTTTTTCATTAAAGAGAAACAACCACAAACTGATAACGTTGTACCCAATGCCCAGAGTTCCTGACAACCTTACAACAACAACCACCGCAGTTTGCGAAATAGTTACAACCTCGCCACTTCGTCGCGAGACAGTACAACCACCAACACGAACCTGGACGCGGAGTCTGGCAACATTACAACCACAACTACAACCAGTAGCCACAGTGTTCGGTGTGTCTGCAGTTGTATTTATACAACTCGTCTCTCGCCAAATACAACCAACAATAACAACTAATCCCATCAAAGAACAAACAACCATAATAAACAACAACCAAACCATCCAGCAACGACTAGCCACATTCAATAACAAAAAACAACTAACAACCAACAACTAGCAACAACCAACCCAATCCGACAATAACCAACCACATTCAACAACAAAAAACAAGTAACAACCAACAACTAACAACCAACCAAAAATTAACAACCACCACCAACTAACTACAATCACCACCAACTAACAACACCCACCCAACAAACAACAACCACCCAACTAACAACATCCACCAACAACTAACAACACCCACCAACAACTAACAGCACCCACCAACAACTAACAGCACCCACCAACAACTAACAGCACCCACCAACAACTAACAGCACCCACCAACAACTAACAGCACCCACCAACAACTAACAGCACCCACCAACAACTAACAGCACCCACCAACAAACAACCTCATCGAGCAACAGCTAGCCACATCCGGCAACAAGAAGAAACAACCTAACAACCCGCAGCAGCAGCAGCGGCGGCAGCTGTCACAGTGACATTCCGCGCCAACACACAGGCGAGAACTTTGTTGGCCAAGAAGCCCACAGGAAACTTAAAAGTGGTCCTCGGTATATAAGATTGATCCCTCCTCCCCCTTCTCCTCCTTCCCCTCCCCCTTCCCCTCCCCCTCCCCCTTCCCTTCCCTTCCCCTCCTCCCTCCATCCCCTCTCCCTCCCTCCTTCCCCTCCCCCTCCCCTCACCCCCTTCCCCTCGTACCCTCGTTCCCATTTCCTTCCCAAACCTCAAAACCTATTTATTCCCCTCTCTCTCTCTCTCTCTCTCTCTCTCTCTCTCTCTCTCTCTCTCTCTCTCTCTCTCTCTCTCTCTCTCTCTCTCTCTCTCTCTATCTCTCTCTCTCTCTATCTCTCTCTCCCCTTCTATCTCTCTCTCTCTATCTCTCTCTTTATTTCTCTCCGTGTGTGTGTGCACACACATAATGTGTTAACACTAAGAGATACTGTTCCTGCTATCACCAGACGATTTTAATCACGCGGACTTGTATGGGGGGGAGACGGGGGGATGGGGTGGTGGTGGGGGGGGAGAAGGCTGGAGGGACAAACAGGCCTGAAGGAGTTTCGCATGTAGCTGTGGTCCCCGCCATGAATTCCAAACCAGTCCACAAACTCGGTTATGCAGTCTCGGGGCTCCTCGGCCTCCTCTGCCTCCTCTGCCTCTGCCTCCTGTGCCTCTACCTCTGCCTCATCTGCCTCCTGCGCCTACTCTGCCTCTACATCTGCCTCCTGTCCCTACTCTGCCTCTACATCTGCCTCCTGTGCCTCCTCTGCCTCAACATCTGCATCCTGTGCTTCCTGTGCCTCCTGTGCCTTTGTCTCGGCCTCTGCCGCCTCGGCCTCGGCCTCCGACCGTTTCGCTCCAAAACTCGGCGCCGGGTTTCAGGCGGATATGCGGCGGGGGAGAGTGTTAGTGGGAAAGAGGAGGAAGAAGAGCAAAAGTAAGGTGAAGAGGAAGAGGAAGAAAAGGAAGAAGAGGAAAAAGGAGAGGATGAAAAAGAGGAGAAAGAAGAAGAAGAGGAAAAAGGAGAGAAGGGAAAGAAGAGGAAGAGTAGGAAAAAGAGGAAGAAAAAGAGGAGTACGAGGAAAAAGGAGGAAAAAGAAGAGGAAAACAATGAAGAAGAACAGGAGGAATAGGAAGAAGGAGAGCAGGAAGAAAATAAAGATGATGAGGAAAAGGAAGAGCAAGGATAGGAAGAGGTCCATGACGACGACCGCAACACCACCACGACCACCACTATCACCACCACTATCACCACCGCTATCACCATCACTATCACCACCACTATCACCACCACTATCACCATTACTATCACCACCACTATCACAATCACTATCACCATCACTATCACCACTATCACCACCACTATCACCATCACTATCACCACCACTATCACCACCACTATCACCATTACTATCACCACTATCACTATCACCACTATCCTACCTAATCAGCTGGCATCACTTCCTAAACCATCTTTCAGTACCACTTCTACCACCACCACTATCACGAACGTCACGTACCGCTAATACCAGCCTTGATACCTCTCCTACCACCATCCCTACCACCATCCCTACCACCACCCCTACCACCATCCCTTCCACAACTACTACCACCACCACTTCTGTTACCAATGTAACATACCGCTAATACCAGCCTTGATACCTCTCCTACCACCATCCCTACCACTGTCCATACCACCATCTCTACCACCATCCCTACCACCACTACTACTACCACCACTACGACCAACATCACCACAAACACTAATATCAGGACCATCGCCTGAACCACGACTGCCAACTCAATGAAGATGAATGTGAGCACATAGGAGGTATCTTAGCAAGACTGGCAGTTAGAAACACGAGGAGGAGGAGGAAGAGGAGGAGGAGGAGGAGGAGGAGGAAGGCGAATACATGTATGAGTAGGAGAGATCAAGGAAGAAAAGGAGGAGGAAGGCGAATACATGTATGAGTAGGAGAGGTCAAGGAAGGAGAAGGAGGAGGAGGAGGGGGGGAGGTGGTGGTGACAGGGAGGAGGAAGAGAAGGTGGTGGTGACAGGGAGGAGGAGGAAGAGAAGGAAGGGGAAGAAGAGGAGGAGGTGGTAGGAGAAAAGGAGAAGGTGATAGGTGAAGAGGAGAAGGAGGAGGAGGTGACAGTGGAAGAGGAGGAGAAGGTGACAAGGGAAGAGGAAGAGGAGGAGGGGGACAAGGGAAGAGGAGGAGGAGGAGATGGCAAGGGAAGACGAAGAGGAGGAGGAGGAGATGATGACAGGGGAAGAGGAGGAGGAGGAGGAGGAAGAGGTGACAAGGGAAGAGGAAGAGGAGGAGGTGACGACGAGGGAAGAGGAGATGAAGTAGTGGAAGAGGTACACGCGGATGACAAGTCGGTATGTTGCTCTCAAGGACTGTCCAAGAGGATTGATTGGTGTGGAGGACCTTAATCAGGCTGATCTAGAGCCAATACTTCGGGCTGGGTTCTCCCTGTTGCTCTGGACGGTCAGGGCGAACTTGTGAGGTGCTCTTCGTAGGGTGGTAATGTACTTGGGGCTGGGGGGAGAGGTAATTTGGGATCTGATGTTTCGGAGAATGTGGTGGGAGTGTGCACCGTTTTGTAGTTTTAGGTGGTGTTGTGTGGTGTTGTGTTGTGTTGTGTCTGGCGTCAGGTAAGCGGTGATGTGCTGTGGTCCAAAGGGGACTGTAGAGTGACGACATGAAAGGAATTTTGTCGAGAAGCTCGAGAACAAAAATGTGGGGAAAGGATTGGGTGGCTGGGAGTAGGAATAATGCGTAAAAAGTGTGTGTGTGTGTGTGTGTGTGTGTGTGTGTGTGTGTGTGTGTGTGTGTGTGTGCGAGTGCATGTCCGTGTGTGAGTGCATACCCATGTGTGTATGTATGTATGTACAGTATGTACGTGTGAGTCCGTGTGTGTGTGTGCATGTGTGTGCAAATGAGTGTGTATGTGTGTGAGTGCATTTGTGTGTAAACAAACGAGTGTGTGTGTGTGCGTGCGTGCGTGTGTGTGTAAATGAGTGTGTGTATGTGTGAATATGTGTGTATATAGGTAGGTAGCGTCCAGGGAGAGGAGGAATTACGGCTCAGTTAGGAGAACATAAAGGTCACGTGTTTTTTACTAAATCCTTCGAAAGAAGTTTCCAACAACCCAACCTGACTTGTTCAGTCGTAAAATGTACGTGTGGATGAGCCTTTTTTTTTTTTTTTTTTGCTTGCCTGCTTGTGTGAGCTTGTATGCGTGCATCCTTGTGCTTCACGGGGTACATGAGGCTCGTGATATCGCTCTTGCCAGGACTTCGTTAGTTTATATTACACTGACCTTGATCTAGCTTCGTCGTAATAAGGTCTGAACCTATGTGTACCTTTAAGGAAATCTCAGTAAACGCCTTTGATGTGTTGTATTGGTAAGATTTTTTTTCTTCTTACATCAAGCAACTGTATCATCTTCATTTTATTGGACTGTGTATGTTCTTTTTGGAAGCCTTAAGATTTCTACATTTTTTTTTGTGTGTGTGTGTGCGTGTGTGTGTGTGTGTGTGTGTGTGTGTGTGTCCTTCAAATTATCCTCTTTATCCTCTCGGCGTTTCTTCAGAGTTGGTCATCTTAGGCCAGCAGGCTTCGTGTTAATGTCATCCCAAGTGATAGATACAATTTGAATGCCTATTTCATACTTGTCATACAGGTTTTAGACTTTAAAAGTAGGTCTCGTATCGCGAGTGATCGACAGTCTCGAGTTTCTTTGTTCATGTGTTTGAGGACAATTTTCCAGATGTTTCGAACACGTGTGTGTGTGTGTGTGTGTGTGTGTGTGTGTGTGTGTGTGTGTGTGTGTGTTTTGACGGTAGGCTATTGTGGTAAGGGACCGGCATTTTGCTGACTGGGACTTCTATATGGTTTCTGTATTTTTTAAATTTAATCCCTGTTGTGTGGGTTACGTAACTTTTTTTCTCCAATATCTGTCACAATATCATTCTCGAAACCCAACCTGTAAAATGGATATGTGGATTCTTGTGTGTGTGTACGCGCGTGACCTTACACGCACACACACACACCCAACTCCCCGTCCACGAGAGTTGGAGTAACACCCCGCAGCACAGTGATATTAAAATTGTTTCAGCCCTGGGCAGGATTCGAACCCGGACCGCCGTAATGGCAGTCGGGGACTCTACCAACCGAGCCACATGTGTGTGTGTGTGTGTGTGTGTGTGTTTGTGTGTGTGTGTGTGCATATATCGGTACGTGGGCGTATATACAATTGCACAGATGCCTTAATCTCTTCATCACAAGGACCTAAGCTTCATGGCGCCGTTCACTGAAACCTAGAAATCAGAAGTTTGAATCCAAAGTCGATAGTTTTAGTTATAAACAAACAAACAAACAAACAAAAACAAACAAATAAATAAAGTGTGAGCGCACCGACAAACGAACATCGGTTCTTAAGGATTTACACGCAAACACGACTTTTGACAAGAACTGCCCACGTTAACCCAACAGCACTTATCTTGTGACAGATGGCTTATGGAGTCTGCCGAGGTCATGTGAGGTCATTGCGCCCCCGTCCCCACGTGCTGCTGGACCAGATTAACAACGATTTTCGTAAGACGATCCAGAGGTTTTGGTAATATAGACAGAATCGTGTGTGATTCACCATGGTCTTGGATCACGTGTTGGACTCGTGATCGATAGCTATTTCCCTCGCGGAAGAGAGCTCAGAGCTCATATATGACCGACCTGTGGGTAATACTGTGACCTTACACGCGCACACACACCCAACTCCCCGCCCATGAGAGTTGGAGTAACGACTCGCAGCGCGGTGATACTGAAATTATTTCAGCCCTGGGCGGGATTCGAAACCGGACCGCCGTGTGGTGGCAGCCGGGAATTCTACCACTACGCCACTGTGTGTGTGTAAATTCCATACATGTACCTTTTATCACATAACGCACCATTTCCTCCCGCCTAATTTACCGAATTCCTGTAACAATTTTCGGCAGTTAGTATCACCTCTCCGCGGGACCGTGTGACGCGTCATTCGCGATTAACCGCGCCCGAGTACGTGGCCGGGCGTGTGTGTGGCCGGGAAATGTGTGGCCGGGAATATCAATGGCGCGGAGACGAGGGATCCCTCTCGCTCGGCCCAGCGCGAGTTCGACCCATCGTCTCGATTACAGGGAGCTCTCAAACTCGTCGTCGCTGTGATGAATGAGTTCTTCACCGCGAGTCGAGGCTATGACCTTGACCTTCTTCGTGTCTGAAAGGAGACACGCACGCACACACACACACACACACACACACACACACACACACACACACACACACACACACACACACACACACACACACACACACACACACACACACACACACACACACACACACACACACACACACACACACACACACACTCAGATGAACACAAGAACCTGGTGGCAGACGTGTTAAAAGGATAAACTCCTCCTTCCCCTCCCCCTACCCACCCTCCCGGCATAGAAAGAATTAGAGTAGTGCGTGTGTGGGGGGGGGGGTTTATTGGGGGATGTGTGTGTGCGTGTGTGTGTGTGTGTGTGTGTATGTGTGGTGCGCGCTCGTGTCTGCTTATGTGTGTGTGCGTATGTGTGGTGTGCGCTCGTGTCTGCTCATGTGTGTGTGTGTACGTGTGTGTGTGTGTGTGTACGTGTGTGTATGTATGTATGTGTGTGTGCGCACATTGTGTGTATGTGTACGTGTGTGTATGTATATCGTGTGGGAAAACTGGATGCTGGCGCATACCGCGCCCAAGCAGGATGCGCAGGATGCTTGAGTTGTTCCTCGAGGCGGACCACCGACTCGCCCTCGATCTCGGCCTTGGCTTTTTCTTCATTTGTCACCTTTGCTTCTCTTGTCTTGTTCTGTCCTGTCCACTTTTTCTCCCCTTCATGGCCCCCGGGGGCGGGACATTTCGCACCTCCTCCCTCTTGGTCCTCTTCCCTCTTGGACCTCTTCCCTCTTGGTCCTCTTCCCTCTTGGTCCTGTTCCCTCTTAGTCCTCTTCCCTCTTTGACCTCTTCCCTCTTGGTCCTCTTCCCTCTTGGACCTCTTCCCTCTTGGACCTCTTCCCTCTTGGTCCTCTTCCCTCTTAGACCTCTTCCCTCTTGGTCCTCTTCCCTCTTGGTCCTCTTTCCTCTTGGTCCTCTTCCCTCTTGGTCCTCTTCCCTTTTGGACCTCTTCCCTCTTGGTCCTCTTCCCTCTTGGTCCTCTTCCCTCTTGGTCCTCTTCCCTCTTGGTCCTCTTCCCTCTTGGACCTCTTCCCTCTTGGCCCTGTTCCCTCTTGGTCCTGTTCCCTCTTGTACCTCTTTCCTCTTGGTCCTCTTCCCTCTTGGTCCTCTTCTCTCTTGGACCTCTTCCCTCTTGGTCCTGTTACCTCTTGGTCCTGTTCCCTCTTGTACCTCTTTCCTCTTGGACCTCCTCCCTCTTGGTCCTCTTCCCTCTTGGTCCTCTTCCCTCTTGGTCCTCTTCCCTCATGATACTGTTCTTGTCGTCACCCTTCGTTCCTTTTCTTTCTTCTTTTCTCCTCATCTTTCTCTTTTTTCCCTCGTTTCTCCGACCTATTCATCTCTCCTCTTCTTCTCTTCTTCCTCCTTTCTCCTCATCCTCACCCGTTCTCCTCTTCCTCACCCTTTCTCCTCTTCCTCATCTTGTCCTCTCAGCCGATCTATTAATTTTCCTCTTCTTCCTCATCTCTCCTTTCTCCTCTTCCTCCTCCATTTCCTTGTTCCTCCTCTTCCTCCTTTCATCTCTCCCTCCACATGTTCTCTTACCTCTCTTTCCTCCTCCTCCTCCTACTCCTACTCCTCCTCCTCCTCCTCTCTCTTTTATTATTTTCATCCAAAATTCCCCCTCTTTTTCCTTCCCCTTAGTCCACTTTACCAATCTCTCTCTCTCTCTCTCTCTCTCTCTCTCTCTCTCTCTCTCTCTCTCTCTCTCTCTCTCTCTCTCTCTCTCTCTCTCTCTCTCTCTCTCTCTCTCTCTCTCTCCCTCTCACTCCCCCTCCCCCTCTCTCTCCCTTTCCCTCTCTCTCCCTCTCCCTCGCTCTCCTTCTCCCTCTCTCTTCCTCTCTCTCCGCCCCATAGTCCCCCCTCGTCACCCCATAATCCCCCTGTCAGGACACCCCTCCTTCCCTTTGCTCCTCGTCAGTGGGGCTCCCCCGTATCTCTCCTCCTCCTCCTCCTCCTCCTCCTCCTCCTCCTCCTCTCTTTCTTGCCTGGGGGGGGGCGCCACTTTCCTTCGCATCCTCCAGGTTTCCGCCTCCATCCATCTCTCCCGTTCATCCCCCCCAACCTCCTCCTCCCCTCCTCCTCCTCCCCTCCTCCTCCTCCCCTCCTCCTCCTCCCCTCCTCCTCCTCCTCCTCCTTCTCCTCCTCCTCCTTCTCCTCCTCCTCCTCCTCCTTCTCCTCCTCCTCCTCCTCCTCCTCCTCCTCCTCCCTCTCCTCCCTCTCCTCTTCCTCCTCCCCCTCCTTTTCCTCCGCCTGCCCCACCTTCCTCCCCTCCTCCTTCTCCTCTTCCTCCTCCCCTTCCTCTTTCTCCGCCTGCCCCACCCTCCTCCTCCTCTTCCTCCTCCTCCCCCCTCCTCCCTCCTCTCACCTCTGTCTCCTCTTCCTCCCCTCCTCCCCTCCTCCCCTCCTCTTCCTCCTCCCCTCCTCTTCCTCCTCCCCTCCTCTTCCTCCGTCTGCCCCACCCTCCTCCTCTTC
>NC_134805.1:9323042-9338042 GCF_046742065.1 Oratosquilla oratoria
CCGCCCTCCCTCCCGTTTCCCTCCCTCCCTCCCTTCCTCCCTTCTTTCTTCCTCCACACCTTCCCTCCATCCTCCCCTTACTTCTCCCTTCCCTTCTCCCCACTTTCCTTCCTTCTTTCCTACTCTTCCTCCTTACCTCTATCCTCCCCTCTTTCCTTCCCTCCTCCCCTTACTTCTTCCTTCCCTCCTCCCCTCTTTCCTTCCCTCTCTTTCCTTCCCTCCTCCCCTCTTTCCTTCCCTTTTCTCCCCTTTCCTTCCCTCTTCCCCTCTTTTCTTCCCTCCTCCCCTCTTTTCTTCCCTCCTCTCCTCTTTCCTACTCTTCCTCCTTCCCTCCTATCCTCTCTCCGTCGCTCCTCCCCTCTTTCCTTCCCTCCTCCCCTCTTTCCTTCCCTCCTCCCCTCTTTCCTTCCCTTCTCCCCTCTTTCCTTCCCTCCTCCCCTCTTTCCTTCCCTCCTCCCCTCTTTCCTTCCCTCCTCCCCTCTTTCCTTCCCTCCCCTCTTTCCTTCCCTCCTCCCCTCTTTCCCCTCCTCCCCTCTTTCCCCTCCTCCCCTCTTTCCTTCCCTCCTCCCCTCTTTCCCCTCCTCCCCTCTTTCCCCGCCTCCCCTCTTTCCCCTCCTCCCCTCTTTCCTTCCCTCCTCCCCTCTTTCCTTCCCTCCTCCCCTCTTTCCTACTCTTCCTCCTTCCCTCCTATCTTCTCTCCGTCGCTCCTACCTGAACTCGCGTCTTTTCCCCTCGTTTCCCCTCCCCCCCCCGACCCTCGATTCTCTCCAGCTCATCATTGCCCTTTACATACTTTATCAAGGACTGATCGCCTAAAAGGGACGGTAAGGCCTTTGTGATCAGAACACAATGAGCTCCTGTTCTATTCCCTTTGTAACCCGTCTCTCTCTCTCTCTCTCTCTCTCTCTCTCTCTCTCTCTCTCTCTCTCTCTCTCTCTCTCTCTCTCTCTCTCTCTCTCTCTCTCTTCCCGTTCACACTCTTGCCATTGTATTGTTTTATTTTCCCTTCGTCCTTTTCATTTTATTATTATTAGTATTAGTATTTATGCATTTTTCACTATCATACATGTGTGTTTGTGTGTGTGATTCACCATTGTCTTGGATCACGTGTTGGACTCGTGATTGACAGCTATTTCCCTCCCGGAGGAGAGCTCAGTTATATGACCGATCTGTAGGTAATGCTGTGACCTTACACGCACAGACACACACACCGAACTCCCCGTCCACGCGCGTGTGTGTGTGTGCGTGTGTGTGTGTGTGTGTGTGTGTGTATGTGTATGTGTACGTGTGTGTGTAATATTTATATATAAGCTCACCAGCCGAGTCGTTGAAATGGTGGAGAAAATGTTTGGTCGAGAAACTCTTTAGTGGAAATTAATAATTCATGAGCTAAACACTTCGGCGAGTAATAAAAGGTGGTTCATATTTATAATCTTTTGAATATCATATGACCACACGGGAGTTTTCAGGGTTGATGGTGGCTCTGCATCAGTAGAATTCATTTCCGGTGGGTCCCTTCCCATATTTCGGAATCATTGCGTTAAACCTAACCGATTCTAACCTAAACTAACCAAACCTAACCTAACAGAACCTAACCTAATTAAACCTAATGCAATGAGATCTAACCAAATCAAAACAAACCTAACCTAATTAAACTTAATCCAATTAAAACCTAATCTAACCTAATCTAATTAAACCTAACCTACCAAACCTAACGTAACCTTACCAAACGACGTCAAAATATCGTGGGAAAATCATGACGTCATCCAGAGTTCATAGGGAGAGAGAGAAGTCTGAAACCTCTGAAGTCTGAGAAAGGACCTGTTGGGAAAGAATCCTAGCATTTGCTTCAGCTACTGGAGCTCTTTTATCCTGCCTGAATAAAGCAGTTTGGTTTAAGCATGTAATAAATGTTGCAAGTGTGTCATTGTTTTGAAGGCCTGAGATAGTTTAAGAACACTGACGAATTTCATATATATATATATATATATATAATATATATATATATATATATATATATATAGACATATATATGCTAATAACAACACGGGTACGTGTGTTCACTTATGCAAAGTAGACCACTTGGAAAAAGAAACTCACGAAGCAATGTAATATACGAAAGCGCTCTGCTTCGTTAGTTTCTTTTTCCAAGTGGTCTACATTAAATATATATATATATATATATATATATATATATATATATATATATAATAGGTATGAATAAAATCATACATTGACAACCTCTGCCATGGGCCGATCTCTCTTTCAAAGTCCATGATTTTGCCGTCTGAATGAATGAGTCTCTCGTAAGTTGTCCTTTGTGATGATCCTTTTATTTAGCTGTTGCCAAGCGATTTTATTCAACCAAGGAAAATCCAATGCTTCTTGATTATTATTTATTTGTCCATTTATTATTATTTACTATTTACCTGTTTATTATTTAACTTTACCTGTTTATTTTGTTATTATTTATATTATTTTTTTATTTATATATTTATTTATCATTGTTATATATTTTTTTCGCATCCGACCTAGTAATGGACCAAAAGGTCTCCTGTCGGCATGCTCCGCCTTTGTAATCCTTTGTGTCGTCATCAAGAAGGCTTCGAGGTTCCTCCGGATGGGAAATCGAAGAAGTTAATGATCTAGATCGGGTGGAGGAGTCTGGGGTGGGGTGGGGGTTGCCATGCACGTGCGCATAGAGCCTAACATGTACCACGCATGTCCTGCCAGGTTGTTAGGTCAGGTCAGCTCAGGTCAGGTTGGGAACGGTTAGGTTAGGTTGGGTTGGGTGAAGTAGGGTTAGGATAGGTTAGGTTAAGTATGGTTAGGATAGGATAGGTTAGGATAAGTTAGGTTAAATACTGTATGACCAAGTTGGCTTAGATAAGGTAAGGTTGGATAAAGGCTTAGGCAAGTTTGTTGGGTTAGGTTAAGTTAGGCCGAGTTAGCTAAGGTCAATTGAGGTCAAATTAGGTCAAGTACATTCCCCCTCGCACAGCGCGCTCATCGCGGATCTGGTAGCCAGGTATGCGCATGCGCATGACGACAATCCAATCCTCCCAGACGTCTCGTTTTTGCCCACTGCATCGGTCGAAATGGCGTCCCTCGTTCCTCCCAATTCGAAAAGTTGTGAAATACTTTTTGATAAGGACGAGAGCGCCTCTGAGAATCCCACGCGAATGCAAGAAAGTTTCTTGGCTTGTAAGGAGCGTTTGTAGAGGACTGCCTTTGGCTTTGGAATGCAAGCAGAGGTGGATGTTGGGAGGGGACTTCTGTTACGTCATAAACATTGATGGACAAGCGATGAAGTTCCGCTGGGTAATGACTGATACATATTTCTCAATTACCCTGATTAAAGTGTTGACGGTGTAAGTTTTATGTGGTCGATATTTTAGGGACTTCGTTCACATCCCTACGGACCAGAGTCGCGCAGTAATTCATTATCATTGTTATTGTTGTTATAATTATTATCAGTATTGTTATTATTGTCGGTATTGTTATTGTTGCTGCTATTGTTATTAACCAATTTCCATAAAGAAAAGAATGCTTATCACTTTTGACTTCTGCCATCCTTCCAATAACCCAATTCGAAGACTCCGCCTTTTCCGCGCGATCTCGTCCAGAAGGTTAAAAGTGCTCTTTGCTCAGATGGGGCCAAGCACGAGCTCTCATCCGGGAGCTCTTGGTCGGGAATCCAGCACGTGATCAAAGACCGTGGTGAACACCCACACCAACAGAGGGAGAGGGGGGAGAGAGAGAGAGAGAGGGGGGAGGGAGAGAGAGAGAGGGGGGTAAAGAAAGAGGGAAAGAAAGAGAAAGAGAGAGGGGGAGAGAGAGTGAGAGAGAAAGAGAGAGAGTGAGAGAGAAAGAGAGAGGGGGAGAGTGAGAGAGAGAGGGAGGGAGGGAGGAAGAAAGAGTGAGTGAAAGAGAGAGAGAGAGAGAGAGAGAGAGAGAAAAGCTTCGCGGCTTCTCCGGCCACATCCATCTCCATCGCACGAAATGTATCACCCCGACACCCCCATACATGTCACCCTTCTCCTCTTCCCCCTCCACTTGGGGGTCCATGTCCCCATTCACCCTCCCCCCAACTCCACCCGCCTCCGCTCCACCCGCCTCTACTCCACCCACCTCTATTCCACCCGCCTCCATTCCACTCGCCTTCACTCCAACCGCCTCCGCTCCACCTGCCTCTACTCCACCCGCCTCCGCTCCACCCTCCTGCACTTCACCCGCCTCCGCTCCATCCTTCTTCACTCCACCCACCTCCACTCCACCCGCCTCCACTGTACCCACCTCCACTCCACCCGCCTCCACTGCACCCACCTCCACTCCACCTGCCTCTACTCCACCCGGCTTTACTCCACCCTCCTCCGCTCCACCCGGCTCCATCCTAACTCCCTCCGCTCCACCCGGCTCCACCCCAACTGCCTCCACCCGCCTCCACCCCTCCCTACCTCCTCCCTTTAACCCCTCTCCCCCCTCTCCCCTCCCCCCTCAGGACTCTTCTTCCCCTCTTTCCTGCTGAGCTCCCTCCCCTCAATCCGGCTTTTCTCTTCCTCTCAACTCGTCCTCTCGTGGCACTTTCCAGCCTCCTCTTCCCCCCCCCATTCTTCACATTCTACTCCTCCCTCTCTTCCTCCTCCTCCTCCCTCTCCTCCTCCTCCTCCCTCTTCTCCTCCCTCTTCTCCTCCTCCCTCTTCTCCTCCTCCCTCTCCTCCTCCTCCTCCTCCTCCTCCTCCCTCTCCTCCTCCTCCCTCTCCTCCTCCTCCCTCTCCCTCTCCTCCTCCCTCTCCTCCTCCCTCTCCTCCTCCTCCTCCCTCTCCTCCTCCTCCTCCCTCTCCTCCTCCTCCTCCCTCTCCTCCTCCTCCTCCTCCCTCTCCTCCCCCTCCTCCCTCACCTCCTCCCTCACCTCCTCCTCCCCCTCTCCTCCTCCTCCTCCCCCTCCCCCTCCCCCTTCACCTCGTCCTTGTCCTCGTTGTCGCCGCAGTCCCACTTGAGACGAGACGAGGTTCTCCGGGTCCCTTCGCTCTTTGTCCTTTACTCTTTGTCCTTTATTGTCCTTCTTGGCATATTTTTGTTCTTCTCGTCCTCCTCCTCCTCCTCCTCCTCCTCCTCCTCCTCCAGCCCCATTCCCCTTCTTACTCTTTTTCTTCCTCCTCCTCCTCCTCCTCCTTCTTCCTCTTTCACCACCTCTTCCTCCCTTCCTCCTCCTCTTCCTCCTCTTCCTTCTCTTCCTTCACTTTCTCACCTTCCTCCTTGCTTCCTGTTCCTCCTGTTCCCATCTTCCTTTTTCTCCTCCTCCTCCTCCTCCTCCTCCCTTTTCACCTCCTCCTCCCTCCTCATCTTCCTCCCTTCCTCCTCTTCCTTCACTTTCTCACCTTCCTCCTTTCTTCCTCTTCCGTTCCCCTCTTCCTCCTCCTTCCTCTTTCACCTCCTCTTCCTCCCATCCTCCTCTTCCTTCCTTCTCAGTCTCTCTTTCCCGTTCTCTTTCTCCTCTTCTCCCCTCTTCCTGTCCCCCTCTCCTTTCCTTTTATTCGTTATTTCCCTCTCTCCCCTCGCTTTCTCTATCCTTCCCTCCTCCCCCTGTTCTTGATCTCGTCCCATCTCCTCCCCCTCTCCCTCGTTCTCCTCCCCTCCTCCTCCCTTTCTTCCCTCCCCTTCCCCTCTCCTCACTCCCTCTCTTCCCTCCCCTCCCCATCCCTCCCCTCCCCTCACGCTCTCTCTTCCCTACCCTTCTCCCTCTCCCTTCCCTCCCCTCCCTATCCCTCTCTTCCCTCCTCTCCCTCTCCCCCCTCTCTTCCTCCTCTCCCCCTCTTCCCTCTCTTCTCTCCCCTCCTCTTCTCCCCCTCCCTATCTTCCCTCCCTCTTCTCCCTCCCGTCCTCCCCTCCCCCTCTCCCTCTTCTCCCCCCCCCCCTCGCCCCCTCTTATGACTTCCTCGTGCCGTAACCGTGACGGACAGAAAGGAGATGGGTCTGTTCCCGCTTCACTATAGTTGAAGGACAAGTATTGATTGAGGGTTCTCTGCCTCTCTCTCTCCTCCCCCCCCCTCTCTCTCTCTCTCTCTCTCTCTCTCTCTATCTATCTATCTTTATTCCCTCGCTCTCTTTCTCTGCCTCCCTCCCCTCTCCTCTCTTTCTCTCTCCCTCCCCTCTCCTCTCTTTCTCTCTCCCTCCCTCCCCCTCTTCCCTCTCTCTCTCCCTCTCTCCCTCTCTCCCCTCCCTCTCCCCTCCCTCTCCTCTCTCCCCGCTCCCTCTCCTATCTTTCTCCTCCCCCCATCTCTCTCTCTTTCTCTCTCTATATATAGTTCTCTTTCTCTTGCGTGGATGGATAGGAATGCTGACAAAGTGAAAGAGCTCAAAGTTATTGACTTATGCCCGTGGGAATTCCACGAACATGACGAGTTATATGACATGGTACACCTATGCAAGCCGTTTTGGTGTCGTGAAAATGACTGTGCAACATCTTCAAATAAGTAGAAAATGTTAAGCATTTTCATAACGGAATGTTCGGAGCTGTTAATGGGTTCCTGTCAATTTTCATGAGGATTAAAATTCGGATATCTTTCTCTCTCTCTCTCTTTTTTTTTTTTTTTTTTTTACGTAGATTTGTAGTGACTTTTGACCAATTAGATTATTTTGAAAAGATCATTTCTTTTTTTTACCACATAATTGTTCAATGAAGAAATGTTGACCACATGAATAGTAGGTCGTATGAGAAATCTTGATAAAGAACGCATTTAATCGTTTTACATATAAACCCTGAAGGGGCCCCCCGCCCCCAGATTTAAGAAAAATTAGATTTTTTTTTATTGCATAAATACATAGTAGGGATCTTGCTCTAGATGCTGGTAAAGTATTTTTTATCGTACTGCCATTTTTAAAGGGTTTAAAGGGCCTACCCTCCCTCCCCCCGGCAGCCACATGCTGCGCACGACCATTGTTTACATATGTTTTGACCATATTTTACCCTATTTTTTTGCGTTTGATACACTCATAAAGTTTTCTCTTACGTCCGGCATGAACGTGAGTATGTGGTGTGAGGAAGTTCAGCCTGCACGACTGGCAGTGGCCTGAGCCTTACAAAGTAAAGGACATGTACACGTTAGCTTGCCGCATTCACTAATTTGCCGTGTGAAATTCGCATCTATTTTTCAGTGAAGAGATATTTGAAGATATTAGCCATGCCTAAGCTATCCAAACAAAAGGCACACTTGCAGAAGATAAGAACGTCTACATTAGCAACTCAAGGGGAGAAAGAAAGAACCCCAGCATCAACTTTGTTATCACCACCTCCGCCACCACCACTAGTACTCCCTCCAGCAGCTCTCTCCCTTCCATCTACATCCACATCCTCAGCACCTGATCCTCTGTCCTCTACACCTATATCAGACAAGTTGTCTCTACGCAAACAACTGTTTGCTAACAAGTGGCTACAAGGGTGCCTCCTTGTTGCAACACCTTGGGTTTAGAGTCTCAAACCTCACAGTGATGTCCCTGATGCAGCAAGAGCCTGTTCCAACACCAGAAAGGAAACCCAAGAAAAGAAAGAGAGCTGAATCCCAGCAATCAGACTACCTTGCTGGGTCATTCTAGACCAAGAACTCAAACTTTGCGACAAAGAGTGAGGTGGCGGATTATGAGACCCTAACTTTGAGTGAATAATATCCTACACTATAGGAGGGTACAAAGTGCCTGAGTTACTTGAAAGATGCAAAATCATCATGAAAATACAGTGGAACCTGTTTTCAATGGGTCTTAGGAGGTCCAATGTAAAATTTAGTCAAACTAAGAAAAAAAAAAACCTTTAACACTCATTTCTGAAAAATGTAAGTTTTTGATACTCAAAGTCTATCTCCTCCCTCAATTTTCAACTGATTTTTGCATATGAGGTCTCTATTAATAGCTAGATATGTGACAAAAAATAAAATAGAGAGTTTTTTTGCTTATGTTAAATATAATTTTTTTAATAACGTGTCAGTCAAAATTTTGCTTTTTTTTCGATAATTTTATTTACATTTTTTTTCCTCGGCGTTAAACAAAGATATTAAAAAAAGCTTTCTATTTTATTTTTTTTATATATGTAGAAGATTCTTTTGCTGTAAAATGAAAGACATCGAATAAAAATTGTAAGAGGAGATAGGATTTGAAAGAAGCCCAAAAATATGGTATTTTTTACGTTTTTTATTAAAAAATTAAAAACTACTCGTCAGATCTGAATAAAACTCATGCTGTGAAGGTTTCCTCAGACCTAGATATCACACAGAAAAAATCAGTAAGATCCTTCAGAAAAAAAGATTTTGGGCGGGGGGTCCCTTAATAATCTAAACCCACACACTTTAAGATGACGTGTAGGTTTTGGCAAATGGCGAGAAACTGAAGAAGAGATGTGATGTTTCTTCGCTTTGAGGTTGAATTATCTTCAGAATGATCGCCCATGGCTCAGTTCCTAGCGTCTTGGCTTCGTGATTATGTCGCCACAGGTCAGGGTTCGAATCCCAGGGCAGAGCTTCTGAAATTCATTCATTCTTAAAAAATACGCAACATGATCATATTGTTGGAACAACAAGAATGTCCCATCCGTCACCCTCTGCCTTCCCCTCACCCTTCCCCTCATTCTTCCCCTCACACTTCCCCTCATTCTTCCCCTCACCCTCAGCCATCCTCCTATCCCTTCCCCCCACCCTCCGCCATCCCCTCCCCCTCCCCTCATTCTTCCCCTCATTCTTCCCCTCACTCTTCCCCACACCCTTCCCCTCATTCTTCCCCTCACCCTTCCCCTCGCCCTTCCCCTCATTCTTCCCCTCGCCCTTCCCCTCATTCTTCCCTTCATTCTTCCCCCTCGTTTTCCCATCATTCTTCCCCTCATTTTCCCCTCACCTTTCCCCTCATTCTTCCCCTTCCCCTTCCCCTCATTCTTCCTCTTACCCTTCCCCTCATTCTTCCCCTCACGCTTCCCTCGTTCTTCCCCTCACCCCTCCCATCATTCTTCCCCTCATTTCCCCCTCACCTTTCCCCTCATTCTTCCCCTCACCCTTCCCATCATCCTTCCCCTCACCCTTCCCCACATTTTTCCCCTCATCCTTCCCCACATTTTCCCCCTCACCCTTCCCCTCATTCTTCCCCTCCCCCTTCCCCTCATTCTTCCCCTCCCCCTTCCCCTCATTCTTCCCCCTCATTCTTCCCCTCCCCCTTCCCTTCATTCTTCCCCTCACCCTCACCCTCCGCCATCCTCCTGATCCTTCCCCCCTCCCCCTCCGCCATCCCCTCCCCCTTTCCCCCTCACTCTCCCCCTCCCCTTCCCCTCAACCTCCCCATCCCCTTCCCCCGCCCCCTTCCCCTTCCTCTTCCCGGTGACCTACACCCCCCATTTCATCGACATTCCTCCCTTCCATTAACCCCCCCATCTTCCCCCCCGAACTACCCGCGACCTCTCCCGTCCCTTCTATTCAAGTGGGGGGGAGGGGGGAGGGGGAGCTGTCTGTTCTAAATCCTGAGACTCCTTCTATTCACTTGGGGCCACCACACGGTCCTCCTCTTCTCTTCTTCCTCTTCTTCCTCTTCCCCTTCTTCCTCTTCCCCTTCTTCCTCTTCCTCCTCCTCCTCTTCCCTTTCTTCCTCTTCCCCTTCTTCCTCTTCCTCCTCCTTCTCTTCCCTTTCTTCTTCTTCCCCTTCTTCCTCTTCTTCCTCCTCCTCTTCCTCTGCCTCTTCTTCCTCTTCAACTTCATCAGCACCGCTTCAGTGGTCCGTTTCAGCCCTGGAGCAGCGTGACTCGTCAGCATCGCTTCAGTGGGCCGTTTCAGCCCTGAAGCTACTTGCTTCGTCAGCACAGCTTCAGTGGGGCGTTTCAGCCCTGAAGCTGCGTGGCTCGTCAGCACAGCTTCAGTGGGGGCGTTTCAGTCCTGAAGCTGAGTGGTTCCTCAGCGCAGCTTCAGTTGGCCGTTTCAGCCCTAAAGCTGCGTGGTTCGTCAGCACAGCTTCAGTGGGGCGTTTCAGTCCTGAAGCTGCTTGCTTCGTCAACATCGCTTCAGTGGGGGCGTTTCAGCCCTGAAGCAGCGTAGTTCATCCCACGACGTGACGGGAGCCTTCATGCCCGCATAACTCCTTCAGAGATCTTTTGGGGCTTCGCCCGACAAGAGAGAGAGAGAGAGAGAGAGGAGGTTTTTTGCGCTGGAGAGGCGCTTTTATACTCCGTCTCACACTTGCTTATATCCTGACGTCCTCAGCGTACCATAGTTTAACACCATCAACGGCCCTCCTTCCTTCCTTCCCTCCTCGTTTTTTTTTTTTTTTTTTGTCTCGTGTTTCCTTTCTTTGCCTTCTTTCCTCTCCTCTCATTCTGATCCTCATCCTCTTTTTTCCTTCTTTTCTTCCTTCTTTCCTTCTTTCCTCCCTCCCTCCTTTTTTTCTGCGTCGTATTTCCCTTGCCTTCTTTCCTCTCCTCACGTTTTCCCGTCTTTCCTTCCTTCCTCCCTTCCTTCTTTCCTCCCTCCTCCCTCCCTTCCTTCCTCCCTTCCTTCCTCCCTCCCTCCCTCCCTTCCTTCTTTCCTCCCTCCCTCCCTTCCTTCTTTCCTCCCTCCCTCCCTTCCTTCTTTCCTCCCTCCCTCCCTTCCTTCTTTCCTCCCTCCTTCCCTCCTTTTTTTCTTTCTTTCTGCCTTCTTTCCTCTCATCTCGTTCTCCCAGCCTCTTTCCTCCTTTCCCTCCCTTCCTCACTTCCTCCCTTCCTCCCTTCCTCCCTTCTTCCCTTCTTTCCTCCTTCCTTCCTTCCTCCCTTTCTCCTTCCTTCCTTCCTCCCTTCTTCCTTCCTCCCTTCTTCCTTCCTCCCCTCTTCCTTTCTTTCCTCCCTCCTCCCTCCCTTCCTCCCTTCCTTCTTCCCTTCCTTCCTTCCTTCCTCCCTTCCTACCTCCCTTCTTCCCTTCTTTCCTCCTTCCTTTCTCCCTTCCCTTCTTTCCCCTTCCTTCCTCCCTTCCTCCTTTCTTCCTCCCTTCCTCCTTTCTTCCTCCCTTCCTCCTTCCTTCCTCCCTTCCTCCTTCCTTCCTCCCTTCCTCCCTTCCTCCTTCCTTCCTCCCTTCCTTCCTCCCTTCCTCCTTCCTTCCCTCCTTCCTTCCTTCCTCCTTCCTTCCTTCTCATTCTCCCAGCCTCTTTCCTCCCTCCTCCCTTCCTTCCTCCCTCCTCCCTTCCTTCCTCCCTCCTCCCTTCCTTCCTCCCTCCTCCCTTCCTGCCTTGCTCTTTTTATTCTGTCGTCATGCTAGTAGGCGGTACAGTGACATTCTGCCGGCGCCAGCATTTTGGCGTCAGCACCGACACACCTGCTTTCACCACCATGACCATATTTGCACCATCACAGGGGCCATGCACCCCCGTCCTACCACCATGGATACATTCCTGTCGTTACCATCGTGTTCTTTTCACACCACTAATACCACCACTTCCACCATCACTATCACCACCACTACCACATCTCCAACACCTCCACCTCCACCACCACTACCCCTACCACCACCACCTTTCACCACCACTACCCCTACCACCACCACCTTTCACCACCACCAACTCGTACACCATTACCACCACCTCCATCTTTACCACCACGACTACCACCACCTCTACCACCACTACCACATCTCCAACACCCCCACCTCCACCACCACTATTCCTACCACCACCTTTCACCACCACCAGTTCGTACACCATCACCACCACCACCACCTCCACCGCAGTCATAATTATGTCACATCCACTTTCATGCTTCTACTGTCAAATTAAAAATTACATAAATTTAAATTTTTCGTCCTGTTCTTGAAGGTGCGGTTGTCTTCGGGCAGTTTGTTTCCCTTTTTAGATATTTATTTATTTATATATTTATATATTTTTGTCGATCGTTGTAAATATATAAAAGAAACATAACCTATTCTGTCATTATTTTTTCTACATTTTTTCTCTGCTTATTAATGTATTTATTTATTTATTTTACTTTATTTATTTATTTATTTATTTATTTATTTATTTATTTATTTTTTATCTGGATACTGGTTATGTCTGGAATCTTCTCATGAAGTTTACCCCTAGCCTTGCCTTCCTGCACTGCCCTGCGTTGCTTATGTACTTGCGATGGATTTCGACAAATACGTCCCGATCCTGCGAGTAAGCTCGCCGCTCGTAGGGTCCAAGAGGTGGCCCAGCTACTCGCCGACGTCCCCACAGAGCTCCAGTTGTTTCTCTAGTTTCGAAGGTTTTCATTCAGATGATTAAAATCGCTTGGCCAAGAAGAGCTCAAATTAGATCACCTTTAGGTTAATCGATTTTTTTTTTTCCTAAGGGATCATTCCCCTCCCTCTTCTCCCCCTCCCTCTTCTCCCCCTCCCTCTTCTCCTCCTCCCTTTTCTCCCCTCCCTCTTCTCCCCTCCCTCTTCTCCCCCTCCCTCCTCTCCCCCTCCCTCCTCTCCCCCTCCCTCTTCTCCCCCTCCCTCTTCTCCCCCTCCCTCTTCTCCCTCTCCCTTCTCTCCCCCTCCCTCTTCTACCCCTCCCTCTTCTACCCCTCCCTCTTCTCCCCTCACTCTTCTCCCCCTCCCTCTTCTCCCCTTCCCTCTTCTCCCCCTCTTCCCCTCCCTCTTCTCCCCTCCCTCTTCTCCCCCACCCCCCCTCCCTCTTCTCCCCTCCCTCTTCTCCCCCTCCCTCTTCTCCCCCTCCCTCTTCTCCCCCTCCCTCTTCTCCCCCTCCCTCTTCTCCCCCTCCCTCTTCTCCCCCTCCCTCTTCTCCCCCTCCCTCTTCTCCCCCTCCCTCTTCTCCCCTCCCTCTTCTCCCCCTCCCTCTTCTCCCCCTCCCTCTTCTCTCCCTCCCTTTCCTCCCCCTCCCTCTCCTCCCCTCCCTCTTCTCCCCCCTCCCTCTTCTCCCCCTCCCTCTTACCCCCTCCCTCTTCTCCCCCTCCCCCTCCCTCTTCTCCCCCTCCCTCTTCTACCCCTCCCTCTTCTCCCCTCACTCTTCTCCCCCTCCCTCTTCTCCCCCCTCCCTCTTCTCCCCCTCCCTCTTCTCCTCTCCCTCTTCTCCTCTCCCTCTTCTCCCCCTCCCTCATATCCCCCTCACTCTTCTCCCCCTCCCTCTTCTCCCCCTCACTCTTCTCCCACTCCCTCTTCTCCCCCTCCCTCTTCTCCCCTCCCTCTTCTCCCCTCCCTCTTCTCCCCTCCCCCTTCTCCCCTCCCCCTTCTCCCCCTCCCTCTTCTCCTCTACCCTCCCTCTTCTCATCTCCCTCTTCTCCCCTCCCTCTTCTCCCTTCACTTCTCCCCTCATTCTTCTCCCCTCCCTCTTCTTCCCTCTCTTCTCCCTTCACTCTTTTCCCTTCACTCTTCTCCCCCTCCCTCATCTCCCCTCCCTCTTCTACCCTCACTCTTCTCCCCTCCCTCTTCTCCTTCTCCCTCTTCTCTCCTCCCTCTTCTCCTTCTCCCTCTTCTCCCCTCATTCTTCTCCCTCTTCTCCCCTCTCCTCACCTCCCCTCTTTTCTCCCCCTCCCCTCTCCTCCCCTCCCTTCTCTCCCTTCCTTGTAATAGAATTGACCCAACTGGAATTTAAATAGAAAATAGTCGCTTCACCACATCCAGTCGGGGGTGGGGGTGGGGGTGGATGGTTATCATCGAAATGGTGTCTTGGTGACTCCCAGAAAGGCATCGGGAACAATTGGGTTCCTGGTGTCACCCAAACGGTCACTCGAGGAAAGAAATGATTTTCACGTTTCCGAAGAGAACTGGAGGAGTATCCGGCTGAGGTGGAGTTGGACCTTGAGGGTTCGAGGAAGGAAGATAAAGCAAAAAAAGATAAATAAAAAAATTTGAAGAATCTTTTGGCATGGAGAGGCGGATTGGTCCTTGGGGGCTCTTTACGAGGTGTCCTTATCAAAAGTGTTGGAGTGTGTGACATACGTGTGCGTGCGTGTGTGTGTGTGTGTGTGTGTGTGTGTGTGTGTGTGTGTGTGTGTGTGTGTTTTAACTGTAGCGTAGAGGAGAGGAGCAACGCTCGCGGTATGTGATTCACCTTGGTCTTTGGATCACGTGTGGACTCGTGATCGACAGCTATTTCCCTCCCGGAAGAGAGCTCAGAGCTCGTATGACCGATCTATGGGTAATGCTATGACCTTACACGCACACACACCCACAACTCCCCGCCCACGAGAGTTGGAGTAACGACTCGAAGCGCAGCGATACTGAAATAATTTCAGCCCTGGGCAGGATTCGAACCAGGTACCGCCACTACCGCCGTACTGACAATCTGGGACTCTACCAACCGCGTGCGTGTGTGTGTGTGTGTGTGTTTGTGTGCTTGCGCGCGTGCACGCTTGTATGTGTTATGTGATAACCATCGTAGTTCTGGAGGAGAGTGAAGCGCCATTAGCCAAAAGTCCATAAAATCCGTCGCAAAGTGGAAGAGATCTGCCAACTGGTTTGAAGGAGAGCAGTTTGTGCTCCATAAAGGGCTGCTACGACCGGTCAGAAGGCGACCTGTAATGAATGGCCTGCCCTTCCTTTAAGGGGCAGGACGGAGAGAGAGAGAGAGAGAGAGAGAGAGAGAGAGAGAGAGAGAGAGAGAGAGAGAGAGAGATGGAGAGACAGAGAGAGATGGAGAGACAGGGAGAGGTGGAGCTAGAGAGAAGAAGAGATAGAGGGGGAGATAGAGAGTGGGAGAGATAGAGGAGAGATGGAGAGGTACAGATGGAGGGAGAAATTAGAGAGATGGAGATATATAGATAGAGAGAGGGAGAGATGGAGAGATATAGATAGAGGGAGAGATGAGAGAGAGGGAGAGATGGAGAGGGAGAGAGAAATAGAGAGGGGGAGGGGTAGAGAGAGAGAGAGAGAGAGATGAAAGAGCCTGAGGTGCTATCACATTGGGCTATTTTTCCTTCGACTGTCGGAGCAGATTTGCTGCAATCTGCAGCTTTCGGGAAGGAATCTGATGATATGCTGGAGGAAGATGATTTTCCTCCAGCATATCAAATGACATTTTATGCAT
>NC_134805.1:9343042-9353042 GCF_046742065.1 Oratosquilla oratoria
TTAGATTCCGGAGTTTAGGTTCCGGGGTTTAGATTCCGGAGTTTAGGTTCCGGGGTTTAGTTCCAGGAGTCTGGGGTCTGATTTTTAGGCCATTACGGAACATCTGTACCGTTCCAGGATGGCCATGTCCAGTATCAGAAGTAATGGACACGGAGGGATGCGAAAGGAGGAGGGCGGAGGAGGAGGAGGAGGAGGAAGAGGAAGATATGTAGAAGAGGGGAAAGGGAGAGAATGGAAGAGAGAAAGGGTTCCATTTTCTCATTCCGTTTAGAGGACACGGCGGAAATTGAAGTGTCAGTCAGGGGCGTGAGCATTTATGCACTATTCTCTGTCGTGGCAAACGAACATGGTTTCCATAAGCAAGTGCACGGTCGAGGCGATGCCAGTGGTTTCCTCGAGGACAATTGTTGTAAGATAAACTGAATCAACCAAACAGACACAGGCTAGAAGTTGACTGTGTGGAATACTTGTATGATTGACTAAAGGTTAGACAACTTTATGGGTGGGGATGACAGGTGGTCATGGACATGGAGCTGCCCAGTGTAGGTCTTATGGTCTCTTGCAGTCTCCTTCGTTCTTATGTTCTTGATTAAAGTTTTTAGACACTGGCGATGTGATTGTTTATTAATAGCACCATATTTGTTTACAAGATGCTCTCGTATATGAAACACACTTGTATTATCGAGTGTTTAACCGTGAGTGTCCACTGCAGGACCCCGGTCTATCTCCTCGTTTGTGATACAGCCTTACCGCAGTGGCTTGATCCTGTTTTGTCCCGTATTTATGTCGTTGAAAATTTGGACAAATGAGTTGGCTATTGGCGGCAAATGAGATGATTTTTGCGCCAAAAGAGATGCTTTTGGCGCCAAATGAGATGCTTTTGGCGCCAAACGAAATGTTTTTTGCGCAAAACGAGATGCTTTTTGCGCCAAACGAGATGCTTTTGGTGCCAAACGAGATGCTTTTGGAGACCAGTGAGATGCTTTTGGCGCCAAATTGAGATGCTTTTGGCGCCAAATGAGATGCTTTTGGCGCCATGTGGCTTTTGTACCACTTTGTGTCATAACACATGGCACTCCAGTTAGAGTAGTTTCATGTTTTAGATGGTTTAATAGTTTTGTGTAGTTGCTGAGTGAATCTGGGCCGTAGGGATGTCGTTAACTCATTGAAAGGTCGACTGCATAATACATGCAGCCGGTACCTTGTACAGGAGTGGAGGGGTGGGGGGGAATTCCCTCTAAATTATCTAATGCTAGCCAGTATAGATACATAAGACTGCAATCCTCTCAGATGTATTAAGCAGGATTTTATCAGGATTTTTTTTTTTTTTTACAAAGCTCAATAGAAATATCGGGCGTGAGATAGTACGTGTTCAAGACAACGCTACCGAATGGGTTAATGATAAAAAAAAAAAAATAAAAAAAAAAGTGGGGTCGAAAAAAATGGATCGAGTTGCGTGACATACTCGCAGTCCGTCCTGTAATATGACTATGAAGATGATACACATTTTGTTTTATACAGACACGCAAATGGACTGGAAAAATAAGCCCTCATGTAACCCTTAGGGTCCACACACACACACACACACACACACACACACACACACACACACACACACACACACACACACACACACACACACACACACACACACACACGCACACACACACACACGTGTACATAATGTACACACGCGGAAACATACACTCCCGCTACGTACACACAGTGCACACACGCATGTACACATACACATACAAACACGCATGTCTGCATAATGTATTCTACATTGTAGTAGAAGTCGATAAAGCTTGTTCCTCATTGGACCTCGGCCCGTCTAACACTTCTGTCTGTCTTCTGTCTCTTTCCAGACGGGCTCTGGGAAAACGTACACGATGGGGACGGGCCTGGAAGTGGAGTCCGGGCCCGACACCCAGGGGATCATTCCCCGGGCGGTGGAGCACCTGTTCGCGGGGATCGATGAGAGACGGGCCCGTGCCCGCGCTGAGGAAATCACGCCCCCGGAGTTCAAGATCTCCGCCCACTTCATGGAACTCTACAACGAAGAAGTCATCGATCTCTTCGACCCAGGATTTAGGGTGAGTGTGGTCCTCCTCCTCTTTTTTTTTAAATACTATGTAATAGGGTGAGTGCTCTCTCTCTCTCTCTCTCTCTCTCTCTCTCTCTCTCTCTCTCTCTCTCTCTCTCTCTCTCTTTCTCTCTTTGAGATGTAAAGTACCAGCTGCCTCATCACAACAGCTGTGCAGTAGAAGAAAGGCCAGGCCATAACCATTCCCTCGATGCGTCTACTGAAGTCTTTATGTCTATGGTGAATGTGGTGTATAGAAAATGTCTTAGCTCCCTTAAGGTCAGCAGGAGTCCTATGCAGAGCTCCAAGTCGGACTGAGTCTTTGTAAGCACTCTTCAATGTAAAGTTTATATTTATACATGTGTGTGTATGTGAGTGATTGTATATGTACACACGTGTGTATGTTTAATAATAATAATAATAATAATAATAGGTTTATTGAAATAGCAGTGATACACTGACAATAATACAATACAGTAATTATATGAGTAATACGCCTGACAATAATGCAATACAGTAATTATATGAGTGATATGCCTAATCTAATTTTTATAATGAGTTTATTGTGCGAACAATGGATGTAATAGCACTGTTCTTGTATCGGTCAGTCCTCGGTGCTCTGATGTGTGTGTGTGTGTGTGTGTGTGTGTGTGTGTGTGTGTGTGTGTGTGTGTGTGTGTGTCGACAGCAATGTAAGCAAGTGACTAGTGCCATGGGAGTTGGAGAGAGGACAAAGACTGACGTCGATGGCATTGGTTGCAGAATGATGCGAGTTCGTGAGAGAGCAAGAAAATTCGGGGCGAGGTGCCGGTGGGGTTGGCCTGTGTGGAACTGTCACGCGTGTCCCGGCGCCGATACGCGGGACTTCGGAGGCGCTGAGATCGTAAAAATGGATTTTTATTCATCCGGTGTGACGCTCACGACGCTGTGTCATGGCATCGGACACGATCACCTTTCCCCAGGTGCTGACACGATCACCTTTCCCCAGGTGCTTCGTAGGAATGAAAATCGAACCTGAAGGAGACTTGTTGGTCTGTAACAAGGCCAATAAAGAAAGAGGAGGGAAATTGACTATATTATGTAGCTTCGGTTGAACCTGAAGGAGACTTGTTGGTCTGTAACAAGGCCAATAAAGAAAGAGGAGGGAAATTGACTATATTATGTAGCTTCGGCTTTGTCGATCCCTCAGAACTTAATTTACCAGTGTCTTACCTTGAATAATAATAATGATAATGATAATAATAATAGTAATAATAATAATGATAATAATAATAATAAAGAAAAATCGCCTTTGGTAAATCTTTATCTGCAAACAGCGTCGTCTGGTCGATGTTCCTTTGAAAATTTTAACATAAAGACATAATGAAAGGGACTGCAAGAGACCATAAGGCCTACACTAGGCAGTTCCATGTCCATGACCACCTGTCATCCCCATCCATAAAGTTGCCGAACGTTTTCCTAAAACAACCGATAGTTTCAGCGCTCACTACATGGTTATTAAGTTGACCATTCTATTGGTAAATCAGTTCTTGCGTATAGAGAAGTTGGATAGAATATTTTTTTAACATTGTCGTATCGCTTTCATATAATGCAAAGAAACACGAGAAGGTGGTAGATTCCACATACCATCAGAAATGACCACCGCTTGATTGTATTATTACGTCGTTTGACTTTGAACAATTGAAGGTCTTGGACTCTTTCTATCGTGTATTTTTATTATTATTATTGTTATTATTATTATTATGCGCGTATAATCGAGGAAATTGTCCCCCATTGATATAGTCTTCATAACGGTGGTAAATGAGAATTTTTATATTTTTTCTTCATTCTTCTTCTTCGTGAAGAACTCCAATGCGACATTTATTCGAGTCTTTATGGTACAAAAGCCCTCCCGGCCTTCGTGAGATTAACTACACATGTGGATATTAAACTGTTGCAATGATGGAACATAGTTGATGAGAAAATACTTTTTATTACAAAGGACTGGTGTGTGTGTGTGTGTGTGCGTGTGTGTGTGTGTGTGTGTGTGTGTGAGTGGGTGTGTGTGTGTGTGTGTGTGTGTGTGCGTGTGTGTGTGTGTGTGTGTGTTTGTGCGTGCGTGATCAACAGCGAAAGCTGCATGTGGATGGTCAAATGTCAGGATGGACAACACAACCTCTAGACGTGACTGTACGAGACCACCATTCATGGGAGTTATGTCTAATATAACCTTTGGTTATTGTTTTGGCTATCAGTGGTGCTATTTTTGTTGCTGATGATTGTGTTAATAGTGGTGGTAGTGATGATGGATGTTCCTGTTATGCTCTGCAGTTGACCAGCGCTTCTATCCTTGCGGACACTCTCGCTCTGGTGATAGTGTTGGTGGTGGTAATGGTGGAATATGTGACACCAGGCGGCGTTGCAATGCCGAGCGGACTCATGGTGGAGTCGGAAGAGGATACGTACAGGATGCAAAAGCAGAGTTCTGACACGAGCGACAACGCGTTGGAGGACACTTCTTATGTAAGCGCTCGATTAAGCTCTGCTCACGGAAGGCTACTGCGGTCCTGCAGGGGATGGGATCGTTTCCGCCTCAGGCACCGATCGCAGGAACGTTCAGAACCGACAGTGCCTTCCACAGAGGTTCCCACCATTGTAACAGACACAATCACTGTAGTGCCTTCTGTGACAGTGCCGCAGACACGGTTCCTTACAGTGCCTCACTGTCACGAATACTGTGATATCTGTTCTGAAGAGTACTAACCACGACAGATAGTCAAGTATTGATACCACTCGTTAATATCCCTACTGCTGTGACTTCTGATACTATTAGTACTATTGCTGTTGGTACTGCTACTATACCACCACCCATCAACTACCAACCACCACCTACCAACCACCACCACTTCCACCCGTTCATCCTCCATCACCACCACCACTGCCAGGGTGTCAAGATGCCAAGATGTCAAGATGTTGTGGGGGGGGGGGAACCAATTGGTGCCTCGTTCCCGTTGTCAAAATCGTGCCGCTTTGTACACCATGACAAACAGACTCTTTATCGTATATGTGCGTGCGCGCTTGTATGTATACGTGTGTGTATGTATACGTGTGTGTGTGTGTGTATGT
This sequence comes from Oratosquilla oratoria, assembly GCF_046742065.1. Classification (NCBI taxonomy): domain Eukaryota; kingdom Metazoa; phylum Arthropoda; class Malacostraca; order Stomatopoda; family Squillidae; genus Oratosquilla; species Oratosquilla oratoria. Next base: position 9,348,234 of record NC_134805.1, read on the forward strand.
GTGTGTGTGTGATTGAAAATAAGGGATACAACAAACATGGGGCTGAATAGACGATGCAGTGCAGGATCAGTTATACCGGCAGGAAGCCCATGTATTGAAGACGCCAAGAAATCTACACTTAGAGACGCATAACTGTTCCCTGTCTGTGTAGTCGCCTTTGCTTCGTGTTCATGAAGAGCCAGGGCAAGTGGCACGCAGTAGCCATTAGGATCAAACCGGGGAGTTTGTAATTACGAGTTTGGGTTCAGGCGGACTACGTCACAGCACCACGTGTAATATAGAATACGTTATACAGGGTAATAGTGGTGGTCGGGGGAGACGGATCACGTGACCTCTAAATCCATGACGAGGTCATCTTGTGAACAGGTTGCTATGGTTACAATAGATTAAGATTACATAGAAAGAGGCAGACAAGAGACCTTTCGGTCCATGAATGGTTGGATACCAAAAAAAAGAAAAAGAGAGAGAGAGAGAGAGAGAGAGAGAGAGAGAGAGAGGAAAAATATACGGACAGATTAAATGTAGACAAAATAATCGATTGACATCCATTACAGCATATTGCTTCGGCGCTTGTTCAACTGTCTCTAAACGTGGTCGTGGTAACTGATACACGATGAAAGCATAGCTGGGCGTAGTGTAGAATTATGTTATGTCCTCTGGTCTCCGGCCCAATCTTCGTTTATGTGTTTGTCGCCGGCACAGCAACCGGTTACGGCTTCTGCAACTTCGATCACAGGAACGGTGAGGGGAAGAGTATCAACTGCGTGAGCTGGCAGGAGTTACAACGAGGGAGAACGAGGGGAACGTATCGACCTCGTGCAAGCCCGCCCGCCAGAGTGTGACTCACGACGCTCGCCTTCAGAAGCGTGGTTTGGTCTCTGGGTGGACGCAGGGCCTTCGCATGGTGGACGGGGGTGTGGGGAGGATATGCCCTGGGTCGGTAATTCTAGTCAGGACATGTCAAAGGAGCCCTGGCTATTTTAAAGTAATAATATGAAATTTGCGTTAGAATCAACAATGAAATATTTTTCCCCTTATGCTTTCTGCAATTAGGGGCATTAAATACAATGTTCAAAATCCGTTTAATTATTTTGCAAGCGAATAGCTAAAACAGACTGTAAGGGGTGGTGGAGATGGGAAATGGGGGGGAGGGGGAGGGGGGGGGTGCGTCACTGAGACCTTTGCCCCGGGGTAGCACTTAGGCACATAAGTGCTCTGGGTTGACGGAGTCCGCGCCGCGTAGACCCCGAGACCGTACACCCAAAGGTCGTGGGAGCTTCCTAGGAGTCCAAGAAACTACATTTCTAGTGACGTCACGTTTCAGAATACATTTCCTAGCTGCCAACAAGGCGCGTTCCAGCCCCGAACTTCATTGCATTGCAAATTTGGGAGTCCGAGAGAGGCTACATGGTCTGGAAAGGGTCCGTCTTCAGTTGCTCCTTCAGAGTTCCTTCTTGGGTAGTGGTTCTTAACCTTGTTGGAGGTACTGAACCCCGCAGGTTTCATACATGCATTCATCGAACCCTTCGTAGTTGGAAAAATATAATGTTTTTTTTGTTTCAAATTCAAAACATAGGAACTATATACTGTATTACCCCGCAAGTTTCATACATGCATTCATCGAACCCTTCGTTGTTGGAAAAATAAAATGCTTTTTTTTTTCTTCAAATTCAAAACATAGGAACTATATACTGTATTACCCCGCAAGTTTCATACATGCATTCATCGAACCCTTCGTAGTTGGAATTTTTTTTTTTCAAATTCAAAACATAGAAACTATATACTGTATTACCCCGCAAGTTTCATACATGCATTCATCGAACCCTTCGTTGTTGGAAAAATAAAATGTGTTTTTTTTTCTTCAAATTCAAAACATAGGAACTATATACTGTATTAGTGCACTAACTATACCATGGATCATTTGCACACGAAATCACTGTGTTCAAAGAACAAAATCTACAAAACATGAATTTCACATAAAACAAAAACATAATGAATATTTGGGGTGAACCCAAGGGTGAACCAAACCGCCGAACCCCGGGAACTGACTCACCGAACCCCTGGGGTTCGATCGAACCCAGGTTAAGAAACACTGTTCTTGCGGCTGAGCTGGCTGGTGCTTCTTCTAAATGTTCCCCTTTGTGGCTGTAGTAGATCGATTTGTCCATTTTCCCCCTTATAAGCGAGGTAGCCAGCCAAGTCGAAGTCATATACCCACTCCCATGCACCACCATTTCCCCCTTTCCCATGTTAGCTCCTCATGGATGTCGGGTCATCCCTGTATCCCGGCCACTGCCCTGGGTCAGAAGCATTGCAGAAAGACACAGTACACAAATACTGAATGAAATTATCTGTCGCTAGCTGAGATAAGGAGGCTGATGGTCTTTGGTATTGGAAAGTTTCTCTATATAAAGAGTTTTTAGTAATATGAAGCCTATCCATAGAATTAGTAGGCTTTATTGAGAGGAACGTACCCAGTTCGTCTAAAGACAGACGAATTCCCCGGTAATACACGACTGCATGTTAATACAGTGATCCGAACGTTTGGGTTACAGTGATCCGAACGTTTGGGTTGCAGTGATCCGAGCGTTTGGGTTACAGTGATCCGAACGTTTGGGTTACAGTGATCCGAACGTTTGGGTTACAGTGATCCGAACGTTTGGGTTACAGTGAACCGAACGTTTGGGTTACAGTGATCCGAACGTTTGGGTTACAGTGATCCAAACGTTTGGGTTACAGTGATCCGAACGTTTGTTAGTGATCTTAACGTTCATATTACACTGATCTTAACGTATATTTTACAGTGATCCAAACGTTTATGTTAGTGATCCAACGTTCATGTTAGTGATACGAACGTTTATGTTAGTGATCCGAACGTTTGTGATACAGAGCGGAGATCCAGGCGGCAACCAAGGGCAAGCCTGGAATGCGGTCCCCGTTGACTCACCGCCACGCCACGGCGCGCCACGCTCGGCCGCCACCGCCGCCGCCCGCGTTGCGTGCAACCAAGCGGCCACGCAACACCGGGGGTTGGAGTACGAGTCTTGGTGTGGGAGGTCCACAGCACGTGACTCGGCTCTCTGTTGAGCCTGCGGGGGGCCTTGTGTGTATTTACCTAGTTGTAACTTACAGGAAGGGGAGCTACGTTCGTGGTGTCCCGTCTGTGTATCTCGCAGTATCGAAATTGTTCTTAAATTCGTGTATATTTTTTTTACACACTATCATTTCGTCCACTTTGTTCCATGTATCCACCACTGTGTGTGTGTGTGTGTGTGTGTGTGTGTGTGTGTGTGTGTGTGTGTGTGTGTGTGTGTGCGAGCGCGCCAGGTAGCTGTATGTGTAAATGTGTGGAGGTCGTTGTTGTAGTTGTAATTTAAGTATGTTTTGTAAATACCTGAAGTGAAGTGAATCGCTAGTAACAGCGAGAATCATACAAATAAATTCCGACACCCGCCCCGGGAATCGAACCGAGGCCTGGCTTGATGCCAAACCAGTCGGTGCTGTAATGGTTAGACGTCAAGCTAGGCCTCGCTTCGATTCCCGGGGCGACTGTTGGAAATGATTTGCTTTGTGAAGTTGTTTTTATTAATGTTTATATTACACACACACACACACACACACACACACACACACACACACACACACACACACACACACACACACACACACACACACACACACACACACACACACACACACACACACACACACACACACACACACACACACACACACGCACACGACTCGTGGCGCAGTTGGTAGAGTTCCCGGCTGCCACTACGGAGCTCCGGGTTCGAATCCCGTCCAGGGCTGAAATAATTTCAGTATCGGTGCGCTGCGGGTTGTTACTCCAACTCTCGTAGGCAGGGAGTTGGGTGTGTTGGCACGTGTAAGGTCACAGCATTACTCATAGATCAGTTATATACGAGCTCTGAGCTCGCTTCCGGAAGGGAAATGGCTGTCTATCACGAGTCCAGCACGTGATCCAAAGACCATGGTGAATCTCACACACACACACACACACACACACACACACACACACACACACACACACACACACACACACACACACATATATATATATATATATACGTGTGTATTTGTGAACACACACTTTTCCGCCTCGTAATAAAACAGCCATAAAAAGTATACAATTGTATGATAGTAATAACCATTTAGTGGTCGAACTGATGGTGTCGCAATTGTTCTCTCTAGAGGGAATCTCTGAAATTCGGAAATCTCCAAAATTCAGAACTAGAAAAAATCTATGAAATACTTCTGGACGCCAAAAGCACTTTCTGTTGTTCTGGGACATTTTTGAAATACATTCTTACCGAAATTTTGAGATTTCTGAAATTTTGAGATTTCTGTAATTTTGAGATTTCTGATATTCCTAATAGAAGAAGGAGAGACCACCCGCCTCCTCCTCCTCTCCTCCTCCCCTCCTCCCCTCCTCCTCCTCCCCTGCTCCTCCCCCCCTCCTCCTCCCCTCCTCCCCTCCTCCTCCTCCCCTCCTCCTCCTCCCCTCCTCCTCCTCCTCCCCTCCTCCTCCCCTCCTCCTCCTCCTCCCCTCCTCCTCCTCCCCTCCTCCTCCCCTCCTCCCCTCCTCCTCCTCCTCTTCGCCGACTCCCTCCCCTTTACCCCTCCTCCCCTTCCCCCTCCTCCTCCCCTTCCCCCTCCTCCTCCCCTTCCCCTCCTCCCTTTCCTCCCTCATCTTCCCCCTCATCCTCCCTTCCCCCTCCTCCCCTTCCCCCTTCTCTTCCTCCACCTCCCCCTTCACCCCCACCTCCCCCTTCACCCCCACCTCCC
>NC_134805.1:9358042-9378042 GCF_046742065.1 Oratosquilla oratoria
ATTTGGACCAGATTTTGGCACAGAAGCCCACATGCACCCGAGAATCTCGAAAAAGTGCTGCTCCTCAACGGATTTGGACCAGATTTTGGCACAGAAGTCTACATGGACCCCAGAATCTCGAAAACGTATTGCTCCTCAACGGATTTGGACCAGATTTGGCACAGAAGTCCACATGCACCCGAGAATAATGTATGTAGATTGCTGTGGATGTACAATGTCTTGGTACATTGCTTCTGACCCAGGGCAGTAGGCGTCATGCAGGTATGACCCGACATCCATGAGGAGCTAAGATGGGAGTGGGGGGGAAAGGGTGGGGGATGGGAGTGGAGTGGGTGGAAGTAGGTACGTGCCTTTGACTTGGCTACCCTCCTTATAAGGGGGAAAATATCTTGGTATATAGAATAGATCTGTGTACGAAAATATACATTTTTTTACAATAAACATATGTAAAAACTTGTATACGAAAAAAAAATGTTTACGATAAACTTAATATGTAGAAACTTGCGTACGCGTAGACTTGGCTACAAAAAAATGTACGATATACGTAAAACGTTGACACAAATGTTCACACGGCGTGCAATTCACCGAAAACCAAAGCTTAGTCATTGCGCATAGCCGCACTCAGCAGTTTTCACCCGTCTCCGTGCCACGGCACGTGTCGTGAGCTTTGAAGGCTCCGGAAGGAGCATCATGGCATGTGGGTGGCGCTCTTCGTTATGGCTGTCGCCAGTTGATTGTATTCACGTGCGAATATGCTGAGCGAGTCACATGTGCGGACACCGCCACGTGTTTGTGTCTGCACATGCGGACAACGACGACCCGCGTACGTGCCCTGCACGGAGGACGTGCAGACGGCACCCCCATCTCTGTGTGTGTTTGTTCACACGTGGCGGGCGGTTTTCCAGGCATAAACAAGAGAACATCTACATATGAATACGCCCAAGGCCAGAGACCCACTGAACCGTGGCTGGCCTCATCCCACGGAACGTCAGGACCACCACCACCGCCGCCTCCATCGCCGACACCTTTGTTCCAGTCCGTGGGATGCAGCTCGTTTCTTTAAATCATCATTTTTGGCGAACAAACTCGTTTTCTTGTGCTTAGGGACGGACCTTGGGGTCTCGATCCGAAGAGGTCCTCTTCCAGGGCCAGGTCGGCTTCCAGTTTCACGAAGAACATCGTCTGGAATCATTAGTCATCTCGAAATTTAGAAAGTGTCTCACCACAGTGAAGGTCTCGAGGTATATTATGTCATAATACTTCGTTCATTCAACGGTGCTAACATTTCCTTTCCTTAACGCTACTAACATTTCCTTTCCTTAACGCTACTAACATTTCTTTTCCTTAACGCTAATATTTTCTCTCCTTAACGCTAATATTTTGTTTGTAAATACAAGTCTCTAGTTCTGTCGAATTGCTTTTTTCGTATTCTTTTCGTGAAAATGTAACGAAATCTGGAGAAAAAGAAAAAGAAAAAAGAAAAATAATAGTGACGACAAATGTCTTCATTGAATTTTACACGTTAAGTATTCCAGTTACATCACAGCAACAGAAATACATTTGTCTTTGGTTATTTAATACATTAGTATATGCAGTAGCTCACGTACGGTAAGACTGATTTCTCTTAACATAATTGTATTAATACAACAACTAAGGAGGAGGAAGAGGAGGAGGAGGAGCAATGTATTGTTGTGTCTTGGGTCAGATTCGAGTGTCCGCATGGAGCGGGATCGATGTGGCCGAAGAGGAGCGAGGGAGGGAGGGAGCAAACGAGGTGGTCGACAACGTCACGCGAGATGACAGACGACGTGATGTGACGTGTGACGTGGCGCCAGGTGGCTGTGGGGCGGGGCAGCAGGTTGCTGTGGCGGGGCTGGCGCCGCACGGGGGCTTTGGCGTCTCGGGTTTCTTATGCACTGACAGCAGGTGTCAGCGATGCTGAAGGCCTCACTGTAGCGCCTGTGACGTCATCGGTAAGTGACGTCATAATTTACAATGTCATCAAAATGACGTCATCGATTGAAATGATGTCATCAGTGTGACGTCATCGATTGAAATGACGTCATAAAGGAGGCAACGGTGATGGTGATGATGATATGGGAGTTATTGGAGTCATTATTGGAGTGATGAGGAAGACGTCCGAGACGGTTGTGGTGGCCATCTTGATGACCTTGGCGAAGGTGAGTAATACACAGTCGACTCCGGGCGGGTAACGACGACGATGATGATGGTGTAGTTAGTAACGGTGTTGGTAACGATGATGATAACGTAGTAATACCTGGCGGAACAGGTGAGCGTTACCGCGGTGTGTTACCTTCACGGCCGAGGCCTCGCGACGTGATGTCATTTGCCTGCCGCCACGCTATGACGTCATGACGCTTCGAGGCCGCTGGCGCCGGGCTTTGGCGCCGGGCGCACGTACACTGACGACGTGGACGTTCTGACCTCCAGGGAACCGAGCGAGGAACCCGCCCATCCATTGTTGGCGAAGCGACGCTGACGGCTTGTCACTAGATTTAGCGGAATATTTGTGCTTATCAGATGGAAAAGCTCAGATGACCACGGGCTTGTATCTCCGTGTGTGGGTCTGAAGGACCTTCAAATGACGTTTTCCGGAGGAGACTTTGGATAGGATAGATAATCTCTCCGTGGCTCATTTTCAAAGACCATCAACACCCTTACTTCCTCCCCAGTGGTGCAGCCCCGAGGTGCTGGCTCCCGATCTCCGAGCTGCGAACAAGGCCGCTTCTCTTAGTTCCTCTTTTTTTCCGCCTATTCAACCTCATTCTCTTCCTCCTCCTCCTCCTCCTCCTCGTCCTCCTCCTCCTCGTCCTACTCCTCTCCTGTATCTTCTCTCATCTATCACCTTTCTCCTCACTCCTCTCTCCTATACTTTCTCCTCTCTCTTCTCCCTTCTGTCCTCTTTCCTCCTCTGTCCTCTTCTCACCCCCTCCTCCTCTTCCTCCTCCTTCGTCGCCCTACTCCTCCACCTCTTCATCCTCCTCTTCCTCGCCCTACCCCTCCTCGTCTTATCCTCTATCCTCTCTTTTCTATCCTCTACTTTCTTCTCTTGTCTCCTCCCCCTCTCTCCTCCTCCTCCTCCTCCTCCTCCTCCTCCTCCTCCTCCTCTTCCTTCTCCTCCTCCTCTTCCTTCTCCTCCTACTCCTCTCTTCTCCTGTGAGTAATATAGAAACCGTTCCACAACACAGCCCGTGTTCGAGCCTTTCTTTCCCGAGTGATGCGTGGAAGCCGCTCCCTCGAGGATCGTTGCCGGTTTCCGTGGCGCCTGGAGTCGCTGGAGTTTTCGGTCCGAGAAGCCCGAGGGAGCCATTGATTGACCTGATCTCGTAATCAATTTCAATTCCTCCCTCCCCCTCCTCCCTCTCCTCCCCCTCCTCCCTCCCCTCCCCTCCCCCTCCCCCCTCCTCCCTCCCCCTCCTCCCTCCCCCTCCTCCCTCCCCTCCTCCCTCCCCCTTCTCCCTCCCCCTCCTCCCTCCCCCTCCTCCTCCCTCCCCCTCCTCCCTCCCCCTCCTCCTCCCTCCCCCTCCTCCTCCTCCCTCCCCCTCCTCCCTCCCCCTCCTCCTCCCTCCCCCTCCTCCCTCCCCTCCTCCATCCCCCTCCCCCTCCTCCTCCCTCCCCTCCTCCTCCCTCCCCCTCCTCCTCCCTCCCTCTCCTCCTCCCTCCCCCTCCTCCTCCCTCCCCCTCTCCCCTCACCTCCCCATTCTCCTCTTCTTCATCTCGTTTCTTTCCATTTTCTTTTGTTTCCCATTGTTCTTTCCCCTTTCTCGCTTATTTTTCTCCGTTTTCTTTCAATTCGCCTTCGTTCTTTTTTCCCTTGTTTCCCACTTTCCCCGATATTCTAGGGGCTTGTGATATCCCTACGGACCAGAGTCACGCAACATTCTCCTTTCCCCTTGTGGTCCATTGCACGAGTTTTATAATGTCAATATTTTAGGGACTTAAATGATAACCCACGGACCAGAGTCACGCAGCATTTTCATAATTGAAGACTCCACAAAAATAATAATAATGATAATAATAAAAAAGAAAAAAAAATAGAAAAAAAATACTATCCCTCCTCTTCCCTATCCTCCCGTCACCTCTTCCCCTCTCCCGTCCCCCTCTCCCTCCCGTCCCCCTCCACCTCTCTCTCCCGTCCCCCTCCACCTCTCCCTCCCATCCCCCTCCACCTCTCCCTCCCATCCCCCTCCACCTCTCCCTCCCCTCCACCTCTCCCGTCCCCGTCCACCTCTCCCTCCCGTCCCCGTCCACCTCTCCCTCCCGTCCCCGTCCACCTCTCCCTCCCATCCCCCTCCACCTCTCCCTTCCCGTCCCCCTCCACCTCTCCCTCCCATCCACCTCTCCCTCCCATCCACCTCTCCCTCCCGTCCCCGTCCACCTCTCCCTCCCGTCCCCGTCCACCTCTCCCTCCCGTCCCCATCCACCTCTCCCTCCCGTCCCCCTCCACCTCTCCCTCCCGTCCCCCTCCACCTCTCCCTCCCGTCCCCCTCCACATCTCCCTCCCGTCCCCCTCCACCTCTCCCTCCCGTCCCCGTCCACCTCTCCCTCCCGTCCCCGTCCACCTCTCCCTCCCGTCCCCCTCCACCTCTCCCTCCCGTCCCCCTCCACCTCTCCCTCCCGTCCCCGTCCACATCTCCCTCCCGTCCCCGTCCACCTCTCCCTCCCGTCCCCGTCCACCTCTCCCTCCCGTCCCCCTCCACCTCTCCCTCCCGTCCCCCTCCACCTCTCCCTCCCGTCCCCCTCCACCTCTCCCTCCCGTCCCCCTCCACATCTCCCTCCCGTCCCCCTCCACCTCTCCCTCCCGTCCCCCTCCACCTCTCCCTCCCGTCCCCCTCCACCTCTCCCTCCCGTCCCCCTCCACCTCTCCCTCCCGTCCCCCTCCACCTCTCCCTCCCGTCCACCTCTCCCTCCCGTCCATCTTTCCCTCCCGTCCATCTTTCCCTCCCTTCCACCTCTCCCTCCCGTCCACCTCTCCCTCCCCCTCCACCTCTCCCTCCCATCCACCTCTCCCTCCCGTCCCCGTCCACCTCTCCCTCCCGTCCCCGTCCACCTCTCCCTCCCGTCCCCCTCCACCTCTCCCTCCCGTCCACCTCTCCCTCCCATCCCCCTCCACCTCTCCCTCCCGTCCACCTCTCCCTCCCGTCCATCTTTCCCTCCCGTCCATCTTTCCCTCCCTTCCACCTTTCCCTCTCCACCTCTCCCTCCCGTCCACTTCTCTCTCCCGTCCACCTCTCTCTCCCATCCACCTCTCCCTCTCGTCCACTTCTCCCTCCCGTCCACCTCTTCCCCTCTCTCGTCCACCTCTCCCTCCCGTCCACCTCTTCCCCCCTCCCGTACACCTCTTCCCCTCTCCCGTCCACCTCTCTCACCCGTCCACCTCTCTCACCCGTCCACCCCGATGCGAAGCCAACTACCACTTGACTTTAATCTTTGACGAGTTCCTCGCCTCCCAGTCCACCTCCTCAACCTCCTTCCCCTCCATCTCCACCACCCTCCCCTCCAGCTCCCCCTCCTCCACCTCCTCCACCTCCTCCACCTCGAATCCACCACCTCCACCTCCCGTCCTCCACCTCCTCCCCCTCCCCCTCCTCCACATCCCTCTCCTCGACCTCGACCTCCTCCACCTTTCCTTCCTACTCCTCCATCTCCTCTTCCTCCTCCTCCTCCTCCACCTCCCCTCCTCCGCCTCCTCCACATCCCCCTCCTCCACCTCCTCTTCCTACTCCATCTCCTCCACTTCGTCTTCCTACTCCATCTCCTCCACCTCCTTCTCCACCTCCTCCTCCTCCTCCTCCTCCTCCCAGTTTCTCCCCATCACTCCCGTTTCTGCTCCCGAGTGGCGGCGGCGGTCCCACATGCGAGGGCTCTTGTTATCTTCCAGACTTCAAAACACTTATCTCTCTCTCTCTCTCTCTCTCTCTCTCTTTCTATCTCTCCTTCCCTCCCTCCCTCTCCCTCTCGTCCTCTCCCTCCCTCCCTCTCCCTCTCGTCCTCTCCCTCCCTCCCTCTCTCTCACTCTCTCCTCCCCGTGTCTCTCCCTCTCTCTCACACTCTCTCCTCCCGTGTCTCTCCCTCTCTCTCTCTCTCTCTCTCTCTCTCTCTCTCTCTCTCTCTCTCTCTCTCTCTCTCTCTCTCTCTCTCTGTCTCTTTCTCTTCCTCTCTCACTCTGTCTCTTTCTCTTCCTCTCTCACTGTCTCTTTCTCTTCCTCTCTCACTCTGTCTCTCTCTTTCTCTTCCTCTCTCTCCTGCTTCATCACACTGCTATGACACACTCACTGTATGTTTAATGCAGTTGATCTTTTAGGGATTCCATTGACATCCCTACGGACCAGAGTCACGCAGCATTCTTTGTGATTGGAGACTCTTCTCCACTCGCAGAAAGAGTGGCGATCACTCTCGCTTCTACGTGTCCACCTCCTCCACCTCCACCTCCACTTCCCTCCACCTCCTCCTACTCCTTTACTTCCTCCTCCTCCTCCTCCTCCTCCTCCCCTCTTCCTTCTCCTCGAGTCTGCCCTCTACTACAATCCCTCTTCCCCGCCATAAGGTCTCCGAGGACAGAAGCGATGGTTATTGCTGGGCCAAATATTCCTTCCTCTGTTATGACAACTTTTTTTTTATTATTATTACTTTTTCTTTTCTTTTTATTAAAATTATTCTTAGTGTTATAATTATTAGTATTATGGTTATTAGATTGTTATTTCTTTGTATTTATACAATTGTTTTCATTTCATGCACTATTTCATTCATTTTATCTTATTTTCTATATTTTATCTTCGTATATATATTAAATTTTTATTTATATATTTTTGCTTACCCTTTCTTGCAAATGAAAAAAATACACAACACTAAGGAGAGTTGGTCGTTAATTTAAGAATATTCGTATCCAGACGACTGTCACAATTGGTAATCTCTAAAATTCGGAAATCTCCAATATTCAGAAGGAAGAGTTCTGAAGACTAGAACACCTCCAACACCAAGATCACTTTTTAGTTTCTAGAATTATCTTTGTCGTTTTCGTTCCGAATATTGGAGAGAGCCTCCCGGTATAGAGAGGAAATCTCCAATATTCGATAATCTCCAATATTCGAAAATTTCCAATATTCGGAAATTCCAATATTCGGAAGGAAGAGTTCTGAAGACTGGAACACCTCCAACACCAAGATCACTTACTAGTATCTAGAATGATCTTTGTCGTTTTCGTTCCGAATATTGGAGAGAGCCTCCCGGTATAGAGAGGAAATCTCCAATATTCGGAAGGAAGAGCTCTTAAGACAAGAATACCTCGAACACCAAGATCAGTTTCTAATATCTAGAATTATATTTGTCTTTGTTCCGAATATTGGAGAGAGAGCCTCCGGTATCGAGAGAAAATCTCCAAAATTCGGAAATCTCAAATATTCGGAAGGAAGAGTTCTGAAGACTAGAACACCAAGATCACTTCCTAGTATCGAGAATTATCTTTTTGTCTTTTTTCGTTCCGAATATTGGAGAGAGCGCCTCCCCGGTATAGAGAATGACTATGGCTGCTATGGTACACGAATAACAATGACTTCACTGGACTCAATCAAGTTGGCACTCAGGCTCTCGTGGTGTAAATCGATATCATGAACGTGGTTGGGGAGGGGGGGAGGCGTCAACTCTTGACACCCCCACCCCCACCCCCCACCCTCTCTCTCGCCTTCTATTCATTCTCTTTGTCAGGTTCCTTGTTATCGAAAGGTATGCCAAGGCCCGTCGATCAGGTCTCTCCTCTCTCCTCCTCCTCCTCCTCTCTCCTCCTCTCTCCTCCTCCTCCTCCTCCTCTCTCCTCCTCCTCTCTCCTCCTTCTCCTCCTCCTCCTCTCACCTTCCCTCCTCTCACCTTCCCTCCTCTCCCCTCTTCCTCCTCTCCCCTCTTCCTCCTCTCCTCTCCCCTTCCCTCCTCTCCCCTCTTCCTCCTCTCCCCTTCCCTCCTCTCCCCTTTCTTTCACTCCCCTCCTCTCCCCCTCCTCTTCCTCCCCCTCCCCTTCCCTCCTCTTCCCTCCCCTTCCCTTCCCTTCCCTCCTCTCCTCTTCCCTTCTTTCCCCTTCCCTCCCCTTCCCTCCTTTCTCCTTCCCTCCATTCCCCTCCCCTCCCCTTCCCTCCTCTCCCCCTTCCCTCCATTCCCCTCCCCTCCCCTTCCCTTCTCTACCCCTTCTCTCCTTTCCACTTCCCTCCCCTCCCCTCCCCTCCCCTTCCCTCCCCACCCTTTCCCTTCCATCCTCTCCCCTTTCCGCCTCTCACCTTCCCTCCTCTCACCTTCCCTCCTCTTCCCCTCCCTCCTCTTCCCCTCCCTCCTCTTCCCTTCCCTCCTCTTCCCGTCTCTCCTCTCTCCTTCTTTCCTCTCCTTCTCTTCCCCCTCTCTTCCTTTCCCACCCCTCTCCTCCCACCTGTGTTTCCCCCCCTCACTTCCCTTATTTGCCCCCCCACCCTCCCCCCTCCCCGTCCTCGTTTTCCCGTCCATTTCCCCTCTCCTTCCTTTCCATTTCCCTTTCCTGTTCCCCCTTTCTTGTTCCTTCCTCTCGTGTTCCCCCTCTCTCCTGTTTCCCCGCTCTCCTGTTCCCCTCTCTCCTGTTCCCCTCTCCTGTTCCCCCTCTCTTGTTCCCTCCTCTCTTGTTCCTCTCTCCTGTTCCCCCTCTCTTGTTCCCTCCTCTCCTGTTCCCCCTCTCTTGTTCCCCCCTTTCCTATTCCCCCTCTCCTGTTCCCCCTCTCTCCTGTTCCCCCCTCTCCTGTTCCCCCCTCTCCTGTTCCCCCTCTCTCCTGTTCCCCCTCTCCTGTTCCCCCCTCTCCTGTTCCCCCCTCTCCTGTTCCCCCTCTCTCCTGTTCCCCCTCTCTCCTGTTCCCTCCTCTCTCTTGTTCCCTCCTCTCCTGTTCCCCTCCACTCCTGTTCCCCTCCTCTCCTGTTCCCCTCCTCTCCTGTTCCCCCTCTCTCCTGTTCCCCCCTCTCCTGTTCCCTCTCTCTCTTGTTCCCTCTCTCTCTTGTTCCCTCTCTCTCTTGTTCCCTCTCTCTCTTGTTCCCTCTCTCTCTTGTTCCCTCTCTCTCTTGTTCCCTCTCTCTCTTGTTCCCTCTCTCTCTTGTTCCCTCTCTCTCTTGTTCCCCCTTTCCTATTCCCCCTCTCTCCTGTTCCCCCTCTCTCCTGTTCCCCCCTCTCCTATTCCCCCTCTCTCCTGTTCCCCCTCTCATCTGTTCCCCCTCTCTCCTGTTCCCCCTGTCATCTGTTCCCCCTCTCTCCTGTTCCCCCTCTCATCTGTTCCCCCTCTCCTGTTCCTTCTCTCTCTTGTTCCCTCCTCTCCTATTCCCCCTCCTCTCCTGTTCCCTCCTCTCCTGTTCCCCCTCTCTTGTTCCCTCCTCTCTTGTTTCCCCTATCTCTTGTTCCCCTCTCCTGTTCCCCTCACCTGTTCCCCCTCTCTCTTGTTCCCTCCTCTCCTGTTCCCCCTCTCTCCTTTCCCCTTTCTCCTTTCCCCCTCTCTCCTGTTCCCTCTATCTTGCCGCTCCTCCCCTCTCTCCTGTCCTCATCTCCCCTCCCCCTCCCCTGCCCCCCTTTAATTCATCCATTTCCTTCCTCCCCCACTGTTTTCCTCACCTTTCCTCCCTTCCCCTCTTTCCCTACCCTCCTCTCTTTCCCTCCCTCCCTCTCTTTCCCTCTCCCTGCTCTTTCCCGCGTTCTCCTCCAGTCGGTTCTCGTCGTTCACGATCTTCTTCCACCACCACCGCCGGCAGCCAATTACGTGTCACCTTGCCGCTGACGTCACGACGTCGCGTCGCCGTCGCCAAGCACGCGTCTATCTCCAAGACGACGGCGTCACGGCCGCAGAATGTAATGTCATTAATATTCGCGGATTTTTTTTTTCTCCCCCGTGAATAACGTTGAAGGTTGAGGCTGAAGATGAGGTTAAAGTTGAGGTTGCCAGTTTCTTCAGAGGAACCAGATACTCGCAAATGTTCTTCTGTTAATTTGAGGTCGAAGTTGAGGTTGCCAGTTTGTCCAAAAAGAACAAATGTTCTTGATGTTTTTCAGTTAATGTTGAAGAACCAGATACTCGCAAATGTTCTTCTGTTAATTTGAGATAGAAGTTCAGGTTGCCAGTTCGTCCAAAAGGAATAATTGTTCTTGATGTCCCTCAGTTGATGTTGAAGAACTGAATGATCTTCTGTTGAAATTGAGGTCGAAGTTGAGGTTGCCAGTTTGCCCAAAAGGAACAAGTGTTCTGAATGTTCTTCGGTTGATGTTGAAGAACTAAATGTTCTTCTTCGGAGGAGTTCGGGGGTGCCCACTTCGCCCAGAGGGACCCAAATGATGTTCCTCTCGCCGTTGGGAGCGAGAAGGTCCTCCCTAACGAGCTCTTGTCGAGGACTTTTACTGCTCGTAGTTTACGATCTCGTAAGGCGTTTACGTCAGGCTTACGACCTCGTCGGGAATGTGATCCTCGTAACATGACTGAGCCAATTGATATATACATACATATATAATATATATGATATACATATATATATATATATATATAATATATATAATATATATGTATATAATATATATAATATATATGTATATAATATATATATATATATATGTATATAATATATATATATGTATATAATATATATATATGTATATAATATATATATATATATGTATATATATATGTATATATATATATATATATATTTATATATACAATATATATATATATATGTATATAATATATATATATATATATATATATGTATATAATATATATATATATATGTATATAAATATATGTATATATATATATATATATATATATATATATATATATATATATATATATATATCAGACAATCCTTGACAGTGGCGCACGGGATTCGAACCCGCTGAATCTGGACCCAAACTTCCAAGACACCCTCCTTAAGTTTGGGTCCAGATGCAGCGGGTTCGAATCCCATGCGCCACTGTCAAGGGTTGTCTGATTGATGTCGCTGTTCACTAGCAAATTTCTCATATATATATATATATATATATATATATATATATATATATATATATACATATATATATATATATATATATATATATATATAAAAGTACGGCCTTTAGGGGGTTGAGGAGAGCTATGCGATCTGTGTGAGTGCTCGTGCGCACGCGCGAGGCCATGGAACAGCTTGATCAGGATACCCATCAGGAAGGGCTCGAGGGCCAAGGTCGCTTCGAGGTCGACCTGGAGAGAGACGACGGATGGAGCTGATCATAATACCAATAATAACCATGATTATTATTATCATCATTATTATTATTATTATTATTATTGTTGTTGTTGTTATTAGTTTTATTGTTATAGTTGTTTGTTTTATTATTAGTAGTATTTATTATTATTGTTATTATTGTTATTATTATTATTATTATTATATACTTTTATTTTATTATTTTATTTTGTTTTATTTTATTCATATATTTATTTGTGGGGCTGCTGGAAAAAGCCTAGAACGCAACCTCCTTCACCCCTTAATTGGTTGTGTTCTTGAGCATTCGTAGGCCAGGAGTGTGTCTGGTCACAACGATACATGTCACATCACGGCTGAAAAACAACGTTTTTTCTTTTGTAGACTCTTCCAGCCGTCCTCTTAAAAACAAATATATATCTTGGACTCGTCACGTAAGAGGGGCGATGGAGTACAAGGGTAGGGGTTGATGGGCGGGTGGACAAGAGGTAGGGGGGGGAGGGGGAAGGGGAAGTGGAGTAGGTGGAAAGGTAGGAAGGGGAGAGGGGGAGAAGGGAGGGGGAGCTGGTTGAGAGGGGAAGGGGAGGTGGAGAGGGGGAGAGGTAAAGGAGGGGGAGGGGGAGAGGTAGAGAAGGTGGAGGAGGAGAGGTAAAGAAGAGGGGGAGGGGGAGAGGTAGAGAAGGGGAGAGGGGGAGAGGTAGAGAAGGGGAGAGGGGGAGAGGTAGAGAAGGGGAGAGGGGGAGAGGTAGAGAAGGGGAGAGGGGGAGAGGTAGAGAAGGGGAGAGGGGGAGAGGTAGAGAAGGGGAGAGGTAGAGAAGGGGAGAGGTAGAGAAGGGGAGAGGTAGAGAAGGGGAGAGGGGGAGAGGTAGAGAAGGGGAGAGGGGGAGAGGTAGAGAAGGGGAGAGGTAGAGAAGGGGAGAGGTAGAGAAGGGGAGAGGGGGAGAGGTAGAGAAGGGGAGAGGGGGAGAGGTAGAGAAGGGGAGAGGTAGAGAAGAGGGGAAGGGGAGAGGTAGAGAAGAGGGGAAGGGGAGAGATAGAGAAAGGGGGAGGGGGAGAGATAGAGAAGGGGGGAGGGGGAGAAGGAAGAGGAAAGGGGGGAGAAGGGGGGGAGAGGGGAGTGTAAGTGGGCAGGGGGAGGAAGGGAACAAGATGCAGGGGAGAGTTTGCTACTGAAGCACCACCAGGAGGAGGAGGGGGAGGAGGAGGAGGAGGGGGAGGAGGAGGAGGAGGAGGAGGAGGAGGAGGGGGAGGAGGAGGAGGAGGAGGAAGAGGAAGAGGAGGAGGGGGAGGAGGAAGAGGAGGAGGAGGAGGTACAGCAGTAGCGGGAGGACTGTGAGGAAACTAATTGACGCATGTCGTCGTCGTCGTCGTCTTCGTCTTCGTCTTCGTTGTCCGTCTGAAGTGATTGGGCGGCCGACTCTCCTTGGTCGACGACGACGCCGCCTCCAGTTATGTGCCCAAGAGTACTTCTGTCTCTTCTGGTACGGTTCTTTGCGTGTCTGTCTTTTTTCCCTCTTTATCTGTCTATCTCCTCTCTCTCCTTTATCTCCTCTCTGTCTCTCTTTTCTCTCTCTTCTATCCCCTCTCTGTCTCTTTCTCCCTCTCTCCCTGTCTCTGTCTCTATCTCTCCCTCTCTGTCTCTATCTCTCTCTTCCTCTCTGTCTCTGTTTCCCTGTCTCCCTCTCTGTCTGTCTCTGTCTCTATCTCTCCCTCTCTGTCTCTGTTTCCCTGTCTCCCTCTCTGTCTCTCTGTCTCTATCTCTCCTTCTCTCTCTATTTCTCTCTCTCTGTCACACACACATACACACACACACACACACACACACACACACACACACACACACACACACACACACACACACACACACATAAACACACACACATAAACACACACACATAACTAACTACACTAAACTGGTATTTGTTTACCCAAGGTCGTACCTTTTCGTCGCAGTTTCTGTGTCCGTTCCTCTTTCAAAGTTGTGTCTTCAAGACTGTGTTGTCTTTTCCCCTTTCTTCGTGTCTGTTCGGGTGGCACGGCCTTCCCGTGTATCAGTTCACCTTTAGTAAGTCACCTGTTCAATCTAGCGTCTTTTCATAAAATTTTTCAGTCTTCAGAACATTCTCCTAATTTGGAATTTCCAAAAATCGCATATATCCAGTATTCGAAAGGATAATCATTCGAGGACGTACCACATTATGAAAGTTCTTTTGGTGATCTAGATTTTCTAGATTTATTTTTTTCCTCTGAATATTGTGAATTTTAGATTCACAACAGAAAGAGAGACGTCTGTGTTTGGATGTACCAAGACAGTCTCCCGGGAAGGTATAGGATCATCTTGGTGTCCGACCTAGTTATGGACCAAAAGGTCTCCTGTCGGCATGCTCCGCCTTCCCCATCCATACAGAAACTGACCTTAGAAGCTGGGCTTTGTTCCCACAGTATGTGGATGAATCTGCATTTTCTTCGCCAGAAAAAAAGAAATGTTTATTCGAAGATATAAATTATATCGTGACGTCATGTCGTTCGAGAGCCGACTGCGTGACTCAAGGTCAAAGCTCATTTTTTCTTCGATCATACCTTGATTCGCCAACAAAGCGCAGACTCTTAGGCGCTTTTCACACGTGTCGACTTTTCGCCGTGCGCCGTCGACGACACGACGTCGTGCCATCAACCATGGGTGTCTAAGGACGCTCTCACACGACATGACCACGTGCGAAAGCACCCACAGACATCCACTGTCATTTCAAAGAACGACGTCGGGTCGTGAACAGCACACGGCGAAAAGTCGATACGTATGAAAGGAGCTTTAGGGCGTTCGTGAACCCCACAACTTCCCAGAAGTCTTGCCACAGTTGCATCACAGTCGTAAGTGTCGTATGTCGTACGTCGGTCGTAAATGAGTGTCGCTCAGTCAGACGAGTCGTGATGGAGTCGTAGCGTGTCGTGATGGAGTCGCCGCTTGTCGTCGTGACGCAGTCGCCTCTTGTCGTGTCGCACTCGCCTCTTGTCGTGACACAGTCGCCGGAAAAAAAAAAATCACGACTGAAGTCTTGGCCAATCGATTATCATATCCAAATACTCCCATTAATTACCTCGCAGGTCTCGACACCGTGAGGGCTTTTTGAGAAACTCTGAACGCGTATGAAAAGACTTATAGTTGTCATCCGTAGCGAGATATCGCAAGGTTGTCTCGCCGAAGTCTCTAGGGGTTCCCTCCACCAGGTGTTCTGGTTCATGGTCCGGTGTTCGGTTTTTCTGAGCACTTCCTCGAAAGGAGACTTGTCCAATCACAGTTTTGGTAGGAGTTCGTTGTCCTCCACGAGGAGCTCTTGATCAAAGTGTTCCCAATGTCCAAACTGGTCTCTCCGGCTGATCCAGGGTTGAATACAGCAAAGCCTCTCCCTCTTCTTCCTCCTCCTTCTTTCCCTTCTCCTCCCTTCTCCTCCCTTCTCCTCCCTCTCTTCCTCCGTCCTCCTCCCTCTCTTCCTCCGTCCTCCTCCCTCTCTACCTCCTCCCTTTTCCTTCGTCCTCCTCCCTCACTTCCTTCTCTTCCTCCTACATTTCTTTCTCTCCCTCCTCCTCCTCCTCCTCAAGCCACCTTTTGTATACCAAAAGGAATCTGGGTATGAAGGCTTTGCACCCTCAACTGGCCGTGTCACAGGGAAGGTCCATGGTGAGTGTCGGGGACGCTCCACCAGTGTGTTTCCTTGGGCGGTTCTTCGTGAGTTCGTGGGGAGGTCTTGGTGCATTTCCAGAACGTGGTGCCCTTCGTGGACGGTCGTGTCCTAGTCGTGGCTCAGAAAAAAACGTTTAATTTCAAAATCGAAGACTCCTATCTCCGTCGTCTCGCCATCTTGTCGCATTCTTGAGGACGTCAGGACCGATCGTGACGCATTCGTGACTCTGGGCTACGGGGGTGCGACCTGATGACAAGGAGCTGAATGGGCTGCTGACTCCTTTTCTTTTTTAAAATCCCTCTCCCTTCCTCCTCCTCCTCCTCCTCCTCCTCCTCCTCCTCTTCCTGGTCTTCCTCCTTCTCCTATTCCTCTCATTCCTGGTCTTCCTCCTTCTCCTATTCTTCCTCCTCCTCCTTCCTGGTCTTCCTCCTTCTATTCTTCCTCCTTTTCCTTCCTGGTCTTCCTCCTTCTCCTATTATTCCCCCTCCTCCTCCTCCTCCTCCTCCTCCTTCACTTCCTCCTCCTCCTCCTTCATGTCAGCATGTCTCTGCTGCTGTTGGTAGTGGGTGCACATGAATGGTTTTGGCAGTGTACCTGTAAACCCAGACTCTTTTGTGTCGAGTTTTTTTTTTTTCTGCACCTGCGTCTTGTGTCTGAGAAGATGGAAGGAGATAGGAAGGAGGAGAGACATCGTAAAGAGGAAGTAAGGAGCTGCGGGTGCCGTTTAAGGCGGATAGTTTGATACAGTTGGAAGAGAGGGGCAAAGATAAAGTTCAAGAGTATTGGAAGGAAATAAGAGAGTCTGAGATAGAGTCTGAGATGGTGTCTGGGATAGTGTCTGGGATAGAGTCTGGGATAGAGTCTGAGATAAGAGTCTGAGATAAGAGTCTGAGATAAGAGTCTGAGATAAGAGTCTGAGATAAGAGTCTGAGATAAGAGTCTGAGATAAGAGTCTGAGATAAGAGTCTGAGATAAGAGTCTGAGATAAGAGTCTGAGATAAGAGTCTGAGATAAGAGTCTGAGATAAGAGTCTGAGATAAGAGTCTGAGATAAGAGTCTGAGATAAGAGTCTGAGATAAGAGTCTGAGATAAGAGTCTGAGATAAGAGTCTGAGATAAGAGTCTGAGATAAGAGTCTGAGATAAGAGTCTGAGATAAGAGTCTGAGATAAGAGTCTGAGATAAGAGTCTGAGATAAGAGTCTGAGATAAGAGTCTGAGATAAGAGTCTGAGATAAGAGTCTGAGATAAGAGTCTGAGATAAGAGTCTGAGATAAGAGTCTGAGATAAGAGTCTGAGATAAGAGTCTGAGATAAGAGTCTGAGATAAGAGTCTGAGATAAGAGTCTGAGATAAGAGTCTGAGATAAGAGTCTGAGATAAGAGTCTGAGATAAGAGTCTGAGATAAGAGTCTGAGATAAGAGTCTGAGATAAGAGTCTGAGATAAGAGTCTGAGATAAGAGTCTGAGATAAGAGTCTGAGATAAGAGTCTGAGATAAGAGTCTGAGATAAGAGTCTGAGATAAGAGTCTGAGATAAGAGTCTGAGATAAGAGTCTGAGATAAGAGTCTGAGATAAGAGTCTGAGATAAGAGTCTGAGATAAGAGTCTGAGATAAGAGTCTGAGATAAGAGTCTGAGATAAGAGTCTGAGATAAGAGTCTGAGATAAGAGTCTGAGATAAGAGTCTGAGATAAGAGTCTGAGATAAGAGTCTGAGATAAGAGTCTGAGATAAGAGTCTGAGATAAGAGTCTGAGATAAGAGTCTGAGATAAGAGTCTGAGATAAGAGTCTGAGATAAGAGTCTGAGATAAGAGTCTGAGATAAGAGTCTGAGATAAGAGTCTGAGATAAGAGTCTGAGATAAGAGTCTGAGATAAGAGTCTGAGATAAGAGTCTGAGATAAGAGTCTGAGATAAGAGTCTGAGATAAGAGTCTGAGATAAGAGTCTGAGATAAGAGTCTGAGATAAGAGTCTGAGATAAGAGTCTGAGATAAGAGTCTGAGATAAGAGTCTGAGATAAGAGTCTGAGATAAGAGTCTGAGATAAGAGTCTGAGATAAGAGTCTGAGATAAGAGTCTGAGATAAGAGTCTGAGATAAGAGTCTGAGATAAGAGTCTGAGATAAGAGTCTGAGATAAGAGTCTGAGATAAGAGTCTGAGATAAGAGTCTGAGATAAGAGTCTGAGATAAGAGTCTGAGATAAGAGTCTGATGAGATAAGAGTCTGAGATAAGAGTCTGAGATAAGAGTCTGAGATAAGAGTCTGAGATAAGAGTCTGAGATAAGAGTCTGAGATAAGAGTCTGAGATAAGAGTCTGAGATAAGAGTCTGAGATAAGAGTCTGAGATAAGAGTCTGAGATAAGAGTCTGAGATAAGAGTCTGAGATAAGAGTCTGAGATAAGAGTCTGAGATAAGAGTCTGAGATAAGAGTCTGAGATAAGAGTCTGAGATAAGAGTCTGAGATAAGAGTCTGAGATAAGAGTCTGAGATAAGAGTCTGAGATAAGAGTCTGAGATAAGAGTCTGAGATAAGAGTCTGAGATAAGAGTCTGAGATAAGAGTCTGAGATAAGAGTCTGAGATAAGAGTCTGAGATAAGAGTCTGAGATAAGAGTCTGAGATAAGAGTCTGAGATAAGAGTCTGAGATAAGAGTCTGAGATAAGAGTCTGAGATAAGAGTCTGAGATAAGAGTCTGAGATAAGAGTCTGAGATAAGAGTCTGAGATAAGAGTCTGAGATAAGAGTCTGAGATAAGAGTCTGAGATAAGAGTCTGAGATAAGAGTCTGAGATAAGAGTCTGAGATAAGAGTCTGAGATAAGAGTCTGAGATAAGAGTCTGAGATAAGAGTCTGAGATAAGAGTCTGAGATAAGAGTCTGAGATAAGAGTCTGAGATAAGAGTCTGAGATAAGAGTCTGAGATAAGAGTCTGAGATAAGAGTCTGAGATAAGAGTCTGAGATAAGAGTCTGAGATAGAGTCTGAGATAAGAGTCTGAGATAAGAGTCTGAGATAAGAGTCTGAGATAAGAGTCTGAGATAAGAGTCTGAGATAAGAGTCTGAGATAAGAGTCTGAGATAAGAGTCTGAGATAAGAGTCTGAGATAAGAGTCTGAGATAAGAGTCTGAGATAAGAGTCTGAGATAAGAGTCTGAGATAAGAGTCTGAGATAAGAGTCTGAGATAAGAGTCTGAGATAAGAGTCTGAGATAAGAGTCTGAGATAAGAGTCTGAGATAAGAGTCTGAGATAAGAGTCTGAGATAAGAGTCTGAGATAAGAGTCTGAGATAAGAGTCTGAGATAAGAGTCTGAGATAAGAGTCTGTGGGGAAGGAAAATGTATATATTTTTCTCAGACACTTCATCCGTTATCCGCACTACGAGGTCGCTAGGCCTGGATGTCTTTGTCGGAAAGTGTTGAAAAAGGAGCAACAGATTGTAGAAAAGACGAGGAAAGTCGTTAAGGCGCAGAAGCAGCCAGGAATTGGAGGAATACCACGATTGAGGAGGAAAGGTACTAAAGAAAAGGGGGATTTGGGAACGGAGAGGGGAAAGAGAGAGGAAAATACTGAAAGGAAACGAGAGAGAGGCTAGGAAGAGGAGAGAAAGGTGGATTTGGGAACGGAGAGGGGAAAGAGAGGGGAAAACACTTTAAGGGGAAACGAGAGAGAGATTAAGAAGAGGAGAGAAAGGGGGATTTGGGAACGGAGAAGGGAAAGAGAGGGGAAAACACTTTAAGGGGAAACGAGAGAGAGACTAAGAAGAGGAGAGAAAGGTGGATTTGGGAACGGAGAGGGGAAAGAGAGGGGAAAACACTTTAAGGGGAAACGAGAGAGAGACTAAGAAGAGGAGAGAAAGGGGGATTTGGGAACGGAGAAGGGAAAGAGAGGGGAAAACACTTTAAGGGGAAACGAGAGAGAGACTAAGAAGAGGAGAGAAAGGTGGATTTGGGAACGGAGAGGGGAAAGAGAGGGGAAAACACTTTAAGGGGAAACGAGAGTAAGAAGAGGAGAGAAAGGTGGATTTGGGAACGGAGAGGGGAAAACACAATAAGGGGAAACGAGAGAGAGACTAAGAAGAGGAGAGAAAGGGGGATTTGGGAACGGAGAGGGGAAAGAGAGGGGAAAACACAATAAGGGGAAACGAGAGAGACTAAGAAGAGGAGAGTTGGAGTTACAGTAACTAAAAAAGAGGAGGAGGAAGTGAGTGACTTATTAAAGGGTAATACGAGACATCTTCAGGGGTTTGGAGGAGGGAGACAAGAAGAGGAGTTTGAGTTTGGGGAGAGTTGATGAAAAATGGAAATCGGAGGATTAGGTTGAAAGTGGCATGAAAGTGGATGGACGTGATTTATCCATTATCTATTTATTTATCTATTTATCTATTTTTATTTTTGTTTATTGGTACAGAGATCAATACTTTATCAAGTAAGGAATCATGTTTGAAAGCTTTGTACGCGTCTTTTCTTCGTTGTTTTGACGAAGAAAATCCTCGAGTGAGTTGGAGGAAGACAATGCGGAGGCGGAAAGAACCCAGGAGGATTACTTGCCAGAGGATTCCGTGATCCCACAGACCCAACGGTTCCTCTAAGGCAATCAGCCTCTACGCGAAGGAATGAGCAAGGGGACGCACAGAAATAAGAGAAGGGAGCCTGGGAGACGGGGAAAGAATATATATATATAATATATATATATATATATATATATATATATATATATACAGATATATGTATATATATATATATATATACAGTATATATATATATATATATATATATATATATATTTTTTTTTTTTTAATAGAAAGTATGTGTTCAAAAAGAATTCGTTTTTTTCTAGATTTTTTTTTTTTTTTTTTAGAAAGTATGTGTTCAAAAAGAATCCGTTTACTAGAAGGAATGTTTTAAAAAAGAATCCTTTTTTCTGGGTGGGGTGGGGGTTACTAGAAGTTGTGTTCAAAAAGAATCCGTTATCTTCAGCACTCTAAATGTCGAATTCCTTCAGTCAATATTTCTGAAAAAAAACTTTGATATTGTCAATAAACTTTAGTAACTCAACGACTCGGGACTGTAAAGTTATTAATAAATTACTGAA
>NC_134805.1:9383042-9478042 GCF_046742065.1 Oratosquilla oratoria
CAGCAGCATCGGCGTCTTCGGCCTCAGGAAGCGGCCAAGGAGAGCGCGAGGAGGAGGAAGAAAGAGGAGGAAGGAGGAAGGAGGAGGAAGAAGAAAGAGGAGCAAGAAAGAGGATGAAGGAGGAGGAAGAAGAAGAAGGAGGAGGAGGAGGAGGAAGAAGAAAGAAGAGGAAGGAGGAAGAAAAAGGAGAAAGGGATGAAGAAGGAGAAGGAAGGAAAAGGAGGAGGGGAAGGAAGAAGGATGAGGAGGAAAAGTAAAGAGGAAGAAGAAATGTAAAGGAGGAGGAGGAAGAATAAGGAAGAAGAAGAAAGAGGAAGGAGGAGGAGGAGGAGGCCGAAGAAGGCCGGGAGATATAGGGAGCGATAAGGAAGAGTCTGCGAAACAAAGGAGCTGCTGGACCGAAGGGGTTGGGCCCGTAGGTAGGGGGTGATTATGGGATATCTCTCTCTCTCTCTCTCTCTCTTTTTTCTCTCTCTCCCTCTCCCTCTCTCGCTCTCTCTTTTCCTCTCCCTCCCTCTCCCTCTCCCACTCCCTTTTTCTGTGTGTGTGTGTGTGTGTGTGTGTGTGTGTGTGTGTGTGTGTGTGTGTGTGTTGGTAGGTGGGTGGGTGGGTGTTTGTTTATATCTGAAACGAATAAAAATATCAAGAAAGTAGAGAGAGAGAGAGAGAAGAAGAAGGATAAGGAGGTTGGAAGTGGTGAAGATGGTGATGGTCCAAAGGGGGGAGGGGGAAGGGGGGAGGGGAAGTGATGACTAGAACCCTCTTGGAGATTCCGTTTGAAGTGCGGGAAAAGTGCCCATTCTCTCTCTCTCTCTCTCTCTCTCCTTCCTTTTAACAACGGAGTACAGAGTCAGAAACTGTAGGAAAATAATGATTTATAAGCAAACAGTTTTCAATAAAGTCTCTTCGTAGGATGAAATATACGATTTTTGAAACTCGAATATACGTTTTTCTTAAAGAAATGATGAGGAAACCTATCTCTTTTAAGCCTCCATTACCCGCCCGCCCTTTTTCTTGTTTGTAGTGAAAGTATTCGTTCATCGACCCCCAAGATGTAGTCGTTAAACGCTTGTGTGTGTGTGTGGGGGTGAGGGCTGGAGTACCTAGGGGGGGGGGGTTGTCCCGAATGAACCCCCCACCCCCAAAAGTAGTTGAGTAGAATTAAGAAGCGACAGCCAAAGTATATTTATGCCTATTTATTTTATTTTATTTTTTATGTTTATTCAAGACTTGTTGACGCCACTGTCAGAGAATGAGATAAGATGGACAGACAATCTGTATACTTCGACCACTGTCTGTGGTCTTCTTCATCATTCTGCTAAAGAGGACCACAGATAGTGGTCGAAATATACAGATTTTCTGTCCATCTTATCTCATTCTCCGACAGTGTGTAAGTCTTATTTTACAAATGTGCTGCTACATTAAACCTTCCTTACATTTACTTATTTATTTATCTATTTGTCTTTATATATTTCATCTATTCACCATCTCTATTGATCGTTTGATTTGTCTGTTTATTTATTTCTATTTATTTTTGTGCCCCCCCGGGCTGAAGAGGTCGAGTGTGTTATGTCGAACTGCAAGACGAAAGTGAATCTGTCTCTTGGAAGTCGACCCGTAGTGCTTCCTGGAAACTGGAAGGAGAATGGCTGGAAGCCAGATATGCCACCAGGAAGCTACGGCCATTCCGGAATTATCTTCCGGACTGTCGCAAGGCTGAGGTCCGGGAGAGTGCCATCTCCGCAAACCTAAAAAAAAAAAAAAAAAAAAATGATAATTAAATAAAAACATATAAATAAAATAAAATAATAACTAAGTAAAATAAAGTAAATAGATAAATAGATAAGATAATAATAATTGATGATAATAATAATAATAAATTAATCAACACGCCACAAGAAGCTGCGTCCTCATTGTCGGTTACTTGGGGGTTGCGGGTCTACAACATGCCTGAGCCAGCAGATTGATTGGTCCAGCAGCAGCTCGAACCTCGGGGGGGGGGGCGCCTGACGATTTATTTCATCTCTATGGCGGCCCGCTTATGATACATATTTCTTCTGTCAAAGCGATCTGCTATGAAATCCTTTGACACAGGCGTTAGATAAATGACGAAAATTTGTTTTCGGGGCCTAGTTATTCTTAAAGGTTGAGTCCAGGAGTATCTGGGAGTCGTGTCTCTATTGTTTCGGATAATGTCATGGACCGATCGGTCCACCGGCGCTTCTATCCTTGTTTGTACCGAAGCGGTGGTCTCCAGACACAAGTCTTCGGCGCCAAAACGTTTCCCTCCAAGAGGAAGAGGAGGAGTAGGAGGAGGAGGCGGCGGAGGAGGAGGTGTAAGAGGAGGAGGAGAAGGAGATGTAGGAGGAAGAAGAGGAGGAGGAAGAAGAGTAGGAGGAGAAGGAGGGGGAGGCGGCGGAGGAGGAGAAGGTGTAGAAGGAAGAGGGGGAGGAGGAGGAGAAGGAGGTGTAGGATGAAGAAGAGGAGGAGGAGGAAGAGGAGGGCGGGGCATGTCTCTTGTGGATGATTGACCGTTGGCTTCTCATATGGGAGCCTCGTCCTCGGCAGTTGCCAGGGGGAAGAGGGAGGGGGGGGGTGTTCAGTGGCGGGGGGGGGAGAGGGGGGAGGGGCACGAGTACAAAGGGTGAAACCGTTTTTAGACAAAATAATGGGAAAAAAGGGGAAAAATGTGAGATGGAGTCGTTTGATGTTTTTCGTTCTGCATTCGAGCGAGTTCGGAGAGTTGTCGGCGGCGTTGGGGATGTGTCATGTCGGTCTCCAGTATCCAGATCCTCACTGGACAGATGGATGTGACGCGTTTCGGATGTCGTCGTTCGATAACCAGCGCTTCCTTCCATGGCTGGGGACGTTATCGCTATATTATTTATTAAATTTTTTTTTATTTGTTTATTTTTTATTTTATTATTTTTTTTTTTGAGAGGGGGGTTGTTATCCAAGAACGCTGCGTGACTCTACTCCGGAGGGGTGAAATCAAAATGCCTCAATGTCCTATTGCATAAAACGTGTAGTCGGCACCCCATATGGCGTGTATATTTATGTATGTTTGTATGTATATATATAAATGTATGCATGGAACAATATACATAATTATATTTTTGTATTTTGAAGATAATATTCTTACTTGTGTATAGAATGTTATGGTTCGACATTACTTTGCTTATACAAGTGTAACTTTATTTGCTATTTGTGATTATAATTCTCATGCAATAGCTATCACGCACGTGTATTTTTTTATTTTTATTTATCTATTTATTCATTTATTATTTTGTTTATTTTATAAATATATTTATTCATTGTTTATTTACTCGTTTATTTTTTTTGAAAAATGCATAACGTCAGGTGACGACGTTAATTCAGCGATCTGAGGGGTCTTGCCTATGGCTGAAATTCAATTATCACTACACTATGAGCCAGTACTCCAGCTCTGGTGGGCAAGGAATTGAACATGTGCGTGTGTGTGTGTGTGTGTGTGTGTGTGTGTGTGTGTGTATGTATGTATGTGTTTACCTAGTTGTATTTACCTAGATGTATTATACGGGAAAGGGAGCTATGCTCGTGGTGACCCGTTTTTGTATCTCGCATGATCGTTTGTTTTTAAATTGTTGTATTGTGTTTGCACACACTATTTCTTCATCCAATTTGTTCCATATATCTACCACTCTGTGTGGGAAGCTGTTCTTTTTCAGGTCTCTTCTGTAGTTATCCTTTTTGAGTTTCATTGCATGTCCTCTTGTTTTTCCTTTGTCCCGCTTTAATAAGTCCTCTCTATCAAGACATTCTTTTCCTTTCATAATTCTGTAGATGTGCGTGTGTGTGCGTGCGTGTAAGGTCACAGCATTACCTACAAATCGGGCCATATACGAGCTCTAAGCTCTCAGCCTGGAGGGTAATAGCAGTAGATCACGAGTCCAGCACGTGATCCAAGACAGTGTCGTATCACACCAGGTCGGGTACAGTTGCCTCCACTTGTAAGTAGCCACGGAGTCTGACGTCTTTCGGGAAGCTGTGGGAGGCGTGACTTTAGATCGTAGATCTACGACATGAAAAAGTAATTTACGACCTCGCAAAGCTTTCTAGAAGGTGCCAGACGCTGTAGTACTTAGGAGTGAACTTAATGGTACATTATTTAAACGACTTCCTGGAATTTTGTTCACAGTAGTATTAAAAATGTTTCACTACACCAGGAAAAAAGGACAGTGTATATATATATATATATATATATATATATATATATATATATATATATATATATATATATATATATATATATATATATATATATACATATGTATTACACACATGTGGCTATAGAAATTAGTCACGTTTATTACAGGACTCCTTGTTAAATACTGTTACTATACATTGCATTGATTTAAACAGTTGACCTCGGAATTGATGGAGTTCACTTCAATGGACGTGGGTTCCACACCATCAGCAACGTATTCCCGATTTCATATTTTTCTTGTGCTCACAAACTGCAGTTCATTGAAAGACTGACGTAAATTGAACCGTTTTTCTTTCCGCCCCCTAAGTTTAATTTGCCCCGACGCGGAAAAATATTAGACGCTCATTTATGATTTCTTGTCCATTAAATGGATTGGAAATTTAGTTTTGATTTGTTTTTTTCACCCCGTAAATTGATTAATTATTTTTTATTTCGACAGCGTGGCGGCAAGAGCGGCATCCGAATCCACGAGGACGCCGGCGGAGGCATTTACGTGACTGGAATCACGACCAGGAACCTTTCCAACGTGGAGGAAACCCTGGACTGTCTCCGGTCCGGCGCCCTCTCCCGGACCACGGGGTCGACCAACATGAACGCCCAGTCCTCCAGGTCGCACGCCATCTTCACCCTCCTCATCAAGCAGCAGCGCGTCGCCCAGTTCCAGGTGAGTTCGCAGAGTTCGGAGACTCTTCGAAGTACGCGTCGTGAGATTTTACTTCATCGAGATCGGAGGATCTTCGAAGTACGCTTCGTGAGATTTTCTTCGTCGAGATCGGAGGATCTTCGAACTCTTCGAAGAACGGGTCGCGACTCGGTCCTGGGTCGTGAGGTTTTCTTCGCAGAGATCGGAGAATCTTCGAACTCTTCGAAGAACGGGTCGCGACTCGGTCCTGGGTCGTAAGGTTTTCTTCTTGTGTGGCCGCGTTGCGAGGAGATATGTAAATGATAATGCAGTAATTATCATTATCGTCATCACCATGTGTGTGTGTGTGTGTGTGTGTGTGTGTGTGTGTGTGTGTGTGTGTGTGTGTGAGTGACACCAAACCACTGTTGCACATTTCAGTCTGGGGCGAATCAAGTTTTTTTCGTGACATCTTAACATCATCCATGCCATGAAATGTCACTCGTATTCATTAGCAATTTATGTCTCTCCCGTTTTCCTGTTTATGATTTTTGGCGACAGATGATATGATTAAAATAGCTACATCCTTTTCAGTCTTTGCTTTTTTCATGATTATTTAATCTTCCATGTTATAATCCCCTGGTGGTCTATTTTTCATTTGGATTTTTTTACGAGTTTATCTTTCTTCGTAATGAATTTCATCTTTCACATCTGGCTCCATTCATAAATTGTATGTAATTCGTGTAGCAATTCATAATCTTATTTAGATTTAAATCCTTTCGTGGTCTTCACATCATCAGCAAATAGGTTTGCGTAGCTACCAGCCATTCACCACATTGATGCATACCAAGAGCGTTACTGGCGCCAGTACTGATCCCTGTGGTACTCCACTAGTCCCTCCTCCCCACTTTTCATCGCTTCTGTCATCCAGGAAATCCTTTACCTATTCCAATGTGCTTCTTTTAAGTCCTACGTCTTCCAACCTCCGTATTAATCTTTTGTGTGGCACTTTGTTGCCTTTTCCAGGTCCAGCTATACACAATCCACCCAACCCTTCTTCATTCGCGTTCGTGTATAAATCACGGTCACGTCTAAAATGCTCATACCGGAGTAAGAAAGGTACAAGATCTGTACAATGAACAAGACAGTAAAAATTAGATAATTAGATCAAATAAAACCAAATCAAACTGGGTGGTCGTAATGGAAATAGCTTGAAGAACACCTTTTTTTTTATTGTGTGTGTGGGGGGGAGGGGGTTTAGTCGGACCAAGATGCTGTGGAGTGTTTTGCTGTGGGTTGGAAGACGGGGGGGGGGGGTGAGAGAAGTAAGAGGAGGTGGCAGCATGGGAAGAGGAAGTGGAGGAAGAGGAGGAGGAGTAGGAGGCAGAGAAGGATCGAGGAAATGATTAACAAAGAGGAGGAGAAAGGATCCTTCACACGAAAATATTCCCTTTGAGCTCGAAAAGTGAGCTTGCCGCCGCCAACGGAAGATGCGGCAGCTCGTGGGAGACCCAGCTGCTGCTGCAGCTGCTGCTCCAACCCACAGCAAAACACTCCACAGCAGCTTGGTCCGACTAAACCCCCTCTCTTCCCACTCCTCTTCCTTCTTTCACGCCTCCTCCTCCTCCTCCTCTTCTTCCTCCTTCCACGCCTACTCCTCTTCCTCCTCCCATGCCCCTTCCTCCTCCTCTTCTTCCTTTTCCTTTACCTCCTTTTCCTCTGTCTATTCGTCTTTCTCCTCTTCCTATTTCTCTTCTTCCTCCTCTTCTACTTCCTGTCCTCCTCTTCTACTTCCTGTCCTCCTCTACTTCCTGTCCTCTTTCTCCTCCTTGTCTTCATCTCCTTTTTCTTTCTCTTCCTTTCTCTTTCTCTTCTTCCCCTCCTCGTCCCCTTCATCTTCCTTCTCCTCTTCATCTTCCTCTTCCTCCTGTTCCTCCTCCTCCTCCTTGTATTCCATCTTCTGCTACCGTAAGTCTTTACTTTTTTCAATTTTACCTTATTCCCTTACACTGTTGTTACCTCCTTGAAGCTTACCAAGTAGAAAACCTGCAGCCCCACGGTATCCGGCAACGTTCCTTGGGCTCTCCTACAATTCTCTCTGGGAAGAAACTTTAGACTGTTTTCTGTAGTCACTAGCCGATAGTAGTAGGAGATCAGTCGCCGGTTGTCAACTCTCCATATGTGGAAAAATGTAAGAAATAGTTAAAGTTGATAGAGATCTTGGGGTCCGGCCCAGAGATCGAGTGCCAGGCCCTCGAGGCTGCACCTCCTGATGGGTTTTGCAGGATCACAACGAAGTACTCTATGTTGGGTCCACCTGAATCCCTTCTACAGCATTTGTGTCTGTAGATACACTTTTCCTCGGAACCTCTTCAGTTCTGACTCTGTTCTTTGCCGCCTTTCCCACAGGACCCGGATAACCCGGAGGACGTGCCCGAGTTCGAGACGCTGACGGCCAAGTTCCACTTCGTCGATCTGGCGGGATCGGAGCGGCTCAAGAGGACTGGAGCCACCGGGGAGAGAGCTCGTGAAGGCATCTCCATCAACTGTGGTTTGGTAAGTGCCTGACCGGTTCCCATGTTACCGGCAGCTGGTTGGGGTGTAGTGGATACCAGGTAAAGCCAGCTGGTGAATCACATGGTAGAAGCAAGTGACTGGGTGTTGTGAGTAGTTGTAAACAGCTGGTGACGATGCAGATACGTCTCAATTGGAGAATAGTCTTTGAAGGCAGGAACTTTATCGCTTGTAGCCTCAGAGGAGCAGAGCCTCTAGTATGGGGAACTAGTGATAGCCACCAGCCAGACCCTTGTACAAGGTGCAGCAAGAGGAAGTGCTAGTTTTGACGTCACTGGTGGCTGTCCTAGCACATAAGACAAAAATTATTTCATTGGCTGCTAACAAATACTGGGGTTAGATTAGATTTAGAAGAGAATGGAATTAAGTGACTGTACAACTAACATTTGCCTTGTAGAATATTATCGATATTTGTAATGTGTATATAAGTTTTATTTGTGTCACAGGTAAAACCAAAGAGTGAAATTAAACTGTACCTTCTTTCATTACAGCTGGCCTTAGGGAATGTAATTTCTGCTCTCGGAGATATTAGCAAGAAGGGGTGTCATGTACCCTACAGAGACTCCAAACTCACAAGACTTCTTCAGGATTCTCTTGGAGGTAATTGGTGAAGAGCTGAAGTATGTTTGTTTTTCTGTTGGAGGTTGTGTAAGGTACATGTGGAATATAATCCAGCACCACCCAATATTCACACATTGTAAATAACTGTACTGTACAATACTTCTTTTCTAGTGAATATTTCACTCATCCTTGGGGCTGTTGCCAAACGTCTTGAGATTGGTATCTAATTTTGATAGTGTTACTTAATTAATGATAGACTACTTATGAGGCCACTATAATTTCCTTCCACTAGGAAACAGCCGGACATTGATGATTGCCTGTGTTTCTCCAAGTGACACAGACTTCATGGAAACTCTGAATACACTCAAATATGCCAACAGAGCTCGTAATATTAAGAATCGTGTCACGGTCAACCAGGACAAGACCAGTAAGGTCTTGGCACTCCTTCGCCAAGAGATACAACAGCTGCAGGTTGAATTAATGGAATATAAGCAGGTAAGGAGATTTAGATGTCTTAGGTTCAAAGCTGTAATCAAGAGTCAATAAACGGACCCACCAGCTCAAGGTGGCTGAGCAGGTTAGGACATCGTTACTTGTGGTGAAGGTCAAGGGGATGGCAGTTCAAATCCTGCCACTGGCGAAGTTGAACCAAGGTCATGATTCATTAAATTCCACTCTACAAAGTCCTCTGTAAGGGGCACTTTCCTAGCCTTCTGATGGGAGGAGTTTGTGAGGTTAAACTATATCAATCAATCAATTATCAATCAGGCTCAGAGTTAAGAGGAAAGGAATTAGAAAGAAAATAATAGATGGTTGAGATGAGAATGATGTAGTAATGAGGATAAGCCAAAATATTCTATATATTTGATGACAAAGCAAGTTAGAGGGTCACATGTGATGAAATAATGTATGTCCGAGGCACTGTATGGCTATATAACTGAGAATATGAATAGTCATACATCAGTAATTCTGGAAAATTTCATTTGAGTAATACTGTACATGGCTATTTAAAGATACAAGATAAAGAAGACTTACCACACCCATTGATACTGTAATGATGTCCTTTTCCAGGGTAAACGCATTATGGGGGAGGATGGCTCGGAAGCCGTCAACGACATGTTCCATGAAAATCAGATGTTGACGAGTGAAGCAAATAACCTACGTACTCGCGTGAAGGCCCTGCAAGAAACTATCGATGTACTCACGACCAAGAACACGCAACTACTCGCAGAGAAGGCAGCAGGACAGTGGCTCAGTGGTGAGATATAACACTGAATGTCCTTTTTTATGATCAGCTGTTGTTTAGGGGGTCTCGGATCTAATTTAATCTATCGCCATTGCTCACTTGTTAAAAGCTAGTGGAACATGGGAATTTTAAACAAATTGTGAGCAACCTGTAAAGCAGTGGTTCCCAACCGGTGTGCCACGGCACCCAAGGGTGCCGTGAGATCAACTGAGGGTGCCGCCAAAATTCAGAGCAAAAATAATTTTTGTATTACCGACTCTCTCTGTCATTTATTTTTGTTCATTAAAGTAGCATCAGTGTAAAGATGAGTATTTTCACATTATCCAGGGACAAAATTTTGTTACACTGATGTTGAATCAACAAAATACTGACGAACTAGAATTTAGATTTTCTAATAAGGGTGCCGGGGATTTCTGGAAAGCTTGGCAAGGGGGCCTCAAGCCAGAAAAAGTTGGGAACCACTGATGTAAAGGATCATTACTAGATATCATCAAGTTTTGAGTCACAGTACAGTTTGGGGAACTTTATGATACAATAAATGTTAAATTAATAGAAAAATCTTTAAACAGCTGGTGAGAATTCGGACATGACCTCAGTGATCCAGGGCTACTTGAAGGAGACTGAGGAGCTAAGTGACAGTACAGTTTGGGGAACTTTATGATACAATGAATGTTAAATTAATGAAAAATATCTTTAAACAGCTGGTGAGGATTCGGACATGACCTCAGTGATCCAGGGCTACTTGAAGGAGATTGAAGAGCTAAGAGCAAAGTTGTGTGAAAGTGAGCATCTGTGTCAGCAGCTGCGGAAACAGGTCAACAACAGGACCAACGTCCCAGCCAGGTTGTCCATGTCACCGTTACATGTTCCTATGACAGGTAATATGAATATTTTTTTTATTGTTTTTCACTTTGTTCAGGAGGTGCTCAGATAAGAGGGAGGGTGGAGGGGTGTGGAGTGTATTCAGGGATAGAATGGGTGGAAGGAAATGATTTTATGCCTTTCCCTTTTTGGCTACCCCCCTTGTAAGGGGGAAAAAGCCTTGGTATATTTATGTATGTATGTACTTTGTTCAAGACAGTTGACAAGTGAAAAGGGAAGTTTTCATGCCTTTAGATGATAGCTGACAGACGTAGTGACACGTTGTATCGTAAAATATAGGAATAGGTATTAGCTTATGAAAGTTATTCTTAGTGCAGTACCTTACCTTTTGATGTTTTATGATAGCTAACAAAGACATAGAATGACCTTGTTCATGCTGTTTGGATTGGGTAAGGCTGAATACCTCCATTGTTGAAGCAAATTAAATATAACTTAAATTTGATTAACTTGATATGTTACAGATGAATAATCAGTCTACATATAAATATATCAGAGGGGAACTATGTCGTGACACATAGGTAAGATGAAAAAATCCCACTGTTGGAGAGAGTGAACGGACAAAGAATAGAATTAACCATATATTTCGACCACTCTCTGTGGTCATCTTCAGCAGACATGACCTTGTCTGCTGAAGAGGACCACAGAGAGTCGTCGAAATATAAGGTTAATTCTATTCTTTGTCTGTTTGCTTTCTCCAACAGTGGGATTTTTTCATATAGATATATATCAAAAAGTTTTTTCACCTATGAAAAGGGATGGCCAATAACAATGATAATAATTCATTGTTACTTTATGTTTCACTGATTGGAGGGCCAATGGGTCCTCTGCAAGAGAGGACTGAGGACTGGAGTAATGGATTGATTGACAGGGAAAATGCTTGATATGCTTAACATTTCTTCTAATACCAGGATTATTTGTACTTTATAATTGTACATATTTACTTTTATAATATTTAAGTGCGTAGCAGTAACGGTCAAGATAAGAGGGAGGGAAGAGGGTAAAGGGGAGTGGAGTATGTAGGGGATGGAATGGGTGGGAGTGGTTTCTATGCTTTTTCTTTTGGCTACCTCCTGTGTAAGGGGGGAAAAAGCCTTTAGTATATGTATATATGTATGTCTTACTGTGTCTTGCGACACTGCTTCTGACCCAGGGCAGTGGACAGGATGCAGGGATGACTTGTCATCCAGGAGGTGCCAAGATAAGAGGGAGGGAGGAGGGTGGAGGGGAGTGGAATATATAGGAAATAGAATGGGTGGGAGTGTTTTCTATTCCTTTTTCGTTTTGGTTACCCCCCATGTAGGGGGAAAAAGCCTTTGGTATATGTATGTATGTATGTATATGTACTTCCTTTTGGTAAACTCTTGATCCTTTCATTGTTCTTACCAGGTTCCATGATTGGTAACATGATGGGTGGTATGCAGGACAGCACCCAGAGTTTTGCCGAGCTCATTGAGGAAGCCAAGAGGGATCTCGGAAAAGATCTCAAAGCTTTTGAAAGGAAGAAAACTGTGTCAGGGGGAAGTGGGTCAGCAGATGAAGAGGACAACAATGAGGAGAATGAAGAGGAGCCACAAGAACAGGAAGAAGTAGAAGAAAGTTCAGATGAAAGTGCAGAGGACAAAGGTGAGGATGAGAGATGTAAAAGATGTATTAATTAATTGAAACTTGCAGAAATGACATGTAGCAGAACATACTTTTTTGAGTGTGGTGCTATACAAATACATATCCATTCCAAGTACAAATGATGAGTTTTATTTGTTTATTTTTATTTTAATTAATTCATTTTATTTTATTTCTATTTTATATAGTTTTCTTAGTTCAATTGTTTTTATTGTATGAAGATGGCAGTGCTTGTAGTAAAGCATTACATCTTGGTAGAAACTTTTTAGTACAAACAAGAAAGCCAAGATTATTTGAGGTAATTATTGTTATAATCCCATGGTTTCTTTTGAATTCTTTTTCCTTTTTCTTCACTTTTCTTTTTCTTCTTTCTGATGTGTGTGAAAGGGAACGAAATGCATTTATAGTTCCACTATATAAGGGAGAAGACTAAGTATGAAATGTTGTAGATTTAGAGGGATTGGTCTTCTGGGTGTAGTCAATAAAGTGTATAGGAGGGTGTTACAAGGATTACAAAAGATGGAAGGAGTAATTGGTGAGGAGCAGTGTGGGTTTAGGAGAGGGAGAGTGTGTGTAGATTTTTTTTTTCAAGACATATGCAAAAAGTTTTTGGCAAACAGTAAGGATCTTTATGTGGGCTGTCATAGATTTAGAGGTTTATAATAGGGTGTACAGAGAAGTGTTTTTGGGTGTTTTGTAGATGTATCAGGTAGAAAAGGTTTTTTGGTATATGTAATAGAGTTTGTGTCAGAGTTGGGAATGGAGAGATTGAATGGTTTGAGTTAGGTTATATTACCATGGTTGTTCAGTGTATACCATGCAAAATTTTGGGGCAGGAGAGTGAGGGTGGAGGGAAATGTAAAGTGAGCCAATTGTTTATGGCTAAGTCTGAGAATAGACTGAAACAGGGGTGGAGTTTGGGTGTGTGAAAGGAGGAAGCTGAAAATAAATGTGGGCAAAAGTAAGGTATGTACAGGGAGTGATAATAGTGGGTTTGAGGTGAGTTTAGAGGGTGAAAGGCTAGAAATGCTTAAAGAAGCATGGTAGTTGTTACACGGATGGATAGAGTTAGAGATGTGGAGGTGTGGCAAAGAGGAGGGATGGAAGAGAGCCATCAGACAAGGTAGATCAAAGAGTGCCGAGATGGTTGGGGCACATGGAGAGAACGGGTGAAGAAAGACTAGAAGAAAATGAGTGTGGGAAGCAGAAGTGAATGGACTGAATTTCAGAGGAAGACAAAGAATGAAATGAGTGGATAAGATGAAGGGGGCAAGGAAGTGAGTCTGCAAAAGATGGGTAAATGGACAAAGAGATGATGTGACCCAAAAGGAAGCTCTTCATGTCTGCTCCATAAATGATTTTGAATTAATGAGGTCCTGCGATGTGAACACTTTCTCGCTACAGAGGACTGGGTTGACCCTTCATTCATGAGGTGCTGAGATGGGACAGTGAATGGTGTTGGATGAGTGTGGTGTAGGCATATGCTTTGACTTGGCTACCCCTTTATAGGAGGGAAAAGGCTTTTTGGTGTCCATATATTAATTTTCTTTCTTTTTATTTATTTGTATTTATTTATTTATTTATTTTTTGTCCTTATTTTCTGTTATAGATTTGTAAATTGGGTGAAAATGAAGATATACTTGTTTACTTTTAGAGTGATCTTCATTCCTGCCTGACCAGGTGAAATGGAAATATCAGTTCAAGAAGTGAAATTAGACCTCTTACTTACCTAATTATAATAAACAGGGTAGGAGCTATGCTCATGGGCTCACATCCCTATATCCCCAGCCACTGATGTGGGCAGAAGCAGTGTATATCGTCACCCTCGTAAAGAAGTTGCCTAAGTAATTTTTCGTCAATGTCTGGATTTTTTTTTTTTTTTTTTTTTTTCTAAATCAAAAATTTTCATTGCTCCTTGTGGTACAATTCCCAATGTTTTATTTAGTGTCTGAGTAGGTTAGAACTCCGTTAGGAGGAACATTACATACATTTATAAAATAGATTTTTTTTTTTCGATTTCCTGAAAATTGGACAGATGACTTAGGCACTTTCTTTATGGGGCTGATGATATATCAAAAGGGTCTTTCCTACTTATAAGGGGGGGTTGGCCAAATCTAAACATACACTGACCCAACTCCCACCCACACTTGTCCAAAGAATCATTCATTGTCACTCCCATCATTTCGTGAATGGAAGGGCATTCCGATCTCCTGTCCTCGGTCAGAGGCAATGCAGCAAGGCACAGCACTTCCACAGCTGGGCCCAAAAGCCAAAACTGATTTAACCCAATTGCTTCATTACATGGCAACTCCCTATCCCTGTCCACTCAAGGTGATGCAGAGCAAACGACCCTTTCAGGCTAAGTCATTCACTCATCCTTTTACAACAAATTTTCACCCGCACCTAGTCTCCCTTCTACACTTGTTTTGCTAGTCTTTCTCCACTTGTTCTGTCCATATTCCCAAACTATCCCAGTATTCTGTAATAAACCCAATCTGCTAGCTGTCTACCCCAGTCGTTATTGTTGTTGTTGTTCCCTAGACTGTCTGTCCGAGCAGTCCCGTCTCCCCAAGGAATGCCACGGCCAGGACGGGATTTTCCCACAAATCCTTTATGGAGTGTATGTTATGTTGTTTGTGTGTGTGATTGCGTATAATGCATCCATGACATGTTGAATAGTATGGGATGAAGTGTTACATCCTGGGCATTTGTCCACAATGCAGTCATCCCGTCTCTTCTGGTAGCTTAGAAGTCTACTCCAGTTCTCCATCTTAGCTCCAGGGCTGAATCCTGTTTCTAGAAGTCCACCTGAAAAAAACTTTTTAGATATTGTACTCGGGTCTATGGTGCAAATATGAGGAATAAGAAAAAAAATCAGTATGCCAGAGTTCACTGTAGTAGTATTTACCTAGTTATTTACCTAGTTGTATTTTACGGGACAGGAGCTATGCTCGTTGTGACCCGTTTTCGTATCTCTCCACGTCCAGTTTAGTTTTGAACTCGTGTATAGTTCTGGCATTTACTGTTTCACTGTTCAGTCTTTTCACTTGTACAAGGGGGTTGGTTGAGTCAGACCATACACCTGCCCCTACATATCTCACATACATCCTAAAACCCATACACTGGCCCTCCCGCCGTAGCACCTCATGGATAGAGGTCATCCCAGTTCCGCTACCACACTGCTTGAGACAGAGGCAATGCAGAAAGGCTCAGCATTTCAACAGTGAATAGTAAATGGAGTTTAACTTAGGTATGTTTATATATGATAAGACATATGAGGAGAGACTGGAAAGGTGGGACTACCCACATTGGAGATGTGAAGAGAGAAATGATATTTACAACAGAGAAAGAAATAGAAGAGATGGACAGAGTGGAACTGTTAGTATGGGATAAAAGAACAAATAAGTCATACATACATATAACAAGGGCTTGTTCCCCCCCTTACAAGGGAGGTAGCCTAAGTCAAAAGGCATAATTCCATTCCCACTCTAATCCAATAGGTCATAGATGGCTTAAAAGATGGTGGGAAGCATAGCTTTTGACTTAGAAGACAAAGTTTGATAAACAGAGTCATAGGGACGAGACCCCATGAGCATAACTACAACCTTGTATACTCGAGTAAATACGATTGAATAAATACTCATAGCCAGAGGTCAGAAGCGCAAGCGAGTTGTTTGAAAAACTCTTGGTTCAGATCCTGTATCAGGCTACTATGGTACATACATATACCAAGGGCTTTTTTCCCCTTACAAGGGAGGTAGCCAAAAAACAAGGCACAAAAACCACTCCCACCCATTCCGTCCCCACTTACTCCACTCCCATCCATGGGAGCCACTATAGCGAATCAAAGAATCAGTCTACCTTTTCATACACCTTAAAGTGTCATGATAGGAATCTGCTTGGAATAGAATAGGCATTGCAGTTGATTCCAGGCTTGTTCATGAGCATGAGGAGGATGGAGTGAGAGGCAGGATATCCAAACATGGATGTTAATCTCACAGCACCATGACCTAGTAAGCATTGATGTATGTTGTGTAGTTTCAAGATTTATTGACATACAGTACTACCTCTCATTAACGGACATTAATTAGCTGTGGTTGCGGTGTTTTTGTTGTGTTTTCTGTGTTTTTGGTGCTGTTGTTTGGTGCTGTGCCATCACTATGCCACCCAAAAATCACTCCAAATGAACGGATTATTCACATCAACGGACACCGTTACCCCCCTATTAGTCCATTAATGAAAGGTAGTACTGTATTTTCACATGAATTTTTTTTTTTTTTTTTTTTTTTGCTTTTTTTTTTCAAGCTAAATCTATTTAATTAAAACTTTTACATCTTGACCATCCTGATTAGTGTATGGACTGGTGAAGGGATTTGAGGATGAACTTGTGATTAGAAACATGATTTTAAAAACATTAGAATGTGGGTGCTTTAGTATTTAGTGAATTTAATATTGCTTATCTATGTATATTTCTGCATGCTGAATTGTATCAGATAACAGCATTTTATGTCTGGAAGAATTGTATAAACTTTTGACATTACCATTTATATCCAGTTGATAGTGTAGCTATATCTGTTACTTCATAGAGAATTATAGGAAATCCTTGAAATGTCCTTGAATATTGAAATGCATTTTATGCCCAGTAGGAAGTTATATGATGTATATTTGATTTCTAACTACTGTAGGGACATTACACATGTCAGGGCTTGACATTAAGTTTGAAGCATTCCTATGCTCTAAGCGTATTTCTTTCTTAATTTGTTTTTCATGTTTAATCCCAATGCATCACATGTGCTCACTGGTAACAAGTAAGATCAAAGTCATAATGTTCATGTGAATCCACTGTAACACATCGGGAAGCATTTGTCCATAACCTGTTAGTGGCCCTGTAGTGTAGATGCAATGGCATTCTCAAGTTTTAAGAAATTTTTAGTGATCTGTTTGTTGTTGGAAGTGGAGAGTTGTAATTTAAATATTTCTCAAGTATGTGCTTTTGCTTTGGACTTCATCTAAGGTAGAGCCCTATGCTAGGTTAAACATTACATGTATAAACAGGAAAACTTAAAATACTTTCAGAGTCTTTTATGAAAAAACTTGGATGAAAATTATGATATGAAATTTAGGATTGTAAACAGTAATTTGCTGAATATTTCGGCTTTGAGCACAAAATTGGATGCATATTTGAAAATTCTTTGTTTATGAACTATCTAAAGGTTTGGACATATTCATGGTTAGATAGTAAGGCATGGTCAAATGTAAAGTTACAAGCACCTGATATGATAGAAACACTTGGCAATTTGCTGTATTGAACATACCAACTTGTAACAATGTATGCCAGACGACGTATGCTTGGTCACTGTTGAGGAGATGGCACTTAGCACATGCAGGAACAACACCTAGCCAAATAGCCATGTGCAAGTGGTCAAATGCAAAGAACATGCACTTAGACATATGCAGATATGCCAAGCACTTCAAAAAACAGTAAAATTGATCAAAAGTAAACCTTGTCCATGTCAGACAACTGTTATTGGTTTTGTACAACAGCAGCAACCTTAATGTCAAGCCCAGTGAAACCCACACATAACCTTTACCGTCATTGCTACACATTAACCATATTTTTAATCACTACCTTTTTCCAACCTTTTAAATTTTCTAGAATACCTCTTGATAATGAACTCCATTCTGTACTGTTCCTTATCACCCCATAGTATTCCTTGATCAAAATGTACATTTACAATTGCCAGACAATTTGAAACTAGATCATGTGGTTGGTAATTTAGTAAGATTAGCTCCTTAAGGATATATATTTATGTAAGGTATGATCCCAAGTAATGAAAACAGGAACCCATTTTAACTTGGTTAAAAAAAAAAAAAAAAATGGGGAGAATTATGTACAAGTTAGTGGTAAGTTTTCACATGTATTATAACCCCCAACCCCACCCCCAAACTGGGGTATTGATGACCTGGTTAACAAGCTGTCTATAGGGACTGTTTTTGTAGCACTTCTACAAACCAGAGCTACACGTGTGTCCGTATTATTTTAAAATCCATACTCCTAAAGGAATGCTGATACTTTCATGTCACCGGTGTTCCTACTTTATCAAGTCCCCTTGAACCTATTCTTTACCACTTAATGATTCTACTTCTTCCTGATCCCTCTGTGTTGGGAAGAGTGAAATGCCAATGTGGCCCTATACATGTCATAGAAGGTGATTGGTGACAAGAGACTCCTTGCTCTGTATTTTTTTCCAATGGAAACTCCAGGAGAATTAGGAGTGTAGGGGAGAAGGACTCCAACCAGAACCCTAGTAACTGGGTCATTAAATGTGTAAGGATGTGGTACAAATAAGAGTAAAAGGAAAGAGATTGGTAGTTTTTTTGAAAGAAGAAGGATGTGTTAGCATTGAGTGAAACTTGATTGAAAGGAAAGGGAGAGTTAAATTTTGAGTGTGTGGTAGGTATGGTGGGTCTCACAAGTAGTGAGTGGGTGAAGGAGGAAAGACTGGCACTGCTGGTAAGCAATTAAATAGGTAAGTGCATGGTGGAGTGGAGAGAAATGTCTTCAAGGATGACATTGAGGAAGATAGAATGGGAGGGGACAAGGAGAATGAGGGGACAGAGAGTGGGGTCACCGATTTAATGAAGCGGCCTTGCTGTGGATGTGCTGTGTCTTGCAACACTGCTTCTTACCCAGAGTAGTGGGTGAGATGCAGTGATGACCCGTCATCCAGGAGGTGCCAAGATAAGAGGAAGGTAAGGGGTTGGATGGAAGTAGAGTATGTTGGGGATAGAATGAATGGGAGTAGTTTTTATGCCTTTGTGTTTTGGCTACCTCCTTTGTAAGGGGGAAAAGGCCTTTGGTATATGGAGCAAGTGTGTTACTGAGTGGATGCTGCGAGATAGGAAACGTGGAAGAGGGAGACCAGACAGAAGGTGGAGAGATGATATTGAGAAGTTTGCAGGAGTGACATGGCAGAGGATGGCGCGGTCGTGTAAATCATGGAATACTATGAAGGAGGCCTTTGTTCAGCAGTGGACTCAGGATGGCTGATTTGATTGATGTGTGTGTAGAATGGGAGGTGCAGGTCTTGTGAGTGCATGTGGTTCTGGTAGTGAGGTTAAGAGGAAAGGGAGGATTCTTGGATTTATTCAAATATGGTGGTGTTATGGGATCTCAAGCTAGAGAAGGAAATAAGCCAGTGGAAGGTGTAGTAGGAATATAGTGACTGGAGATAGTAGTGAATGTAGTATCAGAATAGAACAGGAACATGGTATTGATTAATTATAATAGATTTAATAAAGAAATAGACCAGCTGAGACCAAAAATAGTTAATAGTTGAAGACAGGGTAAGGAATGAATTTAATAAACAAGTAAAAAAAATTTCAATAACATAAAAGAATTTAAGGCAAAGTTTCACACATGGTGATAGAGATAGGGGTACCCATGAACATATCTCTATCTCTGTATACCCTGTATTAGGTAAATATAATTTCCACAGACAGAGGTCTAGCTAGCCTGGAGCCTAACAGGATCTGTGGCCATCATATCATCACAAATACCCAAATAAAAAACAGAAGTACATACATACATAATATATACATATATCAAAGGCTTTTTTCCCCCTTACATGGGAGGTAGCCAAAAGACAAGGCATAGAAACCACTCCCACTCATTACATCCCCGACATACTCCACTCCCCTCTACCCTCTTCCCTCCCTCTTATCTTGGCACCTCCTGGATGACAGGTGATCCCTGCATCTTGTCCACTGCCAGAAGAAAATAAAACAAACATTTCACTAAAGCAGACTCTTATGCAGCTATACACCAACACAGGTTGGCAGTACAATAGGTATGGCCTTTCTGCCAAGCTGTTTCACATATCATTATGCACATATATTAAAGTGGGACAGAAGAAAAACAAGAGGACATGAAAAGAAACTCAAAAAGGATAGTTATAGAAGAAATCTGAAAAAGAATAGTTTTCCACACAGAGTGATAGATGTCTGGAACAAATTGGACAAAAAAATAGAATGTGCAAAAACCATACAAGAATTTAAGAACAAACTAGATGCTGAGAGATACAAAGATGGGTCATTAAGAGCATAGCTCCCTTCCTGTATAATAGAACTAGGTAAATACATACAGATTAATGAGCACTGGCAGCACACAGACATGAACATATCTGAAGGAGTAAGAACCTGGTGGAAGTCTGGGTGGGTGCACAATTTCTTCCCATATCTGGTGTCATAAGTCATTAACACCAAAGAAAAAACCACTGCAGCAGCACCAGCATTAACACCAACACTAAACCTGACACCAA
Organism: Oratosquilla oratoria; assembly: GCF_046742065.1. Lineage (NCBI taxonomy): Eukaryota > Metazoa > Arthropoda > Malacostraca > Stomatopoda > Squillidae > Oratosquilla > Oratosquilla oratoria. Next base: position 9,403,115 of record NC_134805.1, read on the forward strand.
CATTAAACTTGATACCAAATCAAAACCTGACTCCAAACCCGACATCAAACTTGACACTAAACCCACCAAACCCGACACCAAACCCGACACCAAACCTGACACCAAACCCGACACCAACCCGACACCAACCCGACACCAACCCTGACACCAACCCCGACACCAACCCCAACACAAACCCCGACACCCAGTACGACACCAACTACAACACTAACCACAACACCAGCCTTACTCTATATCCCACCCCACTTACTGTCACTTAGCACTAGTCCACCTTTCTCCATATTTCCTGGTTTCATACAGTTCCACCTGGTGCCATTCTACTCTGCCTGACTCCAGGAAACCCTGCTCCAGGTTTTCTCTTGTGACTGCATGCCACCTTGCCCATCTCTATCTACCTTGCTCTGCAGTAACCTTTATCATTGCATTAAATCATGTCAACTTACTTAGTATTATTTCATCTCTCTAAAGTACATAATCTTAAACTATGCTGCCTCATTAGTAACCCTTTCCTTGCAGTCTAGTTATGAGTCTCCAATTTACTTCCATCTTGTTTTTCGTTACATTTTTTGTAAACAACCCTTCTGACACAGTTCATATCATTCATGTACTTGATGTAATAAGCTAGTGGGTTCCATAATAGGTGGAACTCTTCTCTCAAAATTAATCCATTAACTGTGTGCAGTATAGACATTGTTTTGGTAACTGACCTCTGCTGTATAAGGTTGTTTTTGCCTAAACCCAACTGCATTAACCATTAAGGTAAGCTGTATAATATTCCAAGTTTGCTACAAAGCGTAGTACTCTAGCTTGTTCTCATTCTTCCCATTAACTGTGCAGACGATGAGGATGATTCTGATTATGAGGAGCGAGGTAATGCCACTGTGATTCCATTTGCAGACAAATCCGTTTTTTTAGCAACTTGTGCATGAATCTTTTTGTTGATTTTCCATGCAGTCCCATTGCAAGATCACTGAAGTTAATAAAACCAAACATAGCATTGAGCAGTTACAGTCTTCATTCAAATTGATAATTCCTAATTACTATATATGAAGTAGTCCATCAGTGTTAAGTAATTTGTGTAACATATACTTTCTCCTATTCCTACCATTCCAATTTAGTCTTGCATAAAGTGAATTGCTTAGGGACTGCATCTTATATTGATCCATTGTCAGTTTATCACCAGAGCACAGTAAATATGGCTTATTTTGCATGAATTTTTTTATAATGAAAGTCATATTGTAGTTAAGTGAATTGTTCAGCATCTAAAGAACTAGTATGTTTTTATCGTTGAGAGTTGAATAAGAAGTGGAGAGAAACTTGTAAACAAGTGAAAATGTTATAGATACAGGTGGTTACAGATTTTAAGCAATTACAAAGTATTACTTCTTAAGTGTAGTGATTAATTTTAGTCAGATTTTAAGAGTGTTGATTTTTTTTTCATAGGAATATAAAGTATACAATTAAGTAAAATTTTTGAGAGTAATTTACAGGTTTGAAACATTGACTGATTAGCTTATTTTTCTTCTTTTTTTCTCTTTGTACATGTGCATGCAAATTCTTGAATTGTATATATAAATTAGTTTCTGCTTCAACTGCACAGCACTGTGTGCCTTTAGAGCTAAGGAAAGTCCAGGTCCAAAATTGTTACATTTATTACAATGTCTGTATTATTCAGATACCCATTAATGATACTGAAACAGTGGTAGTGAAATTTATATTCTGTTGGTTGTTAACCTCTTGAATAAGAGTCAAATATTCATGTGCATGTCAGGTTGCCTGATGTACGATGATACATCAATACACGCATTACAATTGATAAAGTTACTGCTGTTATACTGACTCTTTCACCCTGAATGAATATAATGTCACAGAAAACATGATCAAGCCTGTTCACAAAATATGGAGATCACTTGACTACAGTTACAAAATAGATATAATCAGGAAACTGATGCCAGCATCCTTGTATACCCTACTCTTGGCTCATGATCCATACATGGATGTCAATATATTCAAGAGGTTGATAGGTTAAATAGTTAGAGAAGTTTGAGTAGAGATTTGACTTGGACAACTACAGCTCTGAAGGCCTGTCATTGTCATTGTATCATCTTTGTGTAATATGTAGGAGACCAGTCATGTGATTGATAGTTGTGGATCTTAAAAAAAAGAAAGGCTTTTGTAGACACAGAATGGTTATTCTAAACACTTCATATTTTACAGAAAATTATAATGAAGAATTAGCAGATCTCACGAGTGAGATCTCAATCAAGCAGAAGTTGATTGAGGGCCTTGAGCAAAGTCAGCGAAGATTAGAGATTATGAGACATCAGTATGAAGAAAAACTTAATGTCCTCATGAACCGTATCAAGGCCACACAGGAAGAGAGGGATAAGGCAAGTGGAAATTTTTATTTTGCACCTGAAACAAATTTGTTTAGATAACTGTTTTCTATATTCAATGTAATGTGTGGAAACTTAACCAAATGTGTTCATGAAAGGTAGGAAATGGCTAGTCATAGGAAAAGGAAACACCTGGCTAAGGAGGAACAGTTATGACAGGAATGTTGGTTTTTGCAGGAAGGAATTAGGATATTAAAGGCTGTAGTTTGAATCATGTTAGGAACACATGGATCCCTTTGTGACCATTGTGATGATAGTTACTACCATGAGTTTCATTGTAAATGTGCAGCACCACAGTAATCAGCAGTGGTCCATGGGGGTTCTGGGAAGAAACTGGACTGTTGTTTGGGCTTCATTAGTGTGAGACATTTTTCATGTCACGGGCTTGTAGTACAGTATGTGGTGGGGAGCATTCACCAGTTGTCAGCTGCCTTATCATCTCGATATAGGGTCATCCCTGACCCCTGCCATGCCACTCAGGTTGAAGACAATGCAGTGAGACATAGTGTGTCCACAGCAGGTTAGCTCTACTGCTCCATTATATACTGGCCCCCTCCTTGTTGACTTGAAATAATTCACAGAGTAGACAAGAAGAATTTTTAGATGAAATGAGTAACATCATTGTATACTGAATTATGAGTGTCATGGGAGGGATTGTTTTAAGTGAATAGTAAAGCAGAATTTAAGTTATTTGTAGATAACCTGGTGGAAACTGATACAGATTAGAGGTAGGGAAGTTACAAAACACATTGATTAATTTATTTGTAGCCTCAGGGTCTACCCTGAAGAAACTATACAAGATCTAGAAACCCAGCCATGGCCACTAAATAGATTCATAGATCTCATTGTGAGAATCCATAGCCCAATATAGGGACCAAGTATTAGCCAATACGGGTGTTCATTGGACAGAACTTGTGGAAAAGAAATAGTGATATTTTTGGTAGCATGAACTGTTGCTATGGAAGAGCAACATAGTTTGTTTGTGAAGCCAGGGAGCTGGTTTAGTATGAGATGGTATATGGAGATGTCTGATCAATATATATTGATGAAAAAATTGTATAAAAATAATTTGGAACAAATCTGCATATTTCATGGCTCTGTGTACTTGCAGGTCCTTGCAAACATCAAGCAGAGCACAGGTGGCGATGACAAGGTGAAATCTGTCAAGCAAGAATATGAAAGACGAATTACAAACATGCAACAGGAGCTGAAGAAGCTGCAGTCGGCACAGAAGGAGCATGCAAAACTAATGCGGGAGCGAACTCAGCATGAACGTCAGCTTCGAACGCTCAAATCTGATTTGGCAGAGATGAAGAAGAACAAAGTTCGGGTAAGTAGGACACTTGGGACAATTCTGATTAGAGCTGCCATGGAATGTTTTTATTTTATTTTTTATTTGTACATACATATATTTGTTTTTGTTTTGTTATCATTTGTCTGTTTGATTCTCATTTATTATTAGTTATATGTCAATTTATTATTATTTACTATTTATTTGTTTATTTATTATTTGACTATACTTATGCATTTATTTATATATTTTATTTGTTATTTACATTATTAGCTTTTATTTATTCATTTATTATTATTATTACAAATTTTTTTTTTCATCCAACCTAAATATGGACCAAAAGGTCTCCTGTTGGTATGCTCCGCCTTTGTAATCCTTTGTAATACCAATGGCTTTTTCCCCCTTACAAGGGAGGTAGCCAAAGTCAAAGGCATAAATCCACTCCCACCCATTTCATCCCCACACACTCCACTCCTATTCACCACCCCTCCCTCCCTCCCTCTTTTCTTGGTTTTTCCTGGATGACTGGTCATTCCTGCATCTTGCCCATTGCTCTGGGTCAGAAGCAGTGAAGCAAGACACAGCACATCCACAGCAAGGCTGCTTCATTTAATCAGTGACCCCCCCCCTCCATCCCCTCAAGCAGAAAAAGAGAAGATGGGGAAATACCCCATTTTGTTTATACAAGACCTATTACATGTATTGTCTTGCTCTTGCATGAATTTGTTGAATTTTGAACGTTCATATAGTAGATCTAGATGTATTATTTGGTCCTAATACATTTTATTTATGTGAAGGAAGATGTTGACTGTATATATGTGCCTTTTGACTTGACTACCTCCCATGTAAGAGGGATAAAGCCTATGGTACACAGATAGATTCTTTCCTCAGTCACTACATTTCTGTAATCTCATTTTCCTATTTATTCCAGTTAATGAACAAAATGAAAGACGAGTCTAAAGCAGCCAAACAACAGGATATGAGACGAAGTAGAGAAATTGCCCAACTAAGGAAGGAGTCTCGGAAACAGGAGAATTATATCAAAACCTTAGAAGCTGAGAACCGTCTCAAGAACCAGGTGCTCAAAAGAAAGACAGAAGAACTGGCAGTGCTGAAGAAGGTGCCCAAGAGGGGGCTAAGCAGCAGAGCTGCAGGCAGACTGATAAGGAGTAAGTGTGTTTGACGTAAGAAGTTGTAGAATAGGAGGTCAAGGTTTTAACCTCTTCACTCCGGGGCACATCAAACATCTGGCATAATTAACTGCCCGACGTGCGATGTTGCGTCATAATAATCGCATGATAAAAAATAAAGTCAGTGCTCAATCGTTCGTTCTCTTTCACCCGTGTATTTTGATAACCATAGAAAATTGATGAAGCCAGTTTAGAGAGAATGGAGATTACGTAGGTATGACTACAATAAATATAATCAAGATGCCGACGTCGGCATCATCGAGTACCCACTTGCTCCTCATGCCACCTACGTAGGCCCGGAGTGAAGGGGTTAAAGACAGAAATGATAATATGTTCTTAAAAGGGGAAATACTTTTTATACTCGAGTAACGTAGATGTCGTAGCACATGAGTAAGATAAAATTTAAACCAACTCTCGGAGAAAGATAAGCTGAGATACAGAGTAAACCGTATATTTCGACCACTAGCTGTGGTCCTCTTCAGCAGTTAATTGGGGAAAGAATCTGTTCTTGTAACTGCTGAAGAGGACCACAGTTAGTGGTCGAAATATATGGTTTACACTGTATCTCAGCTTATCTTTCTCAAAGAGTGGGTTTAAGTTTTATTGTTATACTCATATTGGATACCTTGAGTTTCACTGATTGGAGTCCTACAACCCCACACCAGCTCAGCATTTATTGCCAGGCCCCCCTTTAATAGTTCTCTCTAGGAAGTGAAGTTGAACTGTTGTCTGTGATTTTTTATTTTTTTTCAAAATGTTCTAATATTCTTTCCTTTCATGTAAAATCTTGTTTACTGTATTTCAATGAATATATTTATCTTTGGTCAACAGAAGCAGGGGTACAGCAGCCTACAGCATTCTCGCCAAAAGTGGCCAAAACCAAATGGCAGAACTTGGAACAGTCTATCAACAAGGTGGCCTACAACAAACAGACTGTCAGTAGCATGGAGAGGGACATGGACAGGTTGAGTGTTTTTAACTCTTGAAAAGTTTGTCAAAATTTTCTTGTATCATCCTTTATTTATAATGCTATTTGACCTTCCGAGTGTTTTTAACTCTTGAAAAGTTTGTCGAACTTTCCTTGTATCGTCCTTTATTTATAATGCATGTTTGACTTTCCAAGTGTTTTCAACTCTTGAAAAGTTTGTCAAACTTTCCTTGTATTGTCCTTTATAATGCATATTTGACCTTCCGAGTGTTTTTAACTCTTGAAAAGTTTGTCAAAGTTTCCTTGTATTGTCATTTATTTATAATGCATATTTGACTTCCTCGTCCTTAGTCTCTCCTCTACCATCCTACAGATGGCTTAAGGAGCGTGAGAGCTTAGGTCGGCAGCTTGAGCGAGTTATGCGTCGAAGGGAACGAATAGATCCAGCAGACATGACAACTTACAATGACCTGAATGACCAGGTTGAGGCGCTTAAAGCCAACATTGACTACATCCATGAGAACCTGAAGGAGTGCCAAGAGAATATTATGAGCATGGAAGAAAGCAAGGTATAGTGATGGGGCACACGTGCATAGAAGTTGAATATTTACCTAGTTGTATTGTACGGGAAGGGAGCTATGCTTGTAGAGACCCGTCTTTGTATCTGTCAGCATCAAGCTTGTGCTTAAATTCCTGTAACAGAGCAGTGCTAATTAATCTTGTGCCTGAAGTTTATTCCTTAGTTGAATTACTTAGTTTGGTATTAGGAGACCCACAGCTCCAAGGTAACTGGCAGCAGCCACCAGATCGGCCTACAAGTCACTTACTGTGTAGTCTGGATTTGGTGAGAGTGGGGCAGTGTAGGATGAGGTGTTTTCTGTTTTATGTGTGGTGATTACATCTGTGCACCTGGGACAGTACGAGTCAGGCCAGATCTATTCCAATGGTACTGTTTCATTGCTGGATGATGGCCTAAAAGCAATACTATCACACAGAGGCAACTGAGCATTTCATCCACTAACTAGGAAACAACACCATATTTCTTGAGTGATCTATGAGCTTATGGGGTAACAGATTGATTGAGTGATATGCTTCCCCCCCCCTTTTTTTTTTTTTTTTCAACCATTCTTCATATGCTCCTTTTGCTTCTTTTCTCTACACTCTAGGTAATTATGGTAATATGTGAAACTTGTTAATTCTAGTCTCAAGCCCCCCCCTGTTGCATCAAAATAATTGGCAGCAATCGCTGGCTGAATCCATAGATGATCAGTGTATTCTACTGCATCAAAACTTTTTACAATACTTTTTCCTTAGTATTCAGTGGTTATATCTAATGTAAGTCTTGTATTAATCTTTAGGAGGGTACAGAGCTACTGGATGCAGATACAATTACCACGGGCATTAGTCTAGAAGAGTCTCGTTACCTCATCAACAAATTGGTTAGTATGACAATCAACCAAGCCACAGTAGCTGCTCAGCGACAAGCTGCCATCGGTGAACTGGAGGGCAAAATGAAGCAGGTAAGCTGTGTTGTCATTTGCCTGACTGGATGAAACCGAGTAAACGAGTTAACCAATTATGGGTCCCTAAGGGCCATACCTCCAGGTGGAGGCGAGGAACATTGTGTGAAATCTATGCCATAAGTTGAAGATGGGTCTTTGGTTTTCTTGAAGTGATATTGTCTCAATCTTGCCTCTTCCTTTCCTCCAAAAAAGAACTGTGGCAGCAGACCCAGTGGTGAAAAGGTAAAATCTTATTGTAGTGATGCCTCTTCAGCTAAATGAAGTTTTTAGACATTCATGAGAAGGAAGTTTCCAAAGGGACGTTACTCTCCTAGATAGCTGAACAAATCTTATTCCCATCACTTTTAAGCCTAATCCTATAACATTAAATGTTTAGGATTGGACAGATTAGTCTGAGGCATCACCTTGTCAAAGGAGTAAATCAATTAGTCTAAATCATGGGGCCAAATAGTGTGGTAGTACATTTTTGGATTATCTTTAGAGAAAGGAAACAAGTGTTATTGGTATTTTGTAAGATTGAGTAGAAGAATATATTAACCCTTCGCACCAGGATTGATTGAGAATATATTGGTGTTGGAAATAATGAAATTAGCAGGCAAGTACTAACAGTAATTAAGGAGTAATGTAGGCTACATCAATTAAGAGTTGATAAACAAGGGAGTAGGAGCACTATCATAGTCATGTTAACCCAAATTTTACAGAGTTTCAGCCCAAGTATTTTCTTTTGTGATGTGAAGATGGTAGGTACTTGATTGTTACTGGCATGTTTTTGCAGATCATGAGTTGAAATGTCACTGAAAAGACAGAAATGTATGGCTAGGAAGCCTTAGCTAACCCATTCTTCAGCCTTTAATGAAGAGTGGGATTTAAGGTAATTCTAGCTAGAGGGGTGGTTTGGTCAAATATGTATAGTTGGTGCTGTAAAGTTGCCATGATTTGAAAAGGGTTCCTTTAATTTTGCTGAATGATAATGAATGATAAAACTGTTTCCCATCCCAAATATGTTTAATGAGTTTCAGGGTTGTGATTTATTCCAAAGGTATAATATCAGTAATGTTATGTAGAGAATATGTACAGGAAGAATAATGTGATGCTATTTGTTGATGAATAATGATACTTGGAATAGTGCTATTTCATAGTGACATTGTCTTTATAGAAAATAGAAAAGAAGGAGTGCTACCATCTTTGACCTGAAATTGTTGTCTAAGCATCATTTGACTAACCAGTAGCAGCATTTGTCTGTAGAGGAAGTCTAGAAATGGAGTAGTACTGCCATCTTTGATTTGAAAATGTCTAAACATTATTTGACTAAGTACTTGAATTGAAATATTTGTATGTAGATATTCTAGACTCCAACCATGAGTTTCCCCTTCCCAAATGCATACATTGACACATTCTTCTTTCTTATCCTTTATGTCAAACTATGGTACTCTAATTTTTTCCAATTTTTCATGTTTATATATACCTTTCCTTTTTTTATGTCTCATGCTCCATTACTTGCTCTGCACAAAAACACATTGTTCATTCTTAATCTTAGAATTTTGACATGAGCATTTGTTTTTCTTATGTAAAACATAATTTCAATTGTCTTTGAAAACAGATGGAGCAGACAACTAGTGTACAGGAACAGCTTTTAGCTCATGTATTAGGAGACAAGGATATGGAAGTGTACAGCCTCATGTCTTCTCTGGTGGCTGGTGAGGACAACACTCCAGCGTCTACAGAGTCTTCTCGCTCCAATTCGCCAGTAGATGGGTAAGTTTGGCTGTGCTAGGAAGTTTTTATTTTGTAGCTGGTTAAATTGTCAAATTATAGTTGGATAACCAAAATGCAAGGTTTATTTTCTTATGGAATGTAGTCCAAGTTCCAGAATCTGTAGAAAAAGTTAAAACCAAAAATAAGTAGTAATTGGTGATTTAGGTAATTTCAGTAGCTTGATTTTGCTCTGGATTGCTATTTTACAATTGATTATTGATCAACCATTTAGCTTCTTCGTATATAAAATTTCCTTTGATTGCGCAGTAGTATCTCTTTAGATTGGTGCTTGATGATTTGAGCAGTCTGTACACACTATAAAGGTTCTGTCTTGCAAAAGTGCTACACTTGTTTCATTGTTTTCAGCAGTGGTTTGTGGCATTGGAATATGAGGTGCTGTGAACATGTATGACAATATCAACATGCACAACCTTTCCCATACATTCCAGGGAGCTACAGATACTGTATCTCTCAAACACAGCATGGAGAATGTTGTGCAAGTTTATGTGTTGCATATGTTTGTAGCACCCCCTATTTCAACATTGTGAGCTGCCACCGGTTATTTTAATGAGCAGATATAGATGCAGTATACGAATGTTTAATGAGTGTGAAATAACTAGTAGACTAATATTGTGATAGGAGATAGTTATGATACTGCTTATTTTTGTGTTTTACTTCTTGAATTTTACATCCCCATATTATGTTATTTTGGCCCTGCAAAAAATGGCATTTGTTCCATAGGAAAAGTTTGATATGAACGCATTCAGAAATGGAACATTTTTCTTCCCAGTGCTTTGATAGGCATTTCATATACTCCTTTGCACAATTGAGCTGCTTGCAACTGCTCCTCCCCCTTATAAAACTAAACATTGTGCTCATTTCACTGCTTTCAAACAGCGAAAACTTAATATAGAAATTTGGCAAGCCTTCAGGGCTTCGTGTGGAGTCAGGTAGGCTTGCCAGGAATGATTGCAATGTGATTATTTTGGTGGTGGATCAATTACCTCTATGTCCTGTTTCCCCCCAACACCTACCCTCATTTATTCGTTTATTTTCTTTGGTTCAGCATCAAAACTTGCAAGAGCTTTTTGAAATATTTAGAGAGCCTTTTAGATGAAAATGCCTGCCTATTAGTTGCATTTCTAGCACTTTTGCATATTCTAGATGTGCTAGTAAGTGATTTGTATGCAAAGATTAGCTCTGCAGTATCCTGATGATGGCTTAGTTTGAGGTGGTTCTTCAATAGATTCTCCTGAAATGGTATGAAACCTGTGCATGAGTCAGCATGGTTGGCTGAGTTGCAATTATGTGACTAAGCCCGTTCACTGGAGTGGTGAGAGAAGGCACATGACTGCTTTCATTCAATGCACTTGAGTGTTCATCAATTGTGCACTCAATTGTTTTGCAATGTGCTCTCATATTTAGAATAAACTTTGACTAGTTTAGAATAAATTGCACTCAAGTTGGAACCAGTCTGGGTGGAGGAGCTATATGTAATGTCAAAAAAGGAATTCAGTAGAGCTGTATAGATATTAGACAGATGCATGATAAGTAATATGCCTTTTTCTCTGTTCCTCTCTCCCAAATCTCCACATCCTTTAAATCCTTTTTGCTCCTCTGTCTGCAAATGGGAATCCTCTGCAATGCAACATGACTACACTGCACAACATAATCTCTACTCTACATTCAAACTGCTCTTGCCTTGCATGTCAACTTTGTGATTCTTTGTGAATCTTCCTAATGCGTCCTGGTCTGAATCATGTTTTCTTCCGTTATCTTTCTCCTCATATTTGTGTTATTTTGTAAACCTTGATCAATGTTTTCCTTGGTTAAAATATCCTTGCTCCTCGTTATCTTTCGTTACCTTCCGTCCTTGCTTTGCCTCTGCTTTTGTTTTGTTTTTGTTTCCCATTCATTTTGTGTACAAAACCCAAAACCCAACAACCTCACCTGGCCACTCCAACCCATCCTGGACCAATCCCTGAGCCTTCTGTTCCTTGTTTTATCCATCCTTTCTTCCTTTTCTTTCCTGTTACCTTTGGCCCCTCTGTCCTCCCCCTCCCCCTCCCCCTCCCCCTTCCCTTCCAAAACAGCCTGATGGAGTCCTCATCCACTTCGCTCGTCTTCTCCACTGATTCACTCAAAAGGCGAGACAAGGCACGAAGAAAGACCGCCACGACGGAAGACATGCTCTTCACGAACGGAGGAGGGACCGGCGGAGATGGCAACTGTAACACCACCACAAGTGCAGTGGGCATCATGGAGGCGGCTCAAGATATAAAGGATATTAAAGTCATGGTACCATGTATGGGAGTTCCTGAGTCAAGGATGACCAGCAGTATGGAGGGTTTGACCAGTGAAGATAACCTCCTCATGCCTCCGCCATCAAGAGGTGTTCCAAGGGTGCCCTCTGCCCCGAACCCACTCAAGTAAGTTTCCAGAAGGTTCAGAGACGTGGTGAAGGATGAGATGAACGCATGAGGCAGTTATGATATAACATAAATTAATTTGATGACTCTTCACTCTCCTTTTCTCTTCTGCACATTATGATCTCTGTTTATGATAGTTTTTGGTTCATCCTCATTTGTGAGTTCATAAATTATCTTTGTCACAATATCCTTTCTACCATAGGTATGACTTTTTTTAACCTTGTACCGTTTTTAACTGTTCTTTTGACACTTTTTCTTCTTCCTCTTCTTTCTCTTCTTTTTCATCTTATTCCTCTTCTTCCTCCTCTTCTTCTTCTCAATCTTCTTCCTTTACTCCCAGTTCTTCCCAACTTCTTCGCCTTCCCTTACTCCCCCATCTTCCCGTACTCCCCTATCTTCCCTTACTCCCCTCCTTCCCTAACTCTCCCATCTTCTCTTCCTCCCCCATTTTCCCTTCCTCCCCCATTTTCTCTTCCCTTTCTTCCTTTCTGTCATTTCTGTTTCCTTTGTTTTTGGCTTCATCACTTTTTTCTTGTTCTTCACCTTTTCTTTTCGTCATACAAAGATGTAGTATTTTGTCATGATGTCACAATGTACTAACCAAAATTTTAAAAATTCATAGCTAAATTTGCATGTGTTGTGTGGTGGTCAAATTTCTGTGATTGTACACATGGTGATTGTTTAAGAGTGATGGTGGTGGCAGGAAACCTACCGTACTTTGTTATGCTTATGGAGGCGAAACTTTAATGGTATTGCACGTGTGTGGAAGAGGCACATCAGTCAAGAGATACATATATAAGTAATGTATGTTAAAGACAGATTGAACATTTTTAGAAGCTCTGCCATGGGATTTGAACCCTGACCCATGCATCCATAATCACGAGGTCAAGATGCGTCTTGACCTCGTGATTATGGATGCACGGGTCAGGGTTCGAATCCCATGGCAGAGCTTATAAAAATGTTCATATATAAGTAAGTTTGAAGACTTAGGTGTGGGATGTCTAGTTTTAGGCTGTCACAGTGATCCAACATGAGTGGTCCATTTTCATCATCGTCTTGTGTTTACTTAGTAGGTATTAGATATTTTATGAGATGAGTTGTTCAGCGATGTTCATTTTGGAATGGTATCAATCAGGCTCTGATACAAGATCACTGAAAAGCTTTGACACATTTCTTCAGTATCAGATGATAGTGTGCCAGGCTATTTTATGTGGTATTATGTGGATGTGCTGTGTCTTGTGACACTGCTTCTGACCCAGGGCAGTGGACAAGATGCAGGGATGACCCGTCATCCAGGAGGTGCCAAGATAAGAGGGAGGGAAGAGGGTGGAGGGGAGTGGAGTGTGATAGGGATGGAATGGGTGGGAGTGGTTTTTATCCTTTTTTTTTTTTTTTTTTTTTTTTTTTTTTTCTACCTTTCTTGTAAGGGGGAAAAAAGCCTTTGGTATATGTATGTATCAGATATTAGGGTTCATGAAACTTAGTGTACCCCAGATATGGTGACCATTGAATGCTTGATTAAAACTCGTGTTAGTTATTTGTGGGAATAGAGGAAACTTGTACATTATGATTTGCAGTTGTCATGGATAATTGAATTTTGGATAAATTTTATACTGAGTAATAGGTGGTCATCTGCATGTAAATTACTTGAGCTCTTTTTCATGTACCTGAGATTGTTGATTTATTTCTTATAGATGGTGAAAGATTGATGTAATTCAGCTTTTACAGGGCATAAAGGTTCTTTGTATTAAGCATAAACAATAGACAAGAATGTGGGTGATGGTTTTGCTGAAAATGGTCGTGTTTGGTAAGATAGACTGTACAGAAATATTTAGGTTATTACAGAAGATGTGGTAATGATTGAAAACTAGTACAGAGAGGTTAATACTTTGCGTTCAAATAAAATGAAATTGAATTCATGATGAAAAAAAAGTTTTGCTGCAGTAGAATGCTTACAGAAATCTGAATACAAGTGGCATTTTTGTTCCTGTCGTTTGCTTGGTGTAAAAAGGACTAAGAAAGAGTGTTTGTTTGTGGTGGTCCTGTGAGGTGGTAATTAGATATTATCATCTCTCTACTACCCATCTTCAGATCCAGTCAACACACTCATATGTAATGCAGTCCCCTGACATTGTCACTAGGCCTAACCCAAAACTTCTCATAGACCATTTCCTCCACCTTTTCAGATAAGGAAAATTGATAACTGGTAAATAATTTCCCTCCTACTGCAGCAAGCCAGTAACATAGAAACAGTCCCAAACCAGTACAATACAGACAGTGGTGTCTCCCTCTCTCTCTCTCTCTCTCTCTCTCTCTCTCTCTCTCTCTCTATATATATATATATATATATATATATATATATATATATATATATATATATATATATATATATATATATATATATCCATCCAAAAAGGGTCTATCAGGGTTCTGAGGATTTATGTCAGCCACTGTAAGGTTGTGAGTTTCCAATCAGTAAAATTCAAGTGAAAAATAATATTGTTGTATTTGAGGTGAAATGTACGAGAAGTATGGTAGGGGTTATTAGGCTAGATAGAGTGAGAAGGAGAGCAGTGGTGGAAAAGGAGTCGGGAGATGGGGTCAATGAAAGAGTATTGGGATGTTTTAGACACATGGAAAGAATGAGTGAAGAAAGATTAGTAAAAAGTGTGGAAGGCAGAAGTGGATAGAGTGAACATGGGAGGGTGACCAAGGATGAGATGGATGGATGGGGTAAAAGGGGCATTGGGAAAGAGGGGGATGTCTGTTGAGGAAGGAAATGAGAAGACAGAAGATAGGGGTGAGTGGAGAATGGTTGTGTAAGGAAGATGTTGTGATGCATGGAAGAGAGTGGGTGGAGGATGGGTGGGGGGTGAGGGAGTATGTGTGAATGATATTTTGATGCAGCCTGAAGGGATTTCTCCCCATCTTCTCTTATTTTGCGGATGGGGACGGAGGGAGGGGGTCGCTGGTTAAATGAAGCAGCCTTGCTGTGGATGTGCTGTGTCTTGCTGCATTGTTTCTGACCCAGGGCAGTGGGCAAGATGCAGGGATGACCTATCATCCAGGAGGAGCCAAGAAAAGAGGGAGGGAGGGGTTGTGAATGGTAGTGGAGTATGCAGGGATGAAATGGGTGGGAGTGGATTTATCCCTTTGACTTTGGCTACCTCCCTTGTAAGGGGGGAAAAGCCCCTTGGTATATGGTATGGTATTATTATGATGATTATTTTTGTTGTTATTGTTATTATGACATTTAGTTTTTTAAATTTATAAATTTGATTATTAATTGTTGTTTGGTTTAGAATGGGGAAGCAAAAATTTTTGCTCTAGATTATTACAGAGTACCACTTCCCTTGTATAGGGGAGAAGTCCTTTTGATGTGTGTATAAAAAAAAAAAAAAAAAAAAAAATGAAGGTTATGTGTATGCTCAATGGAATGATTCTTAGGTGCTCATAGATGATTATAGGAAGAAGAGTGAAGGTAGTGTAGA
Organism: Oratosquilla oratoria; assembly: GCF_046742065.1. Classification (NCBI taxonomy): domain Eukaryota; kingdom Metazoa; phylum Arthropoda; class Malacostraca; order Stomatopoda; family Squillidae; genus Oratosquilla; species Oratosquilla oratoria. The sequence continues at coordinate 9,418,118 of NC_134805.1, forward strand.
TATAAAGAAAACCTACACACCTGATTCCTGCAGAATGAAGGGCATGCTAGCACTATTTTTGTTATCCTGGACTGAGCTGATGCGGACAATAGGGGAGATATTAGGCTTAGTCTTGAGAAAGTGCCATTCCTTTGGGACTGCATTTCTAGGTGGAGATAAGGGTGTTGATGGGCTTTGAAGACAGCATATAAAGGTTAGATATGTATAGTTGGAATAGTATTGAAAATAGGACTTTTATTGAAGACTAAATAGGAAATTGTTCAGTATTAAAATGAATTGGAAAGCTGTCATTTACAAAAGTGAGGCCATAGAGATAGACAATGGAAATTGCTTAATGTTTTAGTAAGAAATTACTCTCATTGACCTGTACTCGAAGTGGAAAATCTGTTAATGGGTGATATCTTTGAGTTATTTTTCCTCTTTAGTTATTCTATCTGCTATTAGCCTTTGTGATTTTTTTTTCTTTTTTTTTCCATTTTTGTGTACAGGTCCTCATGTATAAGGTGTCAAGTGTAGCAATCATTTTAGAATGTCTTTGAAAAAAAATTTATAAGGTGTAATTCAAAGCTGAATATATTTTCAGGTATGTTCTTTATTATCTATGTGAACTTGGAAACATTGGAATAAACATAGGAAATGTTAAGATATAAATACTGAACTTGGAAAAGAAAGGACTTTAAGAAGTATGAGGATGTTTATTTTTACAGTATATTAAGAAAAATGTGTATATACTGCTTTTTCAGGTAGACAAAATTTAAGGAAATAAATAGGTTTCAAATAAATTTCTGTACATATCTGATGTTGGGTTGGTCAGATGAATTGACAAAATTCATGAAGACCTTGACACAGAAAAATGTAATTTTAAGCTTATCGTGGTTTTGTCTTATGTCAAAGTATTTTCCTTTCCTAATAGGTAATACCCTGATGCATCTTCAGAAATCAGCTACTCGTTTACTGTGCTATATATTATCTCTTGACTTAGTTTGCGCCATTATTAACCTTTTTGCCTCCCCCAAGGTACTAGTGTCCATTTCTTTATCTCTAAGTAATTTGTCTTTGAACCATGGGATTGAAAAGTGGGTTTTGGGACTAAGCATGCTTGCCTATGGTATCATTTACAGTAGATAGATTATATCAAATTTTAAATCTCCTTGTACAACAGGGCTCACTTTTCCACAGCTTTACTTGACTTTAAATTTAGTTGTAAGTCGTTTGTAGATTTGAGTTCTTTGGTGTACAGTTAATTCTATATTAATGATATTGATTTGCTATGCTCACCATCCAGTATACTTTTGATTACAGATATATATTTATATATATATTATTAAGGCATAGATGTATTTTGAAATTACAAAATAATTACCTTTTTGTACTAATGCATTTTTTCTTGTTCATCTTCCTTTTAATGTTGAGCTTATTACTCCTAAGTTCAGTTTTGTAACTGTTGCTCTGGTGGTGTTCATTTGTTTAACATACGCAGACGTCAGTGTTTGTCAGTACTTTATTATGTTTGAACAGGTACTTGTCATGAATAACAGCTTCTGCCCTCGTTAGGAAAATACTATCATGCTTAAGAAAAAAGTCATTCAGTCTATCAAGCATTTATGGTATTAGTTGCTTTGTGTATGTCTGTGAATGTTGACAGCTTTGTTTTTATGAGAATATGGTATGTTTATATTTGTGTGTGTGTCTTTGTATTGTCTCTTATACTTTGGGTCTCATAATTTTTTGTGTACATTTGGTCATTATTTACATTTCTTATATTGAACTCATTGCATGAATACGTTTACAGACGTGCCCCATATGAAGTTTTGATTACGTGAGTTTTATGCAGTCAGTATGTTGGGACTTTTTACATATCTTAGTTGCACAGCATTATTTTATGATTGGAGGTTAGTCTCCATTGCATGAGGGATGGAGAGGGGGTTTATGATTAAGTGAAGGTGGAGGTAAATTGTGGATTGAAGGAAGCAAATAAATGCCTTGAGGAGTTAAAAATTGTCATAAGAAACATGCATCTGGAGATTATATGAAGTGGTGAGGAGACTTGGAATTTAAGAGAAGTAGAGAGGAAAAGTTTAAATGTTTTTGAGATGAAATTTCATAGAAATATGGTAGTGGTTACAAGGTTGGATAAAATAAGAAACAAGGAGAGGAGTAGGTGTGGATAAGGAGATGGCAGATAGGGCTGATGAAAGAGTATAAGGATGGCTTGGACACATGGGAAGTACGAGTGAAGAAAGATTAGTAAAAGAGGTGTGGAAGGTAGAGGTGGAGGGAGTGAAGTTGAGGGGACAACTGAGGATTAGATGGATGGATGGGGTGAAATGGGCTTTGGGGAAGAGGGGAATGTCTGGTGAGCAAGAAAGGGAGGAGGCAGGAGATATGGGTGAGTGGAGAATGGCTGTGTATAGATGATATTGTGATGCAAAGATGAGAGGGACCGGGGGATGTGGGGTAATAGGGAATGGCTGTGTGCAAATGGCATTTTTACGCAGCCTGAAGGGATTTCTCCCCATCTCTTTTTCTGCATGAGGGGACGGAGAGGAGGGTCACTGATTAAGTGAAGTGGCCTTGCTGTGAATGTACTGTGTCTTCCTGCATTGCTTCTGACCCAGGGCAGTGGGCAGGATACATGGATGACCCATCATCCACAAGGAGCTAAGATGAGAGGAAGGAAAGGGTGGTGGAAGGGAGTGGGTTCTTGCCTTTTGACTTGGCTACCTCCCATATAAGAGGGAAAAAGCCTTTGGTATATATATATATATATATAGATAGATATTAATCTTTAACATTCTATTTTGATAAACTATCAAGTACCTAGAAATCTGTAATATTCTTTCTTGACTGTGATGGTCGGGTTATCTCAATATTGTAGTCAAGCACTGTACCTGAATGCTCTTTTTCATGTGTGTGTTAACCTAATTGAAGTCAGGAAAAGGGTAGTGCTTATAGAACTTCTATTTTTCTTTCAATGATGGCAAGTCTATTGTTTCTTATCTGAACTTTTATGGTTTATCTGCAAAGCTGAGAGCCAATTTGGTTCCTGCTCTCTACATTCTTTCAGCCCAGTTTATATCCCTTACTTTTGTATGGAGACCATATTGCTGCTGCAAATTCCAATGTAGGGTGGGTTTATTTATATATTTATTTTTATTTTATCTTCCCCCCCCCCCCTTATCTCACCCATGGGAAGCTCACTGGTTGAGCGGGTTAGGGTGTCATTACTTGCGGTGAAGGTCGAGGGGATGGCGGTTCGAATCCTGCCACCGGCGAAGTTGAACCAAGGACATGGTTCATTAAATCACACGCTACAAAGTCCTCTGTAAGGGGCAGAGTCCTAGCCTTCTGATGGGAGGTTTTTGTGATGTTAAACCACATCACATCTCACCCATGTAATGGAAAATATCTTTTATGTTCATCGGTCAATCAATCCATTGCTCAAAGGTTTCTTACAGGAATCCTGTAGCTCTCGAGTAACTGCCAACAGCCCATTGTTATGCAGGCCATGGAAGAGATGTGATCGAACATCAATTACAGTGTATGGGAGCCAATTTACCATAATTGGCATTTAACTAGAATATCTGTAGAAATTTTTTAAGACCAATTAACCACCCTGCCAATTAACTTTGTATAGATACATGTACATGTGTGTGTGTGAGATTCACCATGGTCTTGGATCACATGTTGGACTAGTAAATGACAGCTATTGCCCTTCTGGATGAGAGCTGAACTTATGTATGCCTGATCTTTGGGTAATGCAACCTTACACACATACACACCAAACTCCCTGCCCAGAAGAGTTGGAGTGACAGCTCGCATTGCAATGATGCTGAAATTATTTCAGCCCTGGGCAGGAATCAAACTCAGACTGCTGGAGTAGTGGTCACAACCAAACCCACTCTAATGTCAAGCCATGTGCACATGCGTGTATGTGTGTATATATATATGTATATATATAATATATATATAAATATATATAATACGTACACACACCTAATTGTGTATGATATAGGGATGTATATGTGCATGCATGCATTCATGTATTTGTGTGCTCATTGAAATCTAAACCAAGATGCTTGTAAGAATGAGTTGACATAGGGGGATGTATCATAAAAAACATATTAAATTACAAAGTTGGGATAGTATGATTTTACTTGTGTTTAATATTTTGATTACTTTAAATGAACAAACTTTTGCTAGTTTACATTTATTTTTTTTCCTTTTCATTTGAATGGTATGGTAGGTATTGTTAATCACAATATTGAGTATTGATTATCTGTTGCACTTAAGCTTGTACAGTGATTACCAGAGCTTCCTCTAAAATGGATAAAGAGGAACTGAACTATTCAGAGGTCAGCAGTTCAAAACTGAACTTAGGAAGAAAAATGCAAATTTAGGCTTTTAATCCTGCAGTCTCCAGAGTAATCACATAGTTATTTTATTTTGTTTTGTTATTTCATCTCTTCTACTACTAACTTGGGCCTAACAATTGGCGGGCTGGGATTGGCTTGGTTTGCAGAAGTCTGACATACAATCGACCGGAAAGAGCCTCGCCCATTCTCGGTCGCCGGTCTGTTGAACGTCAGGACTCGACTTCGCCCAGATTGGGGCGAAAGTCCTTACCCTCTCTTAGTACATCCAATCTCAATTTTACAAGACAAAGTTCTGTGTGAGTAAAGGACCAAGTTGCTCATTTGTTTATGGGTGCAGCACTTGTTGCAGAAAAGATTTTATTTATTCTAGAAATGGTCATCTTTTCCTCGTGAAGGAAGTGACTATTTTCTTTAATGTAAATATTCATCTTTACTTCCTGCCTTATTTTTCTAAGAATTTGAAACAAACACACGCTTTGTACAGAATATCTGCTTATGATTTATTGTGGACTTTCTGGAAATACACTAAGATAATTAATACTCTTTTAACAAATGGAAGTTGGTTTACAAAATGCATCACAGTCTGGATAGGAATATGTTGTCAACATTGGATGACCGGCTTTACCTTTGTGTTAACCTGACCTTGTAGACCCTAGACTCAGCAAATGAACCTGAATAGTGTAGCTTAATCTGCACTTTTTGAAGAACCTTTTGTAGTTGGTCCACTCTTTCTAACCCTGTTATACCAATCCCTTTTGTATATATAATGAATCTTTGTGAATAGTAACTTGAAAGTTGTTTGATATAAAAACAAATTCAGAAGAAAAAGATAATGACATTTGAATTGATTTGTAAAAACTACTTTTTTGTAGTCGCAGAATCAGGCTTACCCATCCCAAGCTTTATAATAGCATGTTAAGTCAAACTCTTTTTATTTCTTTTTCTTTTTCTCCCTTAATTGTGCCCTTTTATTGTTTAGTATTGCAAGTTGGACTTTATTTGAAGTCTCGCCTTTCTGTGAGGTGATTTTGAAGGCCCTTTCATGCCAGTGTGCCCTACACTTTTTTCTTTATTTTTACTTGAAATGGACTTATTATGCACATTATTGAATGTCATATCAAACCATTAGAGGCTAGTATAAGACTGCAGAAATCTGTATTCTATAAATTGTTTTTGTAAATCTCTGCATGCATGCATATGTATTTTATCTAACAGTTTCATTAGTAGGGCCTACTATTAAGAGGTTTAAAAATATGCAAGCATTATACTGTCTTTTACAGACTCCTTAATTTTCGATTTTTGTGGTTGTAAGGTTGATTGATATCTCATCCATGGTTCCGCATTGTCATTGTTATAAACTTTCCAAGAGTAATGCTTTCCACATCTCCAAGCCTCTCGTCTTTCACTTTGAATCTCTACGGAAATTCTTGACTTGTTTTTCTCCTTGCCCAACACTTTCATATCTATAACTTTGTTTGTCATGTGACCAATGACAGGTACAGTGAGACCTCTCATTAACGGATGTTAATTAGCTGTGTTTGGGGTGTTTTCGCTGTGTTTTCGGTGTTTTGGAGTGGTTTTTGGGTGGCATAGTGATTGCACGCACTAAACAACAGCACCGAAAACACAGCGAAAACACCGCAAAAACAGCTAATTAATGTCCGTTAATGAGAGGTCTCATTGTACCTGCAAGTGATAGTCTTGAAAGATAAATATTATTATAATTTTTATTTATTTTTCTTTTATTTATCTTAATTTTTTTCTGCATCCAACCTAGTTATGGACCAAAAGGTCTCCTGTTGGTATGCTCCTTCTTTGTAATCCTTTGTAATCCTTTGTAAGAGAATCATCTCTCTAGTGCTCATCTTCAAAAAAACGTCAACTCCTGCATCTCCATCTGTAGATGCAATCTCAAGGAGCTGAGTTGGTCTACAAATCAGGTTTAAGATCTCTGTCAATTGTAACTGCACCTCCCCCACTTTTTTTACACTAAGAGAGCTGACGACCAATAACTGCTCCCTCCCTTCTACTACTACGGTGATGTAAAAACTGTACCTCAATGATCCAACAAACCACAGGCCAAAGTTTCCTCTCGTAGAGGTCTATGGAAGGGCCTGAGGAGTCCAGTGTGGCCACTAATTGGCTTTTTTCCCAAGATCTTGGGATTTTTGCCATAATCTTGGAATCTTGGATATAAATTGTAAAAAATGAACAAATCTTGGATTTTTTTGCCAAGATTTGTTCATTTTTTACAATTTATATCCAAGATTCCAAGATGATGGCAAAAATCCCAAGATCTTGGGAAAAAAGCCAAGGAGTAGCCACACTGCTGAGGACCATTTCTATCCAGTGTGGGGTTTTAGGTTTCCATTCTTTAAAACAAAAAACAACAACTATTATTCTCTTGTCACCCATGCACTTGTGAACATCCATATATAGCTTATGTTTTAACAAGATGTGTAAATCTTGCTCATCTCATGCTGCTCAATGTTTCTGGCATTGCAAGATCTATCATGTATCTTATATTTATTCCTACTGTTCACAATCTTGAAATCTACACAGTTCCACTCAGTTCTATCCCTGTTTGTTGTGTGTGTGTCTATTTACCTAGTTGTAATATACGGGAGGGGAGCTATGCTCGTGGTGACCCGTCTTTGTATCTCTCCGCATCAAGTTTTGTCTTAAAATCTTGTATAGTGTTTGCACATATTGTTTTGTTGTCTAATTTGTTCCATGTATTAATCGCTCTGTGTGGGAAACTGTTCCTTTTTAATTTTTTTCTATAGCTATCTTTTTTCAGTTTTTTTCCGTGTCCTCTCGTTTTACCATTGTCCCACACTAACAGGTCGTTCCTGTCTAAAACTTCCATTCCTTTCATTATTCTGTAGATAGTCAGCAAATCTCCTCTTTCTCTTCTTTGTTCCAGTGTTGGTAGGTTCAGTTTGGATAGTCTTTGCTCATATGTCAGTTCGGCGAGAGTCGGTGCTAGTTTGGTTGTCGCTCTTTGTAATCTTGTATTTACCTAGTTGTATTTACCTAGTTGTATTTTGCGGGAAGGGGAGCTATGCTCGTGTTGTCCCGCCTTTGTATCTTGCAGTGTCTAGTTTGTTTTTAAACTCATGAATGGTTTTTGCGCATACTATTTCATTGTCCAGTTTGTTCCAAGTGTCCAAAACTCTATGAGGAAAACTGTTTTTCTTCAGTTCTCTTCTATAGCTATGTTTTTTTATTTTCTTTCCATGTCCTCTTGTGTTTCTTTTGTCCCAGTTAAGTAAGTTCTCACTATCGAGTACCTCTGTGCCTTTCATGATTCTGTAGATGGTCAATAGGTCACCTCTCTCTCTTCTTTGCTCCAGTGTCGGTAACTCCAGTTTAGCCAATCTCTCTTTGTATGATAGGTTTGCAAGTGCAGGTGCCATTTTTGTAGCTGCTCTTTGGATTCTTTCTATTTTCTTTATATTCTTTTTGGTACTGGGGGACCACAATGTCGCTGCATACTCTAATCTAGGCCTTATCAATGTAACCAATATTTTTTTCATCATGTCTTCGTCCAAGTATGTAAACGCCACTTTTATTGATCTTAGCAAATTGTAAGTCTCCCCGACAATTTTGTTAATCTGTATATCATAGGACAAGTCGTTCGTGATAATTACTCCCAAATCTTTTTCGGATCCTACTTTCTTTACTTCTTTGGTTCCAATTGTATATTTTCCTGATATTCTGTTTTTGCTTTTTCCAAACTCCATTATGCTACACTTCTTAGTATTAAAGTCCACTTCCCATTTCTGACTCCAGTTCCATACCCTATTTAGGTCTTCTTGCAGTGCTTCACAGTCCTCATCAGTTTCTATTTTCCTTAGCAGTTTGGCGTCATCGGCAAAGAAGCTCATGTAGCAGTTCACGTCCTCATCCATGTCATTCATATAGATAGCAAACATTATTGGTGCCAGCACAGATCCTTGCGGTACTCCACTGATCACCTCTTTCCAGTCTGAATATTTTTCTCTGAGCACTACTCTCATCTTTCTACCAGTCAGAAAGTCCTCTATCCATTTTAGTAGGTTTCCCTGTATTCCTCCTATGTGTTCCAGTTTTTTTAGTAGTTTTCTGTGTGGTACTTTGTCAAAGGCTTTTTGCAAGTCTAGGAATGCACAATCAGCCCATCCATTTCTTTCTTGCACTATGTCTATTAGTCTTGAGTAAAAGCATATTAAGTTTGTGGAGCATGATCTTCCTTGTCTGAATCCGAATTGTCTTGGGTTTAATATGTCATTGTCTTCCAGATGTTTTACCCATCTATTCTTGATTATTTTCTCACAAATTTTGGCAATGGTGCTTGTTAGTGATACTGGCCTATAGTTGGTGGGTTCTTCTTTGTTTCCTCCTTTGTGTATTGGTACAATGTTAGCGTTTTTCCAGTCCTCGGGTATCTTTCCTTCTTTGAGTGAGCTGTTTATTAAGATGTGTATTTTGTCTGTTAGTTCTTCTTTGCACTCCTTTAGAATCCAATTTGCAATACCGTCCGGGCCATGTGATTTTCTGACATCCAGCCTTGATAAATGTTCTGATATTTCCTTTAGTGATGCTGTAAACTCATTCATGAGGGGAGATTTCTTGTTTTTGTCTATGTCACAATTCGGTATTTTCTCTCTGGTGAAAACAGATTTAAAGTGATTGTTCATGACTTCGGCCATCTCTAAATCTTCTGTGTATTCTATGTTTCCTTGGCATAGTTTCACCAATTCCTGTTTGTTTTTAAGTTTACCATTCACATACCGATAGAATAGTTTGGGTTGCTCTTTGCATTTGTCTATAATATCCTTCTCATGGTTCCTTTTCTCCTCTCTTCTCACATTAACATACTCATTTCTATAGTTAACATAAATTTGCCATTTGCTTTGTTTTTTGTCTTTTCTCCACTTTTTCCAAGCTTTGTCCCTTCTGTCTTTTGCCTCACTGCATCTTTTGTTGAACCAACATTTAATGTACTCTCTCTCTCGCTTTTGTCTTGGTACATGCCTGTTTTGTGTGTGTGTGTGTGTGTTTCCCTAATTGTAACGCTTGTGGGGTTCTGTCTCTCTCCAAATATCATACTAGGCTACAAATTCACTTAGTTCTAACTTAGGCTGTATCTCCTTGTCCTTCAATTATCATATTTAGGTTTTGAATTTGTGTATTGTTCCAGCTTGGTATAAAAGTCTGGGTGCTACTGTAGCGTGAGGTCTACCGCCATATTTCGCCTACCCAGGTGCAGCCTGAGGTCTACCGCATGATCCGCATACCTCCAGTATGCTCCATCTATCTAAGTCATTCCTAGGATATGTACAAAATATGTGTTTATGACTAAAATAAATGTATGGAAATGGTAGACCTCACACTATAGTGCTAACGGGAGGTAGACCTCATGGTATAGTATTTACCTAGTTGTATTTTACGGGAAGGGGAGCTATGCTCGTGGTGCCCCGTCTTCATATCACATTTTATCTAGACTGTTTTTAAATTCATTTATTGTTTTTGCACACACCACTTTCTCATCTAACTTGTTCCAAATGTCTATTATTCTGTGGGGAAAGCTGTTCTTTTTCAGGTCTCTTCTATAACTGTCTTTCTTAATTTTCTTTCTGTGTCCTCTTGTATTTCCATTATCCCATTTTATTAGATCCTCTCTATCAATAGTTTCTATGCCTTTCATGATTCTGTAAATAGTTATCAAGTCTCCTGGTAGACCTCAAGCTATAGTAGCACCAAAGTCTGTTTGTGTGTGTTTACCTAATTTTAAGTATATGGTGTTGGAGCTGTGGTCATGAGGCCCTGTCTCTTTGCCTCCACTAATCAAATTATGCATCAAATTAATTTCTGTTCTTAGCCAAGATTATATTTTCATTTGAATTCTTCCATAAGTCTCAGCATTTATTTGGGAAGTAATATATTCCAACATCTTGTTTTTCCAACTGTTTACTATTTGTTTATCTTACATGCATGAAATTGGCAAGTTTATGAAAATACACACTGTGAGGATGTAGCATTTATTAGTACAATACTTTGCTGGTACTAATGAAAGCTTCATCCTTACATGGTGTTTATTTTTATTGATCTTGCGTCCCATACCAGCAGATTCTCTCTCTCCATTTTTACTATTGCTCTCTGATCTAAACATCATAACCACCTCTCTCTTTGTCATTCTTCATAAATCTTGTTTAGGCATAGGATCATCTTGATTGGCACCCTTTGTATTCTCTTGTATTTTCTTTCATTTTTCTTTTGCTGTATTTACCCAATTGTAGCACTGTGTACAGGAAAGGGGCATCATTCATGGGGCACTGTTTTGTACTCCAATCATTGTATCTAGCTATAAATTCATGTATGGTTCCAGCATTGGCTCTACACTTATTGTTGAGTTTTCATGCTTAAGATTTTAATACATGTAGTGTTCCAGTTTCTATTTTGCCTTCAAAATTGTTCCAATTACTCGTGCATCTGTATGGAAAGCTGTATTTCTTCACATCTTTTAGACATGTAGTCATTCTCAATTTGTTCTCATGACCTCAGGCCCTTCCATTCTTGATCAAGGGATTTCTTTTGTCAATTTAGTCTATCCATTTTAGTGACCTGAATACTGTTAAGTCACCTCTTTCTCTTCAAGCTTTCAACTTGGGCAGATCCAGTGTTTGTAGTCCCTCCTTGTATAGCTAACCAATGTGGTTGCTACCCTATATTCTTTGTATGTATGTGCATATACATGTGCGTATATGTGTATCTAAAGTATGTGGGGTTCTGCAATTGCAGCTTCTTGTCATCCATAACTTCATTTCTTGGTGCAGCGTGGAGAAATTTTAGTTTACTTCAAGGTAGAAAGTAAACATTGAAATGTGCACTGCACACACTGTGATGATATATGACACGTTGATTCCATGCTGTTAGATATATAATCACTTAATGGTTGCTTTTTGCATGAAATTTTTAAAGGAAAATTCATTCTTTGATCTGTTGAGCTGCATGTATGATTTAGTTTTCTTCCATTCTGAGCATTTCTCCAGTGCACACAGAAAGTAGTTACAGATGGTTACCCCAAGTTGTTGAGTATATAGAATGAAATATTTGTGTATACAACATGTGTCTGTATATTGATTTTTGAGCAATGATTTCCCTAAAGATGATAGTAGCCATTAGTAACTTAAATAGTATATTGTCAATTTGATCAGATGTAAACACTTTACACAATAATAGATTACCACAAAAGCATATCTCTTGTGAGAGAGAGGTTGCTTGGTAAAAGAATATAGTGCATCATAAATATATAGGCTGCATAATTGGGCTCTAATATGCACTAGAAAATTAATGTACCTTTCATACTTAAACATTGGTAAATATTCACTATAAAATGGGTAGTGATCACTCATATTTAACCTTGTCACCATAGTTATGTCCTCTGAGCTGGATAAGAAATATATAGTGTTAACTAGAATAGAATTGATAGAGTACATGACTATAGTGAAGGGGTTCAGAAGGAAAGAAATGGAATGGATGTCAGGTGTCCCTATTGAATATAAGTACGAGTGTAGTGATGAGACCGACTTTAAACTAACCAACTTTTTTCCCAATAAATTTTTATTTGACTGCCCTTAACCCAGTGTTTTAGAACTACCATTTTAGAAATGTGCTTCCCTAACCTGAAGTTGATAAATTAAACTCCCTGCAGTGCCTGTCAGAGATTGTGATGCATTATATGAACAGTTTTGCATGTGTTTGTGAAAGCTTCTGTTTCCATGTATTCAGCATATATATGTATGTATATGTACATATCACACACACACAGTCAACCCTTCAGCAATGCAAGTAATGTAATTGGTGCCACAAAACTACTGCAATCTTCATTATAGTGTTGTTTAAAGTTTTCTTTAAGAAATAATGTGAAAATTCTATTTAGTTCCAGGATTCTGAAAAAAACAACAACTGATAAATAGAATTTTGGACAGTGATCAGGCTTGCCATAACATTATTTTGCTCTCAAGAGTTTTCAAGTTCCCAAAAAATGTTGCCCTATTCCTGGTAATGGTAGATATACCACCTGGAGAAAAACATGGAAGATAAAATTAATGTTGGAATGATGTTTTGGGTGGTTGTTGTGAAAAATTACAATGGTGGAAGAAGCAAATCTGAGTGAGGGAAAGGCTAAAGCAATCCATCTAATAATTAGAACCAAAGGGCCAGATAAAAGAGATTTCATGTTAGTATGTGTTCTCTCCAAGGTAAAAGCTTGGAATTGAACTGAATATCAATAAATGTTGTTAGACACAACTTCCATGCTTAAAAAGTACTATCAAACAAAGTAACGTCTTTGTCGAAGACTTTTAATTACAAGAGTGGGAAGCAGGTAGCAAGTCGGATTGTTGGAGGAATAATCTGTTAGTTATAGCAGCGGAGAATACAAAGACCCAGTGGGTATAGGGGACATCTTAAGTGAAAGAGGGTGACCCTGACATGAGATTGGACTTGCTGCTTACCAAAGAGACCAACATTATGGTTCTTTGATTTACCTTTGCCCTATAGGAAAAAGTGATTATGTATAAATCATATATTTCTAAAAATCAGCTAATGTAAGGTTGAAGATGATTTCTTATTAAGAATAAATATGTTAGAACATGTAGACTTCTTAGAGGGCAAGGTGAAACTGATTACTGTCCAGAAATGAATGGCAAGTGATATACTGGATATAGGTTTGATTAAATTAGGGTTTCATTAACACTTATTATTTGGATCTGACAGTCACACTTGTACTTGTGTTTAATGGATGTTTGTAATTTTTTTTGATAACTTCAATTTGTATTTGCAATTTAGTATAAAGAGAAAAAAGTATTTTATATTTCATGTTCTTTTGTTAGTTGTTACTTGTAGGCAACTTGTAAAGTTGAAAACACGTATGTTTGTTTAGTTTTTATAATTTAATTTTATTCTTCACTGCTGCTCTTGTTAATTATCTACAACTGGCGGCAACATTGAACATTCTGGTACGCATCTCTTCATGTCCATTTTGAATCTAAATACCGTGATGCTACTTTTCCGGTATGTAGGTATTTGCAGTTTTATTTTTAAATTTGGGAATGAAAGTATGTATATATACAGTATATAATATATATATATATATATATATATATATATATATATATATATGTATGTATATATAATGTGTGCAAAGTAAACCACTTGTAAAAAGAAACTAATGAAGTAGAGCGCTTTCGTATATTACATTTTCATTGCAAGAAGTACTTTTTGCACTGAAGATGTAATATATGAAAGTGCTCTGCTTCATTAGTTTCTTTTTCCAAATGGTCTACTTTGCATAATTGAACACATGTACCCGTGTTCTTATTAGCATATATACATTACATTAGCTGATTGCCACATTATTTGTATATTGCATTGCTCAAGGGTTGCTGCATATATGTGCGTATGTATGTGTATATATGTATGTATATATATACACACACACATGGAATAAAACATAGGGATATCTGTATAGAGTAATTTCTATTTTAAGGGTAAGTGCTTTAGACTAAATATGCTTTATGCAGCGATGTGCATGGAACTATGGGTATACTGTATACTAAATATTAGCAGGAGCTACAACATCACAGATTGCTTTGGCATTGGTTTATATCAGCTCCCAGAAAGTGGACTGACTTAATCTCTTAAGCAAGTGTTGATTCTCTCTTGATAATTATTGTCAACTATAACTGACAGTAGGAATGCCCTGGTTGTACAGTGGAGGTGTTCCTTGGTGATCTAAGATGTGACCACATATATATGATTTTTTTTTTTTTTTTTTTTTACTCAAACTTCAAAATTGCATTATTTCTCACTTGTGCTTTTCCTGTACTTGTACTTATTGCTTCCTCTAATTTTCATTAATTTTCATGTGTACAAATATAACTTTATAACATAGGCACACAAAGTCATGCTCATATGTCCGCACTTGCACATACAAATATGACTAGTTAAAACTAGTGTGCAGTTATTTTGTGCTCATGAACATATCAATTCTTGAAACAGCCAGAAAGAGAGCATATTCCAATATAAAACATTAACAAGTTCAAGTTTCAGCAACAGAAATGAAATGGGATCCCATGAGCTCAGCTTCTTTCCTGTACATTGAAATTAGATATATACACTTCTGTAAATATAATGATCACATGAAGAAAAAGTAGTTTGGATCATAGAAAATCTGTGCATTTTCATTTATTTGGAACTGCTTTTGGTATCTGAACACCATACTATCTTCAGTTCTGAAATGATTGTAAATCTTTTGTATTTTGTATTGATACATGTAAATGTTAATTAATCATAAGAATTGATTACCATAGTTATGGTTTCATTGGTTATGGCAAGTCATAAGTTTCTATAATGTAGGCCTGAATATATGAGCAAGTAAATAGTTTATATTCACACTAATGCTCACCATGCTTTAAAGGTATTGAATGGTTGATACCATCCCTAGTATCGGGTATATTTATTCCTTATAGAACTGTGTAACTAAATTCCATGATATTTAATTTAAATTTCATGGTGTGCTGACAGGCCACATTTTGAAAAACTCAAGCCATATACCACAATGAGCATGGAATGTTTAGTTTCGTACACTTAGAAAAAGCACAACACAAAGTATCTTAGGCTAGTGCTCTGATTCATGTGCACAGCTTTTAGCTTGACAAAAAAAAATCTAGGACAAAATGCAAAAATCTGTGGCAAACAAGAAAGAGCATGTAAATAAGTAAAGCTTTCTGGAGATACCTTTAGTGATGATATATATGCCAAGGTTTGTGAAGGTATTTTGTTGCCACAGTGAAAGTTACAAGTTTAGGTGCAAAATTGTGTGTCGGCAAGATATGAATGAACAGCTTTAAAATGGACTGTGTGTTATGGAGGTTAGAAGTGGACTTAAACTTCATTGGAATGACAAGATGCTGATTGAAGATATGTTCCTAGTCCCCAATCCATTAATTTGTGATCCTTTCATAAACCAACATCCTCACTCTTATTTCAGTATGTGTAAGAAGTGTGCATACTCTGCTTAACTTAATCTGATTTTTTAATTCTACCATTGACTTCACCGAGTTGAATAACGCTACACGTGTTTCATAAGAATGATAAAGACTTTTTATGATAACTAATAATAACTGACCTTGTTTGGACCAAAGTGAAGGAAATGGACTAATGCCAACTTATCCCAATATTCTAACTTTTATTAAGATGATTTCAATGAAAAGGAAACAATAGTGATCAGTTCTGGCATAACTGATTATTGCTTAAAGCATTACTGATAGTAAGCTGGTAAATTGGTTCTTGACAACTATTTTATAACTTGTATCACAGATTGAGTAATCTTGAAATAATATACGAGCTTTAGTCAGTTTCATGTTGATATATTGATATTGATGTCAGATTTGAAAATGCATGAAGAAAAGTCTTTTAATGAAGCATACAAAAATAGATGGCCCAGATAATTAGTGAGACACAATTAGGAGATGTTAGTTTAATTCAGTAAAGCACAAAAGAAAATGCTAAAGAATGAAATCTGTGATTCAGAGAAAAGAGAGCTTATGTTAATAGCGTATTACTAACTTTCTAAAATAAGTGGTCCATATACAGACTCTACAATATTATATCCCCTCATACCTCCCCAACAATTATGAAATCATCACTTATAGTATAATGTGATCAGACATTCTTTAAAGCTAATATCACATAACACTTGAATTATTATTCGTAAAAAAAATTGAATTAAACTTTTAGTAAAAGAATGACTTATAAGTTTAGCTTTATGTATTAGATATACAAAGAACTATATAATCATTATCTATGCAGAGACAGCTCTGATGTCACCCCACCCACATCTCCAACTACTTACCGGAGATCAACATCCAGAGATGAGAATGTGTTTAATCGTCTGACTTCAACCACCTCGTCAGTTAGGGAACCACGACCCGATACAGGAGTAATTAATCCACATTCAGGGAGAGTAAGTTATCATGTAATCTTATGTTTTATTTTGTACATATGCAAGTGAAAATGTACCTTCCAGCCAAATCACCTGAAAGTTGGAGATATAATTGAACCTTGTATGTTAAGAAGTCTCTCATTTGTATAGCATGCATACATACTTACATATATATACCAATGTCTTTTCCCCCCTTACAAAGGAGGTAGCCAAAGTCAAAGGCATAAATCCACTCGCACCTATTTCTTCCCCCACACACTCCACTCCCATTCACTACCCCTCCCTCCCTCTTTTCTTGGCTCCTGGATGACTGGTCATACCTGCATCTAGCTCATAGCCATGGGTCAGAAGCAATGCAGCAAAACATATCACGTCCACAGCAAGGCTACTTCATTTAATCAGTGACTCCCACCTCTCCATCCCCAAAATGCATTAAAATATCATTCACATGTACTCCCTAAACACACCCAACCCCTACCCACTCCCATGCATCATAGCATCATCCATATACAACCATTCTCCACTCGCCCCTTTCTTCTGTCATCTTCCTTCCTTAACAGACACCCACCTCTTTCCCAACACTGTTTTTATTCCATCCATCCATCTCAGCCTTGGTCACTCCTTCATGTTCACTTCATCCACCTATGCCTTCCACACTTTTTACCAATCTTTCTTCACTCATTCTTTCCATGTGTCCAAACCATCCCAATACTCTTTCATCAATCCTATCTCTCAACTCCTTTTCCACCCCCGCTCTCCTCCTCACCTCGTTTCTCATTCTATCCAGCCTAGTAACCCCTACCATACTTCTCAGATATTTCATCTCAAACACATTTCATCTTTCTTCCTCTCTCATGTTCCATGTTTCTGCCCCATACAGTGCTGTCAGCACAATCACTCCTCTTAACATCCATTCCCAAATGTGTATTTCTCGTTACGTTTTTTGTATAGCATAGCTTTTCAAAACATTAAAAAGAGTAGCATACTGTATATATTTTTGTTAAGAGAGTAAAGAATATGCATAAATGGTTGCATTGTTGCTTGGGTCATCAAGTGGTATGTTTTATGGATAAGATGTTCATTGATATTCATGCTGTGATAGACCTACCTAATTTAAATATTGGAGTTGTTCCTGCCTTCCATAAGTCTTATCTGGAACATTAAGTGTGAGTTATATGTATACATTCTATAATCTTGCTCAGAACTAAGGAGTATACAAAATTCATTTATCTCTTTGTGCTTTTAATTTTTACGATAATTAAATCAACAGATTAACCAGCGAACTGTGTTGGCATGCACCCATGTTGCCCAGGGACACTCACGTGCTGTGCTGTCTGTTTGTGCTACAGATGACCTTCTTTTCTCTGCTTCCAAAGGTTGGTTGTAGTAATTGAAATTTTGTTTAGAGAATAATATTTGAGCATAATGCAAGGTAAACGGTAATTTACGTGAAAGTGGGTGGTAAATGAAGATGTCTGCATATGGTGCCAATTATCTGCAAGAGACGGAAACATGCAGAATAAAGAGTCGGAGAATCCATTTTTCATGAGCTCTGCTGGGAGTGCCTTGTAGATGGCATGTTGGAGTGAGTGCTCAGTGAATGTGTAGAACATTACAAACCGGTCAAAAAGAAATTTTCAAGTGCTCATTAGACCTAGGAAAACTATCCAAAATGTGAAAAAAAAAAAAAAATGTGCCTGTGCACAAGAAGAGAAATGGAGGACTCTTCAAAAAAGAGTTTCACATGAATTATAAATGGGAAAGTGATAGAAGGTATAATCTGAGGAAGAGGTAAAATATCTGGAAATTTAAATATTATAGTTGATACAACTTAAGTTTGATTGGGGTAGGGGTGTGTGGTAGACTGGGCTTGATCACCATAATACACAAACCATTCCCTCCTTGTGCTTCCTGCCATGTTTATTATGAATGTGTGGTGTACGTAGTTCCCCCACATGATCTCTGACGTGATACTTGTGCTTGTATCGTTGTTGCTGTGTGTGGTTGAATAATTTGATATATAAGAATCCCCAGCCTTCAGCCACGTATCATTCATGCATAGGATACAATCATATTGCACCTGTAGTAAAGACATTTGTACTAATACAGAAGCACAACTCTCGGAGATTCCATGCCATTTTCTTTGTGACCTTCCCTTAAGCTACATTTCAGTATGCTAGGGGCATTTATATTGGCCTGCCCCAGTCAGGCAGGGTCCTTCATGCTACCTCGCTCAAACTGCATCTGTCCTCACTTGTACTCTGTCCCTAGGTTGGGTCTGCAGTCTCTGGCTGTTCACCTGACCCTCCTAGGCTGACTTCTCACCTAAAGACATGTCAACTGAGGTTTTGTCATTTCCTACGTCACCTAGACCAAGTAACACACTTATGTGTTGCAATTGTATGAAAACAAATATTTTATCTGGTATTTGGTCTGCCTTTGACTGAATTTGTTTGAATATATTAGTTATAATATGAGAAATTTGCTAGTGAACAGCAACATCAATCGACAGTAATAAAAATGATCTGATATTAGTTATAACATTTGTCCAGATTCATTTGCCAAAGCATGTTGTATAAATTTGTTGGGAATTTATGTACCGGTAGTCATTATTATGTCATCATCAAGATGAGAGGGAGGGAGGGGGGTGGAGGGGAATGGAATATATAGGAAATGGAATGGGTGGGAGTAGTTTCTATGCCTTTTTCTTTTTGGCTACCCCCATGTAAGGGGGAAAAACCCTTTGGTATATGTATGTATGTATCATTATGTACAGTAATATTTATGGGTGTACTTTCTTTTCCAGATCGAACTGTGAAAGTGTGGGACCTAAACAGAGGCCAGGAAGTCATGTCTCTTGGAGGTCACCCGAATAATGTTAACTGTGTCAAATATAGTGAGGCACAACACACTTGCTTCTCAGTGTCGTCATCTTTCATAAAGGTTTTTATTCATAGTACTCTTTTTGTCCTCTCTCTCTCTCTCTCAAAATCTGTGTCTCGTATGTTTGGTTATATGTATTAATCAAGTGCATGTGAAGGTAACCAATCCATATTTAATTTTTTTTTTCCTTTTATAAGGTTTGGGACATCCGTGAAAAGCCAGCCAAATGTGTGAAAACTCTCAGTTCCTCTGGAATGACTTCAAATGGTTCTCTGTCAATGATGACACCCTCCAGGACATTGCAAATGCCAGCAGGAGAGACGCAGATAAACGATATTGCCTTGTCAGAAAATTCCAGTCGACTTTACTCAGCTGCTGGCAATATTGTTAGGGTTTGGGACTTAAGAAAGTAAGTCTGTAATACCTCCTGTCAGGTGTGTCAGTTCTGTCTTTAGATACATTTTTTTCTTTTAATCAACAGCTGTTGGAAATCAATACTTACGACACTATAAAGATAGTTTATGTACCTGGTATTTTTTGATAACGTATTCAAGCAGTTGCTCGTGGGTTTACAGACTCCTCATATTTTTTAAAAAACTTTCTTGTATTGCATAAAGATTATTCAGGAACAGTATGGTGTAATTCACTGTAAATGCATCATATTCATTAATATTATCTTAATGCATTTTTACAGACACCACAGTGTGGGGAAGCTGGCCGGTGGCCATCAGGCAGCTGTTATGTGTCTTGCTGTGGACTCTGCCACACCAGGACAGGATGTGGTGGCCAGTGGCTCTAAGGATCATTATATTAAGGTTAGTGTGGACAGCTATATGTTATCATTTGTCCTTAGAGTTTATTCATAATTTTCGTTAGCTACATGTTCCACCTCACTCAAGATTGTTTACTGTAATATTAATGGTAGTTGTGGGTTTGTCCATGGATAGTCAGGTTGTGATAGTGTATTTTGCAGGAAGGGGAGCTACGCTCATGGTGTCCCACCTTTGTATCTCACAATGTCTAGTTTGCTCTTAGACTCATGAATGGAGTGGGTACACAAGGATGCTAACATCGGCATCTTGATTATATATATATATATATTTTTTTTTTGTACACAAGTTATCCCCAGATTCTATGAACTGGTTTGATCATGTTTTCTGTGTTTATTATTACTCAGAGTAAAAGAGAATGAGTAATACAGCAGTGACTTTAGATTTTATAATGCAAGTAGTGTGATGCATCATGCATATGGCAGCCGATGCTGCGCGCAAGAATTTGACTTGTACTGAAGTGGTTGAGTCACTCAGGGAAGAAATCTTGTGTTTTCTGGTTATGAGAGGGGTAGGGAGTCATAGGATGAGGTGTTTGGTATCTTTTATGTAGTGGTTGTTGTTGTTTTTCTTCTTCTTCTTCCCTATACTGTCTGTCCGAGTAGTCCCATATCCCCAAGGAATGCCACAGCCGAAACGGAGTTTTCCCACAAATTCATTATGGAGTGTATGTAGTGTTGTTTGCGTGCGTGATTGTGTATAATGCAGTCTTCCATGACGTGTTGAATAGTATGGGGTGAAGTGTTACATCCTGGGCATTTGTCCACAATGCGGATCCAGGCATACAAAACAAAGCCTTTATGTAATGGTTGTACCTTTAGGCTGTTAGTTTCTGTCGCCAGACCTATTCAGTGTTGATATTATTTTAATGCTAAATGGTGAACTAAAGGCAGTCATGCTAATATTGTTGTGCATTCTCTTGGGAGGGATTTTTCTTAAAGGCTTGAAAAGTTTGATGAAATAGGGAGTTTGGTGGTCATTCGAGTGTATTTATGATCTGAGTGTGAATGTGTTTTTGTATGGTTGCGTTGAATGGGAATATAGAGGAAATACATTTGTTGGATAGTCTTCCTTGCTCAATTTATTATTATCTACTATTTACCTGTTTGTTTATTATTTAACTATACCTATGCATTTATTGATTTTATTCATTATTATAATTCTTATTTATTTTTCTTTTATTTATTATTGTAATTTTTTTCCGCATCTGACCTCGTTATGGACTATAAGGTCTCCTGTCGGCATGTTCCTCCTTTGTAGTTCTTTGTTACTCAAATGTCTTTTCCCTTCCAATAATAGACGTGGTCTTCTTTGCAGGTATTTGATGTTAGTGAAACCAATAGTGGTCTGGTAAGCCCAAGGTTGAACCTGGACCCCCCACACTACGATGGCATCCAGTCATTAGCCATGTACGGAGACACTTTATTCTCAGGTTCAAGGGATATGTGTATTAAGAAGTGGGATCTCCAACGCGGAGAACTCGTACAGTCGCTCAACAACGCCCATAAAGATTGGGTGTGCGGCCTCTGCTTCACACCTGGTGGACAAATTGTTTTGTCAGGTAAGTGATTCTCTTACCAGTTGTAGAAATGTTTATTATTATTGACTACAGTTTCATCCATGAGGAGCTAAGATGAGAGGGAGGAAAGGGTGGTGGATGGAAGTGGAATGGGTGGGAGTGGGTATATACCTTTTCACTTTGGCTACCCCCCTGGTAAGGTAAAAAAATAATTTGGTAACAATGTCTCCTATTTTCGTTCCCATGCTGATTGCTGATTGCTGATCACAATCTTGACACCGGCTCTAGTGAGCAACTGTCCCAACTCACCTGAGTGGCTTGAGTTTGGCATGGACAACTCAGGTGAGTTGGGACAGTTGCTCATTAGAGCCGGTGTCAAGATTGCAATCAGCACGGGAACGAAAATAGGAGATATTGTTAAGAATCAGAACAAAGTCAAGGCCAACAGGGAAGAAAATAGTATCGTCTACAAAATATTGTGTGGAAACTGTCCTATGAGCTACTACGGGGAAACCAGCAGAGGTATTAAAAAGCGGACAGCTGAGCACAGGAATGACGTCAAGGCACACAGAGTATCCAACTCACTAGTGGTTTATGTAGATACTCATGGCCACTTACCAGACTGGGACAGAATAGAGGTGCTGCAGAAAGGACTTCCTAAGAAAAGAAGAAAAATAACTGAAGCAGCTTACATCGCTTCCCATCCAAACAACAACCACCGTGATGGGTACATTAACCACTTCACTCCGGGACTTAAATCTCGCGGGCAGCAGCCAATGCCAGCCGTACGACGTGTCGTAATAATACTCGCATTATAAAATATAGTCACCGCTTATATCGATCGTTCTCTCTTTCACCCGTGGATTTTGAAAACCATAGGGAATGGGATTCAGTGCATATTAGGGAGAATGTAAAAATGCAGGGGTGACTACAATAAATATAATCAAGACGCCGATATGGCAGCGTCGCGAATCCACTTGCTCCTCATGACGCCTACGTGTGCGGCACCGTATGGTAGGGGTTAAATTAACAAAAACAGCAAGCTGTTTGATACTTCATGAGGCAGAGCGGAGGAGGATGAGAGGTCAGGTCGATCATGGCGGAACATGGGGGGGGTTAGCCAAAAAGAAAAAGGCATAGAAACCACTCCCATCCATTCCATTCCCTACATATTCCACTCCCCTCCCTCCCTCTTATCTTGGCACCTCCTAGATGACGGGTCATCCCTGCACCTTGTCCACTGCCCTGGGTCAGAAGCAGTGTTGCAAGACACAGCACATCCACAGCAAGGCCGCTTCATAAATTTGGCGACCCCCCCCTCTTCGTCCCCTCATGCAAAAAAGAAGATGGAGAGAGATCCCTTCGGGCTGTGTCAAATATATATATATAATATGATCTAATTGTTTATATAATTGTTACAGCTTCATAGTAAATTATATTAATAGAATTGAAATGATGCTTAGAAAAGGAAGAAAGAATAGTGTATGACCAAGTGGTTGGTTCAGGTAGGCCTTTGTATATGTGTATTTTGTTGACTGGCTTAACCAAGTTTCTTGAATTTGGTTTATAGGATGCCGAGGTGGTGTCATCAAGATGTGGTCAACAGAATCCTGCCAGCTGATTGGTGAACTTCGTGCCCATGCATCCCCCATCAATTCTATCACTACCAATGCCACCTGCATCTTCACAGCTTCAAAGTATGGCAAAATAATCTTTATTTTGTTTTTGCTTGGTATAAGAGTTTTGGGGGAAGATTGTATATATATGTATAATAACTACCGTATTTTTCGGACCATAAGGCGCGGGAAGAATCCTTAAAATCGGCCAAAATCGGGTGGTGCGCTTTATCGTGCGGTGCGCCTTATATGTGGCTTCAGTGCAAAAAAAAATGCCTCTGATAGTGACGTACTATTTAGACATGTTTCGTAGTTAGCCTGCCGATGGCGACAGTGCATGATAGGCCTAGCAAAAGTTACAACCAAGTTATAACCAAGATGCATGTATCTTGACAAGAAAATTGCGAAAACTTTGACAGTTATTGGGTCCAAGCCACAGCATTCATTCACGCTATCATGGCTATGACATGATAGCGTCCACAACACAGACAACCATTTTGCATTGGTATAGTCTCGCTCCACTCACACTGTAGTCATTTGGGTATTTTTTTAGTTTCGATCATGGGCGCAATATAGCAATATAAAATTAATTATTAATTTTGTAAATTAAAATGTATTAACGTAATATGCAATTTTGTGGGCGGAAATGAAAATAAAAAATACCTTGCTACAAGCAAATATGCTCATGAACGAAGTCGGTAGCATAGGATCGGGACACCAACGTCTCTCACGACGACGACAAGGACGAGCCGGATGACATTTAATTTGCAGGTAATGATTTATTAAACACAGGTTAGGTTAGGTTAGACGAATTTATCACCCTTTCATATCTTCGACGTCGGCATCTATCATAACAAACATGGCGTACCATTCGTCCGACACGACTTCAACTTACGAAATCTGTTTCAGCACATTTTTTGTTTTTTATTTCCGCTCACAAAATTGCATATTACGTTGATACATTATAATTTACAAAATTAATAATTTTTTATTGCTATATTGCGCCCATGGTTGAAACAAAAAATTTACCTTCATTTGTAATCCTGTGTTTTTAAGTGAATAGAGAATTCCGGGAATAAAACTGCTAATGTTGGTTTTATTCCCCACAGTTCCCGTAACGTGTTTGTTGTTTTTTAGGAGTATTGGCAGGGCATACCGTCCATGGAGG
This sequence comes from Oratosquilla oratoria, assembly GCF_046742065.1. Lineage (NCBI taxonomy): Eukaryota > Metazoa > Arthropoda > Malacostraca > Stomatopoda > Squillidae > Oratosquilla > Oratosquilla oratoria. Next base: position 9,442,505 of record NC_134805.1, read on the forward strand.
TGGTCTGATTTCACTGACCAAAATAAAAATATTTATCATTTATTTTTGTAATTTTGCTGAATCCCAACCGATTTTTCTCATTCAACAACGAAAATGTTGTTCTGAATGCACTCACATATGCATGATTATCCGATGACGAGACCAGGTGCGCCTTATGGTCAGGTGCGCCTTGTGTAAGGACAGGGAATAGCAAATTACGGGTGCGCCTTATGGTCCGAAAAATACGGTATATAGTATTTGATAATATATATATATTTTTTGTGTGTGTGTGAAAATGTGGGTTTGTTTTACCAAGAATTCTGTTTTCACTTAAAAGTTGGGTATCACTACAGCTTTATGAAACTATACAGGAGTAAACTTCAAATAATATGGGATTCCAGAGGAGGGATTTTCAAAGAACCTATGATTTGGGACAATTTTTCTTAAAATTATGATTATGTATGCAAGTGTAAATACATGTACAAAGGTGCTTTATGTTCAGATAATGGATTCAAGATGTATGTCTGCTGTTGTCATTAGGTACACATGGAACATATACTAGTATTTGGTCCTTTGAGAGACTTGTCTCTCTGTGATTAGATTGAAGGACCAATAATAATGCCCATCTTTAATGGTCAAATTTTAGGGCTTCCTGTTCATCTTAACCCTTTGACTGCAGTGATGCCCTACTAAGTCAAAAATAATTATCTGATGCTAGACAGTAGGTTGCAGGGAGGGGTTACACTCGTATAGCTTTCTCATCAGTCAAACTATATAACCAGAAATAGCTTTTCGTATACTCATAAGGCGTTTTCTCGTATCTATCGTTTGCAGCTTCTGAGGAGCTGCTCTATAATATCAGAGCTGGGTGCATTACTGCCGGACAGGTAGTGCATTACCGTCAATGCGTTACCGTCAGTGTGTTACCAATTTTAACTTCCTATGGAATGATTTTGATGAAAAAAAAAAAAAAAATGAAATGGAGAAGTATTTACTTCTTATGAACATTCTCAATAAAATAATTCCATAAATTACAACATTAATATTTCGTATTCTAAAACATGAAATAACTAGAACTGGCACTTGCATTACTGCGATAGTAATGCACTACCTGTCCGGTGGTAAAATGCCCAACTCTGTATAATAGCATGACATTACTCCTATAATATATGGCTTGCTATCCTGTTTGGAAAGCCTAACATGGGTATATTATTGGCTACAAACAACTCGTAGTAAAAAGTCTTGGTCTATCTGTCTGTATATCTGTATAGCAAAATGCTTCTTCCTCCTTGTGGCCAGCTAAGGCATGCACCCACCATCCACCCAACCCACACTCGTTCAATGTCCATCTGTTTCACTTTTAAAAATCTCGTAGCTCCTCTTGGATGAAGGGCCATCTCTTCCCCACCTCCCACTGCCTGTTTCAGAAGCAATGCAGCAAGACACAGCACCTCCCATAGCAGGTTCCAGTAGCCAGAGCTGGTTTACCCCCACTGCTTCCTGTAATGGCAACCCTCCCTCATCATAATGGGATGAAGAGGGAGGGTCACCATGTAAATGAAGCAGTGGGGGTTAACCAGCTTTAGCCGTTGGACTCTGGAGATGCTGTGTCTTGCTGCATTGCTTCTGAACCAGCAGTAGGTGGGGGCCAGGAACGGCCCTTTGTCCATAAGGAGATATGAGATTTTTAGAAGAGAAACAAATGGGTGTAGGTTCAGTGAAGGGTGAGTGCATACCTAGGCTAGCTATCTTCCTTATAAGGGGTAAGAAACTTAATGGTATACATATACAGATATCTAGACAAGGCATTTTATTTTGGGATGTTTGTAGTCGATATACCCATGTTGGGCTTCCCAAACAAGATAGCAAGCCGTATCATAGAAGTGATGTCATGCTGTTACAGAACAACTCAGAATCTGTAAGGGATGCGTTCAAAGGTTGGGGAATACTACAAAATATACAGTAATTGATAACAGTCAGTTTTGTAAATGTCACCAGTTTACAGTTACATATTCAATGAATGTTGAATGGTAGCCAGATGATGAGGCAAAGAAAGAATGATGTGCACAAGATAGTGTAGTTATGTTAGTTTCAGCGAGTCACATTGCACTGTGGACAGCTCCCACCTCAATTGGGAACCTTTGGGGAAACCCTAGATAGTGTTGTATAGTAATTTCATCTACCTCCACATGATAGAATATATCATACACACAGTTACATATATGCAGAGTCCACTAGGAAGATGAAAAACACACGGAGTCCAAGCGCTTTCGTGATATATTCCTCGATAATGTGAATACAGTGAGACCTCTCATTAACGGACATTAATTAGCTGTGTTTGTGGTGTTTTCGCTGTGTTTTTGGTGCTGTTGTTTAGTGCGTGCAATCACTATGCCACCCAAAAACCATTACAAATTAACAGATTATTCACATCAACGGACACCGTTACCCCCCTTTTAGTCCGTTAATGAGAGGTAGTAATGTATATCATGAAAGTGCTCGGACTCCATGTGTTTTTCATCTTCCTAGTGGACACTGTATATTTGTGATTCATGTGTGCCTTGTGAAATTTGTGCACAGTTATACATATTTGTATGATTGCTCTGTGAAGTATATTTGGTGCACTGAAAGTATTCATGGAGTTAGGTTTACGATTTAGGTAATGAAATGCAGCTGGTAAACTAAATAAATACAGGCATCATTTTACATTTGGTTAATATGTACACACCATTTTACAGTTGGATTCTCAGCAGAGGAGCTAGTATTTTCTCATAGTGAAACTTAAATGTCACTGTAGTTGGAAAGCCACTGGAAACAATTTGTGTGTACATACAGTAGTTGGTCATTCACTTCAGGGCTGAGATAGTTAGTGTATGATAAATACATATAAACAGGGCATAGACTTTAACCCCTGCAGAGACACAAACACTTAGATAAACAAAGTTTGGTTGGATTGTCATTCTCGAGGCCAAAGTTGAGTCTGCTGACGACTCGGTTTGCCTACAGTGAGGGCGACATCCGAGTGTGGAGGCCACTTGTGGGTGTGGCTGGAGGGCGTACGTTTGAGCTCTCTCTTTAGGAGGAGCATAAGGAGCAGGAAGTCATGCACCGAGTTCGGAGAGGAGGAGGAGGAGGTGTTGACATGAAGTAGGGCACTTACGGATTTGCATGTATTGATCTAGTCTTGGTTGTGCTTTTTGCTTGCTTCCCTTTCTGTAAATGTAACAGCAAGCATGTGTTGGAATTTCAGCATGATGCTTTTATCAGGTATTTTTTCTGTTAAGAGTGTTTCAATGTATTTGTTTATGTGTAATAACCAGCAAAAAGGAGTGTAGAACATAGAAGTGGATGGAGTGAAGTTAAAGGGAAGACCACAAATAAGGTGGTTGGACAGGATGGAGAGGGCATTGGATGCAAGAAGGTCTGTCAGGCAAGGAAGAGAGTGCAAATGATTGGAGTGAATGAAGAGTGGTTACAATTGAACAAGGAAAAGAAGATTCCTTAGGGGATGATTTTGTTTGATCACTTGATTTCTTGAGTGGATGACAGTTGGGGATTAGGGTGTCACCCTAACATGAAGTGGTAAGGGTTCTGGCGTTCAGGTCGTGCTGTGGAAACACTGTCTCTTGCTGCATTGCCTTTGACCTAAGCACTGTGGTGAGAGACAGGGATGACCCCTCATCCATGAGATGTGAAGATTGGAGGGAGAATAAATGGATTTTGGATGGGTGTGGTTGGGGGTATGCTCTGACATGGCCACCCTCTTTTATAAAAGGGGGAAGGGCCTTTTGTTTTATGTGTGTGTTTAATAATGATAATTGTTGCCTTGAATTTCACTGACTGGGAACTTGCAGTGCCACAGTGGCTGGCAGTGGTCTTCAGGTCCTAAAATAGATTGGGAAGAAACTGTGGTCCTTTGTCTGTGTCGTATTAGTGTGGGTCTGTTCCTGTGTAAGTTGCTTTTTGTAGTAGGAAGAATAGAACACTTGTCATCTTCTCTTGTGTGAAAAGGTAAAGTAAATACAGTCAAAACTGAAAGGGAGAGCTTAAACTACTGTAAACGCATTTGGGTAGCACCTACAGATGGATTATTAGTATTATATTCCAGGTCTAGTAGGGAAATGTTCCTCATGAACTTAGATATCCAGATTCTTGTTTGTCTTCGATAGTCTGCCAATGTGTAATCTGGCATGGACTTGGTCATCTGAAGTTATCATGCCAGCAAGATATTTAACTACAATATTGTTATTATTGTTTCCTAAATATTTATATTAGTTGTTTATATATATATTGTAAAATGCATGAAACATCCTAGAAAAGTAGTGTTTGGTTTACATGTGTACAAGCAAGCACATAGGTGTTTTATATTTGTATTATTATTATTTTTCATTCTTTCATTTATGTATGTGTGTTTTTGATTCACCATGGTCTTGGATCATGTGTTGGACTTGTGATCAACAGCTATTAACTCCCCCCCTCGGATAAGAGCTCAGAGAGTTCATATATGAACAATCTATGGATAATGCTACACACACACACCCCACCCAACTCTCCGCCCATGAGAGTTTAAGTGTATTTACCTAGTTATATTTTACGGGACGAGAGCTATGCTCGTAGTGACCCGTTTTCGTATCTCTCCACATCCAGTTTATTCTTAAAATCGTGTATAGTTTTGGCACTCACTGTTTCTCCGTTTAGTTTGTTCCACAAATCAATCACTCTATGTGGAAAGATATTCTTCTTCAGGTCTCTTCTGTAGCTGTCTTTCTTTAGTGTCTTTCCGTGTCCTCTTGTTTCTCTTCTGTTCCACTTTAATAAGTTGTCTCTGTATTTATGTAATTGTAGTTTACAAGAAGGGAGCCACACTCACATGGTCCCATCTCCTAATCTCCAGTTTATCATACATAGCTTGGAATTCATGTATGTTTCCAACTTGTTCTGTCTTTATTTTCCAATCATCATATTTAGATTTGAATTCATATATTGTTCCAGTTTTTGCTATATCATCCAAACTATTCCAAGTAATTTTGCATCTATATAAAAAACTGTATTTGTTCATATCCTTTAGACATACAGTAATTCTTAATTTGTTCTCACAACCTTCCTATATCTAATCAAGAGATCTCTTTTGTCAGTGTAGCCTATCCCATTTAGCAACCTGAATTTTGTAATCATATTACCTCTTTCTCTTCACTCTTTCAAAGTTGACAGACCCAGTGGTTATAGTCTCCAGTTATGTGGTTTAATTTCCAGACTGGGAACTAGTTTGGTTGGTGTCCTTTGTATTCTCTCAATCTTGTTTACATCCATACCTATGTCAATCTACATAATAGGCTTCTTTACCCTTGTAAGGAAGGTAGTAGCCAACCAAAGGATCACTTGTCCCCCAACCCACCTACCCACCCCCTACTTTTTTTTTTTTTTCTCTGATCCTTGTAGATAAAGAGCCAGCCCTACCCATTGCCTGATTCAGAAGCAATGCAGCAAAGCACAGCATCTCCACAGCAGTTCCCAACATACAATAGCTCCAGATAATTGATTTGATTAACTTTCTCGACAGGCACTTCTTTTGTCAAACACTGTAGTGGTGCTCCTTACTCCCACCTTTGTGAATGGGTACCGTATTTGCACATATTTGTGTCTTTACCTAATTGTAGTATATGAGAAAGGAGCAAAGCTCTTTGGGTCCCATCTCCTCTCCAATTTATCATGCATAGCCTCAAATTCATGTGTGTTTGTATTTACCCAGTTGTATCTTACAGGAAGGGGAGCTACGCTTGTGGTGTCCTGCCTTTGTATCTTGCAGTGTCTAGCTTGTTCTTAAATTCGTATATGGTTTTTGCACATACTATTGTTTCTTCCAGTTTGTTCCAAGTGTCCACCACTGTGTGTGGAAAACAGTTCTTCTTCAGATCTCTTCTGTAACTATCTTTTTTGAGTTTCTTTCCATGTCCTCTTGTGTTTCACTTGTCCCAATTTAACAAGTCCTCTCTATCAAGTATTTTCGTGCCCTTCATGATTCAATAGATGGTCAGTAGGTTGCCTCTCTCTCTTCTTTGCTCCAGAGTCAGTAAATCCAATTTAGCCAGTCTCTCTTCATATGACATGTTTGAAAGTGCAGGAGCCATTTTTGTGGTTGCTCTCTGGATTCTTTCAATTTTCTTTATATTCTTCTTGGTACTGGGTGACCATAATGTTGCCGTACATTCCAGTCTAGGCCTTATTAGTGTGACTAGTATTTTTTTAATAATATCTTTGTCCAAATAGGTAAATACCACTTTTATTGATCTTAGCAAGTTATAGGATTCTCTGACAATTTTGTTTATTTGTTTATGAGAAGACAAGTTGTTTGAGATAATTACTCCCAGATCTTTTTTCAGATCCCACTTTCTTTACCTCCTTAGTTCCAATTTTATATTGTCCTGATATTCTATTTTTACTCTTTTCCAAAGTATGTGTGTATATGTGCATATTTGAGTGTATGTCAAGATTGCTTCATGATCATAAAGTAATTACTGTATTATTTTTGGGGCCCTTTTTTTTTTTTTTTTTTCCCAAGGAAATTTTATATTTCAAAAGATTGGTTTCTATATAGAACTGTGATATAGATGTGTGGTTATAACATAGATGTGTGAGTAGCTGAGTAAAGTCTGAATTTTATGAAATTCTTTGAGATGGTTTGAATTATGGTTGTTTCAAACATTTGACAGTAGTCATTTCATTATATAACCAGATGAAACATTTGCTGATACAACTATATATCCATATATATATGTATATATATATATTTTTTCTGCAATTCACAAAGACATGCAAAAATAGATTTGCAGAAAACCACTGGGAAATGAGGAACATAGTCTAAACATGTTCGTCTATTTTAAGACATCATCAGGGAATACAAAGTGTTATATATATATATATATATATATGTATATATATATATATATATATATATATATATGTATATATATAATATATATATATATATATATATATATATATATGTATATATATATATATACACACACACACATATACATACGTACAATTAACTTAAACTGCACTTAACATTGATCCACAGCATGATTTCCAATGATCAAGAAAAAAGAAAACAAGGGCATCCTTCAACAAACACAAAATAAAGCATTGATAATAGTAATTGGCTGCACTCTAACAACCCTTGTACAACACCTATACTCTGATACCAAACTGCTTTCCGTGGAGCAGCTGCATGTAACATACACATGTTTTTTGTGCAAGAGCCCAAACACAACCACCCTCCCCACCGTATCACACAAATAAGCTACTGAATACAGTATAAGAACCAGCCCAGGAATACATACATACATACATATACCAAGGCTTTTTCCCCCTTACAAGGGGGGTAGCCCAGGAATAATCTACTCAAATATCTATTATACAAAAACCTGCCCACCACTCTACAACACACACACATTCAGGTCATAAAAGAGGCACTCTATAATAGACCTCCAATTTCTGTACTTCACCAAACTTCCCTGGATATTAACCCAACCAAGAAAACACTCTCAGGACAAGAACTAAACAGGTTCATCTACACTTAGGCTTTCACAATGTGTTAAAACTGTCAGTACAGAATTGGTCTGGTAATAGAATTCAGTTACCAAAAGTTGTATCCACCACACACACACAGGACACAAGGCAGCTTATTCTGCACTACTCTACACTTGCTTTTTCCAAACAACACAAAATAACTACTGAGTGACTTATGGGCTAAACTGGTGGCTGTGGCCAGTTACCTCGGGATTATATGATTATATACCAAAGCGCCTTTTTCCCTTTATAAGAAGGATGGATAGGTCAGAGTATACACCCACTTTCATTTGCATGTATAAGTACATACACATATTTATGTGTGTGTGCGTGTTTGTATGTATTTCAGTTCATTGTCTAGTAGGATTTCTGCCAAATAATTTAGACATGATTATTTTTTCTAGCGTATGTGTACCAGTGTGTAGTAGTACGTCATAAACTTATCAAGATTTGTTATAAATCTTCCTGTATGTATTTCTAATACATTCTTATCTTTTTCTTTCAGTGACTGTACAATAGGAATGTGGAGGGTTCGAACTAGTTACGATGTATCACCAGAACTTTCTGATGCTTCGTGAAGTCACCTACAGTCTTAGCTGTATGAAAAGTTTTATGAATGAAATGGCACATTATTTAATAGCGTAGATGTATATGAATCAATGTAGATACGAGTGCCACAGCATATTGCCACAGTTTTCCTTTTGTGCTGTAGATTATTTTTTGAACACTGCAGATTCTGTTTAGAGGGCTTCAAAGTTCATGTTGAATTTCATGAGTTCTTATTGAATGCTGTGGTGTTTTGCTGAGTGCAGGGGATCTCATGTTTCCCACTTTGGTTGATGGTGACTGCCATTGCCTCGTGGACCGTTTGCTACATATACATATACAAAGGCTGCAATCCCCCATATTAGGAGGGGGACAGGCCAAGTCAAAATATACACCCACACCAAAAGATTCACTCACCATTAGATGCTGTACTATTTATTTGAAGTACTTTTTTAGTACCAAATACTTCAGTTTTAGTTTCAAATTATAGTTCTGAAGGATATGATTTATGCAAAATCATGTCCAGCTGATCTGGTATTGAATCCAGTGTATATAGTCACTACTGTGATCTCAAACAGAGTAAGTTTTGATCTTTATCATCTGGCCAGTTGCATCTTCATTGCAACAGGCATAGACCCACTTCACCTGATGTATATCATTCAAAAAGATCTTGCTTGTAAGGGGCGAAAAGGAGCACAGCTTGTTTTGCTAGAGATTGCTGTAATGATTATAATATTTGTTTTAACTTGCACTGGTTTAGAACCAGCATCTTTTGGAAAGGTGGTTGATAAGATGTGATTCTCATTTGTGAAGCTGCATACGGTGCTCTATTGTAACGTCTAAATATAACAAATGGCCTCTTTCTGTACATGGTAAATATAAATCATAACCTTGTGCATTTTATATCTCATGAGCATAAGTTTAGTAATGACCAGTAAAGTGTTGTATTTTCATGTCATTCAAAATTTAATGTCTTTTCTCTATTACACAAGTGTGTTATTCAATAGGTTACTGTACATACCTTATCGTATAACAAGTAACCTATAATTAAACAGTCATACAATTAATTAGTAGGGTTGATTTATTAAAGAAAAATGTTTGACTATTAAACAAATATAGGCAATGGCTTTTGTTGGCTTGCTTACTTTTAAATGCCCTTATTCTGCAACTGATGTCAGATAAATTAACAAAAGATTGTGCAGAAGGAAGGCCTACTTGTTCTGTAGACAAATTTCTGTTTACATTAACAAATTGATAGAACCTAGATTTTAAACTTGGTTTTAGCCTCATTTGATGAAAATGAAAAGTGAGTAGGAGTTAACAATCATACTCTAATATTTGATAGTCTTAAAGAATCTGTAAAAGTTTGTGAATTTTAGCAGATCAAGAAGTTATGCATACAACTGGAAAAGGATGTGCTTCTCTAGGAATGCAATAAAGATCTTTAAGTTATCAGAGGTAGTCTGAGGGAATCAGTGACAGGTACCTGCTTATGGTAGTTCTGCAAGATGGACATTGAAGCTGCCCATTCTTAGAACCTGTCTACCCCCTTGCCTCCATCAGGAGGTGCAGCCCTGTGGGGCTGAGACTCCGTCTCTAGAAAGGGCCCAAGATCTCTCTCTATCAACCTGAACTGCATTTCTTTCACTTTTTCACACACGGAAAGCTATCAACTGGCAACTGCTTTCCTCTCCCTTCCACTTTGAGCCAGTGAGATAGAAACAGCCTCGTACCAATACAGCAGAGACAACAATCCTGAGTTCCTTCCAAGAGAGATCTGCTGGAGGGTCCAAGGACCATTGCCAGTCACTGTGGGGTTGCAGGTCACTCTGAAATTTGAGGTGACATTTATTATGATTTATTAGTCTGAGGAGAAGAGGTTTTATGTAGATAGTTTCACCAAATATCATCCCCCTTCCTTTTTAGGTTACTAGATCAGTTTAAGTTGCCCACTCCGTAGATCACCATTCCATGATTTGCTATAGTTTTGGGCAGGTTGTGAATATTTTTCATATAGACTGGATTTTTCTTCTTTTCCCAGAGTAGATAGTGTTCAGTAATTCACATTACAAAACACATTGATCTGAGAGGTTGCACAGCATTTTCCATTAGTTTTCCATCCATGCACTGCAGTCAGTAAACATGTAGCCTATAACTCTCATACAAAACAAATTTGAGTTTATAATTTACTGTTCCAGGAATGCATTTCTTGATATGCCGATATCTTTTCATTGTCTTGGCTTCCAATATTTGTATTGATGATGTAATGCAAACATAATTACCTCATGTGCAATTTAAAAGTGCAGTAACCCCCCACCCCCGCCCCCACATGTGGCTTTGGTATTTAGTGGGCTATATATACAGCCATAATGCTCATTACAGCTTATAAATACAGCATTTCATTATTATTGCCTATGGCATATTTCTTGTTTAAAATTTCATTCAGCTGTTTTAGGATATTAATGTGAGTGACAAATTATATTCCCCCAGATTATTATCTACTTTTCAGTCTGGTTGTCAGGCTTTTGAAATGAACTGTGTATAACTTACGAGTTTTCTTCGCCATTCTAGTAACATGCCAGTTTTGCAAGTATATTTGCTAAACAATTTTTTATTTCTCATTGCAGTTTAATGGATTCACATCATTACATTAAATAACATTAATAGAGAAGCCTGTCAGTGATCCCAGTTTTATCCTAGTGTTTGCAAAGAGTTAAATTAGGAGTGTGACTTCGCTTTCCAGTGATGTTTATTTCAGTCTTGGATTTGGTTTCGTATTAATTCTTTGGAGCTTTAAGCTTTAGCCAAGTTGTAAGGATATCATTTAAAGTGAAGCATGTGTTTTCATATGTAAAGTATATTACTGTACATATATGCAGATGCTTGGAAAGCCTTAAATCAAGACTATTCCTGTAGTCAATAATATGTTTTATAACTTGGTTGAATGCCAACATTTTAACATTTTTAAATGTGAGGGAACATATATTTCCCATGTTTGGCTTTATACTTTAATCATCAGTATGGCTTACTTGTTGGTGTAGCTGACCGTTGTGCTTCATTAATTCATTTTGTCACAGCACAAACTCCTCCGTTGATTGGAGTGTTTGACCTATACGATATACTCCTTCATAGTAAACGACAACTGTTCCACATAAGGTTATGAATAGCACTTCATCTTGAAGCTATTATTGTCATCATATTAGCACATTTATATTGTAATAACAGATATTAAGTGTATAGTGAAGGATAGCAAATATTGTCCTAATATTCTTGGTGATGATACATAGAAAAATAGGCAGATGAGGGAATCTGTGATAGTTCCACATTGAGCACACAAAGCATAGTGATCCTAAAGCTGTAGCCTTCACTTAGGGGATAATTACCATAGATTATCATAATGGTTACAGGATTATTGGAACAGTCCATGTTTTAAGATTCCTAACTGGTCTGTAAAACCTTGATGGTAACTGATTTCATGTATACAACTAGGCAGGCATGCATTTGTATACTCCATATGTTATATCGTGTATGTTTATACTCATACATGTATGTATATGTATGTATTTATGTATGTGTATATATGTGTATATATATTTTTTCAATATGGCAGATTTCCTCATTAGGAAGGGATTGCCTCTAATTCTTGTGTAAAGACAGTTTTTAATCCCATGGAGGAGGGAGGGGCAACTCTATGCCACACAGTCGAGGAAATTGCACTGTTCTATGCCTTTCTTGTACTCACACTCTCCTCTTAGAAATAGCAGGGAAGATAACAGTGATTTGTCACTTTTATTTGGGCTAATTGTGATGAAAAAAAAGGGTATAATTAGAAAAGGCTAATAAATTCAGCTCTGAAGAGAAGCTACTAGAAACACTTCACTCAGGATAGACTTTTACCCTCACACTGTAGTTATATGTAAGGATGAGGATAGCTTCTATCTTGGGTGAGTTGGTATAAGAGTTGACCTGAATCATACTAACCTTTTTCTAACTTTAATCAACCTGAATTTTTGTTGCATTTTAGAAGTCCCAAGAGGTTAATCTTTGTGTAATGGGTGTGCAAAAATGTAGTATCATTTCTTTTAGGTTGCAAGGATTTATTTTCTTTTTGCATATCCTGATGTTGAGGAGAAGTCAAGTATAGGTTTTGGGTAGTTTGAAATAATGGAGGTAATTTATCTGTGTGATTTTAAGAGAATAGAGAAGATAGAAATAGGGACATTTGAGGTTACTGTAAATATAAGGAGAAAGGGATTGAGAAGTAAAAGGTGTATAGAATCCTGTTGAGGTTTGGGTGACATGTGAAGAGAATGTAAGTGGAGTAACTAGTCAAAAACATATACTAGGCAAAGATGGCTGGAAGGAAAGAAAGGTGAATGTTCAAAAGATGGTGGGACAATAAAAAGTAATGCTTGAAGAGGGAAGTGATTGTGGTGGAGTAACCAGCCATACAAGTATGCAACAAGGGGAAACGAATAAGATTGAACTGGATGGATGAGAAAAGAATTTAAAAGGGAAGAATAAAGGATTTAGCATTGGGCTTTTGAAAGATAAGGTGTACATAAAGAGACAGAGCTACTAGAAAGTGTTTCTGTGTTTATTATTTCATGGATCAGGAGTGAGGAAATTTGTCTTCCCTTTTCCCTATTTGGGGGTAATTAATCTACTTGTGATAGATGAGTTGGCAACCAATTTCATGGGGGTAAAATTTTGGAGATGGGAAATGTATACCTGTATGTGTATCTATAATTTGTCAATGCTAGGCTTTTCCCTCTGTACAACTGTGACACTTCCAGTCACGTCTTAAAGGGAGTGGCTGTAATAATTTTCCGTACTTCTTTAGTAGTTTGTACTACAAATGTGCTACACAATGTGCATGATGAGTTTGGAATGGAAAAGAATGCCCAGTACATGAGAGATTGACATTAAGTTCTAAGAAAGTGCTAATGTGATCAAAATATTTGATTGTCTACTCCTAAGAATGGTTCAAGCTGGAGGTGTAAATGAACACAATGTGTGCCTTTCAATTTCTTAAGAATCCATCTACAGTGATAATCTGCTATGGATTGAGCTGTTTAGCTTCTGCCCCAATTTCAATGCATAAGTAGGGCATCAGTAGTACAGGCTCCTGATATGCTCAGAGAAATATTTATAGCCTCCCTCTTCTGCAGGACCTGAGATCACTGTCCTCACAATTATGGAGAAAATATCTACCATCTTCAAGTGGGAAAAATTCAGCAATGACAAAAAGTTATAGAGCTGCATACATGCATGAATACATACATACATACATGTATATAAACACACACACACACGCACACACATGCACATATACTTATTCTTACTAACACATTGAAGTAGACTCGTGAAGAAAAATGTTGTTGTTGGTGTGAATCATGGTAAATTTCTGATTTCCAAAGGCGAGAGAGGGAGTATCAACAAGTATATGGTTTATGAGTAGATTATTTTGATGAGGTTTTGTTAATTATTTTCAGTGATGGAAATTAAGAATTTTTTTCATGGAATATTCCTCAAGTTATGATGATCCTGTGGTGAAGACGATCACTTTGATTTGTGTTTTTTTTTTTTTCTAATTTGTTTTTTTATTTTAGATATCTTTCTTTTGCTGTGGATAGATTCTTTAGCCTGTTATAAGTTTTATGGAAAGGATTTGTAATACTGTGATCACATGGATAGCAGCAGCAACAGCTCTTGTAAGTTTGGGAGTTAAGTTGAAACGGCTGTTATCCATTTCGTTTACCTGGCAACTTGGTCCTGGTTGTCATTTTTTTTCTTAACCCCCATCATTTTTATTTCATTTTCTTTTATCCTTTTTCATTTTCACAATTTATTAAGAGCAGTTTTGCACTTCACTGTTCTAAGTTGTGATTTTAGTCTCTAGTGAATAAAAGCTTTTCATCCATATTTTTAAACATTTTCATATTTGACTTACCTCTTAGATAATATTATGTTCATTGTACACCTTTGATTTTGAGGACAGCTGCGTGGATGTATATATATTGTGAAAACTGCAAAGTATTTTTGTAGATTACTGCTATACACACATCACCATTAAATTCAGCTGATTGTAAAGGCTTAATAAAGCATTTAAAGTGCTACAAGGGAAAAATGAGATTTTTTTTAACCCATATTTTCTGCAACACTGCTTCTGACCCAGGGCAGTGAGCGAGATGCAGAGATGACCTGTCATCCAGGAGGAACCAAGCTAAGAGCGAGGGAGGGGTTGAATGGGAGTGGATTATGTGAGATGGAATGGGTGGGAGTGGATTTAATTTAATTTATTTATTTTATTTTTATTTTTTATTTTTTTTTGCTACCTCCCTTGTCAGGGAGAAAGAGCCTTTGGTATATGTATGCATATTTTCCACAACAGATTTATGGGATGTAGATGTGGTTTTGTTAAGCAGGGAGGAGAGAGCAAGAGATATGGATTTTTCTTTGTCTTCTCTATTTACTGAGGAGTGGATGGGGAGGAAGAGTTGCCATGTAAAATGAAGCAGTGGGGGTAAACCAGTTTCAGCTGTTGAGTCCTACAGTGGAGATGCTGTGTCTTACTGCATTCTTCCTGAGCCATGCAGTGGGTAAGGGGCAGGGAAGGCCCTTCATTCACAAGGGGCTGAAATAAAGAGGGAAATAAATGGATGGAGAGTGAGTGTATGCCTTGACTGGTTACCTACCTTATAAGGGGCGGAGATTCCATTTATTATATAGAAATGTGTTTTAGAAAAAGTATAAAACTATGGTCATTTAGGTAACTTATTATTGGAGACAAGTGCACTGATAAAAAAAATAAAATAAAAATGAGCGAAATGATAATCTTTATCAATGAGAGCTAATGTATAAATTTGGTGAAAAAATTGGATTTTGGATAATGATGTACATGAAATATGGAATGGTATCAACAGATGCATATGCACATAATTACATGGATCAAATATCTTGAAGAGATGAATGTTCTGACAGTCAGTTTGGATTCAAATCTGGAAGGTCATGTGTTGAGCTTAAGCTTTTACTCAAGAATGATTGATATACTGCAAGAGAGGGAGGGGGAGGTGGACTGTGTTTACCTACACCTAGAGAAGGTCTTTGATAAAGTGCCTCATAGTTGACTTGTGTGGAAATTGGAGGATCAAGAAGGAAACTACTTGAATGGATGAAAGATTTTTTTGAAAGGAAGATAGATGAGGACAGTTGTACGGAACGAGATGTCAAGATGGAGAGCAGTAATAGGTGGAGTTTCACAAGGTTCAGTGTTTGCACCAATATTTCTTGTCTGTCAGTGACATGATACAAGGCACAACAAGTTTGCTGATGATGCAAAAATCATGAGTGAAAAATGAGGACTAGATTACTGCAAAAAGATGTAGACACTTTTTGTATAGAGCTAAGAATTGTAAACAAGCATTCAAATGCCAAGGTCTTTTCCCCCTTACAAGGGAGGTAGCCAAAGTCAAAGGCATAAATGGTAAACATTGATAAACAATAGAGTGGTAAACAAATTCTAATATAAAAAAAAATGCAAAGGACTGGAAATGATAACCACAAAGGACCATCTTTAAACTATTCCTTGGGAAGTAAATCCATTACAAAGGCAAAAGAGGAGAAAGATTTGGGAGTGTTGATAACCCGGCATTTGACGGACATATTAGAAGGATTGTGGGAGAGACATACACACTACTGCAGAAAATTAAGCTGGCTTTTCACTATATGAATGAAGAGATGATTAAAAAATAATCAAAACCCTGATCTGTTAAAAACTGGAATATGTGTCAGTGGTATGGTCCCCACACAGAGTGAAGGATACTGTATAACCAATACAAATGGCAGCAACCAAATTGGTCCCCAACTGGGCAGATAAACCATAAGAGGAAAAATTAAAAGCACTGGATCTGCCAACTTTGAAAGATTGAAGAAAAAGAAATATGATTACAGTATTCAGGTCACTACATGGGATAGATTACAATGAGAGAAGAGATCTCTTGATTAAGAATAGGAGGGCTTTAAGAGGTCATAAGAACGAATTAAGATAGACTACATGTCTAAAGGATGTGAAGAAACACAGTTTATTATATAGATGTATTAATACTTAGAATGGCTTACAAGGAGATGCAGCCCAAGCATGAATTCAAGTCTTATGATAATTAGAAATCAAGGATATAGATTATGTTGGAACCATACAAGAATTTGGGGCTAGATATTGATTAACTAATGCTTCTTTCCTATATACTACAAGTAGGTAAATACAATTGGGTACATATTTCAAAAGGTCCTTTCTGCCTTATAAGGATGACACCCAGTCTAAACCAGCACCCAACCTTCACCCATCCCACACCAATGAGAGGGTATCATATAAAAAGGTGGTTGAAGATAGTAATAAATTTGAGACATGAGTGCATGAGAGGGGCACAAGATCAAAGAACAGGAAGAAACTGAAAAAATGAACATGCACAAGTTAGATACAAGTATGAATGTTGTTGCTGATGAAACATACAAGGGGGAGGGTGGAAGCAAGTTGGAAGTAAGTCTTAAAGGGGAGAGGCTAGAGGAAATGGATAGTTTTAAGTATTTGGGGTTATATTTGACAGGAAAGGGAGGAATGGGGGTGAGGTGAACTGTAGAGTGAGGGAAGCAATTAAAGTCTTGGAGGATTGAGAAGTGTCATGAGAGGTAGACATCTGGGAATGGATACAAAGGAAAGATTATATGAAGGGGTGATTGTGCCTACAGCACTGTATAGGGCAAAGACTTAAGAGATGCAGAAAGGAAGTTTAAATGTATTCAAGATGAGTCTGAGAAGTATGGTGGAGTTACAAGGTTGGATAGAGTGAGAAATGAGGAGAGCAGGGGTAGAGAGGGAGCTGGCAAACAGGGCAGATGAAAGACTATTGGAATGGTTTTGGCAAGTGAAACAATAAGTGAAGAAAGATTAGTAAAAGAGGTGTGGATGGTAGAGGTGGACAGAGTGAATTTGAGTGGACAACCAAGGATGAGATGGATGAGGTAAAAGGGGCTTTGAGCATGAAGGGAATGTCTGATGAGCATGGAAGAGAGAAGGCAGGGGAAAGGTGTGATTGGAAAATGGTTGTGTATGGATGATATGTTAACACAGCCAGGAGGGATTTCTCATTTTCTCTATCTCCTACATGAGGGGATGAGGAGTGAGGGTCACTGTGTAAATGAAGTAGCCTTGCTGCATTCCGACCTGGGCAGTGGGCAGAAGACAGGGATGTAACTGGGAAAATGGCCCTTCATTTACAAGATAATAAAATGAGAGGGATATGGAATGATTTTTAATGTGTATAAAGTGTGTGTGTGCTTTGAACCACCTTCCCCATAAAGGGGAAAGGGCCTTTAGTATGTGTATATATCAGACAGGAAGATAGAGGTTAAAAGTGGTTGGTATTAAGCTGTATGATGTCTGAAACTAAGGTGCTTGTTGCTGGTTACCTGGAAGTGAGCCATTAAGGAATATGTTGCGGATGTATGGGATTGGGGGAAGTTTGTTGAGGGCAGTCAAGTTTTTATGTGAGTAGCTTGTACAAGAGTTAGGAATGTAGAGAGTGAGTGGTTTGAGGTGAAAGTGGAGCTGCACCAGGGTTATGCAATGTTATCATGATTGTCAAATGTATATATGAATATGATGGAAAAGGAGATAAACATGAGGGTGCTACACAGAGGGTCTGGAGTTTGAGAGAGTGGAGGGATGTTGGAGGCAAACCAATTCTTGTTTGTGGATGACACTGTGCTTGTGGCAGAGTTGAAAAACTGAGGCAGTTAGTGGTGAAGTTTGGGAGAGTGAGAAGAGAAAGCTGAAAGTAAATGTCAACAAAAGGTGATGAGATGTACAAGGGATGGTAGAGAAGGTGGGTTGGAGGTGAGTAAGAGGTTGGAGGAAGTGGAGAGCTTTATGTCAGATGTAGCAGGGAAAGGAGTGGGAATGGATTTGAACTACAGATTGACCTCTCATTAACGGACTAAAAGGGGGGTAACGGTGTCCGTTGATGTGAATAATCCGTTGATTTGGATTGGTTTTTGGGTGGCATAGTGATTGCACAGAACTACACAACAGCACCAAAAACACCAAAAACACAGCAAAAACACCGCAAACACAGCTAATTAATGTCCGTTAATGAGAGGTCAATCTGTACAGAGTAAAAGAAGCAAGTAAATGGTGGGAGAATGAATAGTGTCGCAAGAAATAGGTGTTTAGGGAATGGATGCAAAGAAAAAGATGTGAAAAGGAGTGAATCTACCCATAGCACTGTATGGAGCAGAAACATGAAATTTAAAGTTGACAGAAAAGAAGAGCCTAAACATGTTTAGGATGAAGTGTTTAACAAGTATAGTGGGGTTTACGAGGATGGTTAGAATGAGAAATGTGGTGGTAAGGTATGGGGGTGGAAAGAGAGCTATGAAATAGGGTTGACCAAAATATGTTGAAATGGCTTGGGCATCTGGGAAGAATACATACATACATACATATACCAAAGGCTTCCCCCTTACATGGGGGGGTAGCCAAAAAGAAAAAGGCATAGAAATCACTCTCACCCATTTCATTTCCCATATATTCCACTCCCCTCCACCCTCCTATCTTGGCACCTCCTGGATGACGGGTCATCCCTGCATCCTGTCCACTGCCCTGGGAAGAATGAGTGAGGAAAAACTAGCAGAAAAGAGTACGGAAAGCAAAAGTGGAAATGATGAACTCAAGGCGAAGACCAATGATGAGGAGAGTTAGGTTTTCTTTGTCCACTATGAATCCTGTTTTGAGGACCTCTCCATCTCCACTTCTATGACAACGGAAGCAAGACCTTGAGACAGAATTCGAAAGCAGGATGCACACACACACACTTGGGGAGGGGGGGGGTCAGGGAGTGCAATTGCCCCCCTCCCCCACAGAATTTTTTTTAGATTTTTTAACTTCCACATTTTCTGGTAACTACCCCTCCAATACACACCTTCCATAAATTACAGGTCCCTTCTCTGGGTACTGCTAGATCAATATATTTAGAAGAAAATGTACCTTGGTAAAGATTATAAATGTATAATATATGATACATATCATAAGATAATGTATGATAGGAAAAATAATGTTCTCACATGTGAAAACCTTACCTAAAGATATTGAAATGGTTGGGGCTGAAATATACCTCACTAATCCTCAGTCAGTGATCTACATATTCTACACCAGACAATCTCAGTACAATGTTGCAACATCCTTGAAACAACTCAGTGAAAATACTAAATTCCATTTTTTTTTTTTTTTTGGAGGGGGGGAAGGACACCCAGATCCCCTAGCTCTGCAACAGAGGACTCCTCTCCTGTTGCACATTTATGTATGCCCAATACATAAGAGAGAGCTTAGCTATATGTTACATCCTGACTGGAAAACAGGCTTGCATACCTGTCGAATTTTGGGAGTAATACTCCACCCTCCTGACTTCCCAATGTTTACTTGGGCCAGCCTAGCCCTGCATACACACAAGCAGCACACACACACATACACGCATACACGACACATACACGTACAATCGACACCCACACACCCATTCTCTCTCTATCTCTATCTCCATCATAATGACTTGCAGTCTCAATAAAGCTTTCAAGCTCAGAGTGAGGATTGATTTGTGGTTGAATGTATTTTAAAGTTAGAAGGCAGTGTTACACACAGAAATCATATGCACAATGGCATATTATGACGAATCATCTATGGGATTAGATAAAAGAATTTATGAACATGAAAACGATATAAAGCACGCAGGACATCTAATTCATTAGTAGTCCGTGCTGAAAAATTCGATCATTTACCAAATTGGAGAGAAGCAGAAGTGCTGCATAAAGTTTTTGATAAATTCACAAGTAGAATTGTAGAATCAGCATATATTTCAACTGAGAATTCATCGAACCATCGAGGAGGATTTATCAATTTAGCAAAGCAAACTAGTATTTCAATTCTAGAACACGCCAGAAAAACAACCTTTCCCAAATATCCGACAAGATAACAGTATAGTACATACGCGTGCTTTCCCCTGTGTTTATGTTCTCCATCATCCAAATAATTTGTCTAAAATATTTGTCAGAAATAATGTCCTTGTCGATCTGAGAGATTGATGCTAGAGAAAACATTGATAAATATAATGCAGTGGAGACCTCATTTTGGTAAAGTCAATATAAATACATCTATCTTTTCTCTCCTACAAAGACGGTACATCTGACAACTACGCTCATAGGGTGGATAAAATCGTAAGTTCTAAGAATCCTGAAGACCCTAAACTCCTAAGAATAAATTCCAAAGTTCAATAAATTCATCCGGCGTTAACAAGAATAAAAAATCCGGTACAGATGGCGTCAATCTTTTGATGCGGACTTGTTTATTTATTAATGTGTTTACTTAGCATTACCTTACCTTACCGTCGTGCCATATCCTCTTGGGCTTCGGCGACCATGGAGCGCCACCGTTCACGGTCCCTAGTTACTTGTAACATCTGTGTTGGTTTGAGTTGTTTTCCCGTCGCCCTCATCAGCCCGTCCATACACTTCTCCCTCTGCTTTCCTCTTGCTCTCCTTCCCTCCACCATTCCCGTCATCACCACTTCTTCCAACCCTTCCCTCCGCATTATATGTCCTAAGAATCGCAACTGTCTTTTCCTTATTGTTGTCATCAATTCCCTATCTGTCTCCATTTCTCTCAATGCTTCTTCATTTGTTTTCTTCGCTGTCCATGGTACTCTAAATACTCGTCTCCATATCCACATTTCTGCTGCTTCTAAGTTTTCCTGCAATTTTATGCTGATTGTCCACGCTTCTGAACCATATAATAGTGTTGACCATATAAATGTTTTAACTGTTCTTCTCCTTATATCTGTAAACATTTTCTTGTTTGTTAAAACCCCTTTCATTTTCTGAAAAGTGCTTTTAGCTATCACTATCATTGATTTTATTTATTTTTCACATCTACAATCTTCTGTCAACACGCTTCCCAGGTACGAAAATTTGGTTACTTATTCTATTCTTCTCCCTGCTATTTGTACTTGCACTCTTGGTGGATCTGTTTTACTGGCCACTAGTATTTTAGTTTTCCCCATATTTACATTTAAAGCTTTCTCTTCACTAGCTCTTACGGTTACATTCAATAGATGTAGCAGTTTTTCTTCTGAGTCAGCCACCAATACTGTGCCACCAGCCACCAATACCAATTACTTATCATTAGCTGAGTAAAATAGATCACGGCGTCTAGAGTAAAACTGTAATTTGTAAAATGCATCGAAAGGGTTAATCGAGATTTATTCAACTTCTTTATTACTGGTGGGGCCCCGTGCAGCTAAATAAAAACGTTTAGTCAAAATAAAATAAGTGCACTCCGTAATGGATTAACTCGAATCAATTCATTGCTATAGTAAGCCAAATTAAACGAATGTCGACTCCGAAGTCGACAAAAATTGTGAATTTACCCTTTCAAATACAATTTTACCTACTTGACAAAAGGAAGTCCGTATAAAATAAAATTGTCTAGGTTTTCTCGCATAGTGTTGAGTGGTGTACATACATATCCATTTAAAGGTAGATATTTTCTGAAGAAATTTAACTGAATGACAACAAGACGTTTAGACAAAATTGTCGCTAGTGTGTATGTGTGGAACAGCGGTCTGTACTGTCAGTAGTGTGTGTACTTATATAACAAGAAATTTTGTGTACGTAGATTACAATATAAAAGAGACATTGCAACATGTGTTAATCTAATAATTGACAATTAATTGAAAATGCAAGAATCAGAATGATAAGATTTACCGAGAAGGAATAACAATGACAGTTTGGATATCCCGTGACAGCCAGACCACCAGGTAAGATAGTTACATATCCAACAAGAACCCACTTTGTTGGATAAGAAGAAATGAAATAGATTATATCCATATATTTCGATCACAGTCTGTGATCCTCTTCAGTGGAATACAGTTCTTGTTGAATTTTACGAATGTGTTACGACATTACTTTGTAGTTATAGTTACAAATGCTAATGAATTAAGAATAATTTTCTCTTGCTATCTATGTCGTTAAATATTTGTCGGACAGTGTTTCTTAACATATATCTGTCGTCTCGAAATCTAAATCCAATCCAGTGATTTACGGAAATTAATTTTCTTTACATTTTCTGAAATTTGTAACTTCAGCTAAACAGCTCGAGTTTCAATTATTGTGTTGAGCTTTGTGTTGTAGTTCGATATGTGTTTTGTAATGTACATTTCTACTACTGGGTACAACATTTGAGTTGCAGCCCTGCACAACAGTTAAATGAAATAGTTTCGAATTAGATTACCCAAAACAAATATTACAGAGCGTAGGACCAGTGTGAGTGAATTCTTGATATTTCAACACTTGTACTTTGTAGTGCGGAACAAGAATATCGCCACCATGTACCCATGCGTGTTGTTAAGACTGAATGGGGCAAAATTAATGGAGTAGGGATTCACTTATCTCTTTCATATTTGTCGGCCACATAAAACCGGGAAAATATAGTTAGGCAACCCTAATTACAAGGGGAGAAATGCATTTGTATACGTATGTATGTATGTGCGTACGTATGTATGTTTGTTATTGTTTATTATTTGCTTGATTTTTATCTATTCGTTATCTGTCAATTTACTATTATTTACTATTTATGTTTGTTTATTATTTAACTATCAATATTCATTGATTTATTTTATTGTTATTTATATTATTATAATTTTAATTTATTTTTCTTTAATTTATTTATCATTATTTTTTTTTCGCATCCGACCTAGTTAAGGACCAAAAGGTCTCCTGTCGGCATGCTCTGCCTTTGTAATCCTTTGTACGTATGTACGTACGTATTTACGTATGTATGCTTGTATGTACGTATATAAGTATGTATATGTATATATGTCTGTACGTATGTATGTATGTACGTATGTATATATAGTGGGATATGGGCAGTGAAACATAACGTTGTTTAAAAGTGAAGTGTAATTAAATGGTCTGGAGCGGTGTTGAAAGTCGGGGGAAATGGTTGTGCACTGACCTGAATACGAATGTTTACCGATAGTTAGACCATTGACACAAATCCAGTCTATTTAGTTCATAAACGAACGCCATCGTAAGGTGAAATAGTTAAAGGAAAACATGAAAAGCCTAAAGTAGTTTGTCGGTCCTTTTTTATCGCTTGCTTTAAATGTTGTCAATTTGTTTTATAATTTAGGAATTTATTTTTGTAAATTGATACCTTGGGTGAAGAGAGCGGTGACGTCATGTCGCTTGAGACTACGACGGGGGGTTGGGGTTTGTCTAAAATCGTTAGATAAAACAAAATACTTACATCAAAATGTCCGTTTTACTGGAAAGGGATGAAAGGCTATTGTTTAGCCAAGAAATTGGCTATTCTTTTAGTCCTTTTATGACATTTCTTTGCTCGTAGTACCAAAGCGTATGAAGAGGTAGTCAAAAGTACCTAAGACGATGTACATATTCAGTAGGCTACAATATTTTTACTTTCAACTTTTACGTTAGTACATTTATACGGTCATTCCATATATTCCCCCCTCTGTCTGAATTGAATAAAATCGCGTGACGTTGATCGGCCAGAACAAAACCACAAAAGCTCACCACAAACATCACGGGCGCATTTACCTCCTTCTCAGACAATTTTATTTAATCTTTGTGGTGTTTCTTCACTATGGGGCATTCCCTCTTTTAAGAGACAAACTTAGGATTTTACAGGATAATTTGGACCATATATTTTCAGACAAAAATAATATTGATATTAGTATAAACAACAAATCTACAAATTCGACACCGTGCATTGTCTTAGAAACATCAGATGCCTTTTAGTGTCACGGGTTATACTAAGTTGTAAATATTTCGAACTAGTATACATTATGTGTAACACAGTAGTCCCTGTTTAGATTATATTATTTACTGTATGTTTTATTTAGTCAACATTTTAGAAATGTAGTGACACCCCTACGGTCCTGAGTCACTCGGCAGTATTTTATGAAAAATATTTCCATTCAAAGAACAATGCTGATCACTTTAACAAAACTCCAAGCAGAGTAAATGAAAAAAAAAAAGATGCCGACTATTTCCACGAAAATTTTTTGCTATTAAATTTGAATTTAGGGAACAAAAACGCTAATTTTCAGCTATGAGTAAATCGTCTGCACTTTGGAAATTACTTTGGCTATCGTCGGGAATTTTCGGAAGCGTGACGTATGAGTAGGCAAACATCGCTATTCACACGCCATTATTAAAAATTGAATCTATTGAATTGCTGCGAGAAAAATGAACGAATTATGATCTAAACTGTCTCACAGCTATTAAGCAGAGATGTTTGGGAACTAATACGTCACACTTCCGAAGATTCACGACGTGAACCGAAGCTATTTTCAAACTGCAGACGATTTATTCCGAGTTGAACAATAGCATTTTTGTTGCCTAAATTCAATAGCAAAAATATTTCGTGGGGGTAGGTCGGCAATTTTTTGTTTTATTTACTCTGATTAAAGTTTGGAAAAAAATGACCTTTAAATCTTCCTTTTAAAACCTCTACGACTCTTATTTCTTTGGTGCGATATTTCCGACAAAATACTAAAATACAGCACTTGTCCTTTTATAAATATGTATAAAGGGCTACTCACTGTTACTTGCGAATCTTCCCTTTTTGAATATTTCCGATATATTGTTTGTATTTATACTGGGACACGTATGCCCATTAGTCCAATTATTCTTTATGTGGTTGCTCTGTTCTCGAATTCAAGTAAGAATTTAGTGGACGAATCTTGGAAATCTTTAGAGAAGATCCACAAGGCTGGAGGAGAAGGGAGAGTACGGCTTTGCGATGTCGTGGTGCTCGACATACCCTCCCTATCCACCTCCCTCCCCACTCCAGCTCCACCTCCCTCCCCCCACCTCGTTTTAGATTGACATGACAAAGACCTTTGACCTCTACACCTACCAACTTCCTCTATAGCTCCCTGTAGTATGTGTGTGTATGTATATATATATATATATATAAATATATATATATTTCTTTATATGTATATACATATATATATATATATATATGTGTGTGTGTGTGTGTGTGTGTGTGTGTGTAAATATGCTCGTAAGAACACGGGTACGTGTGTTCTCTTATGCAAAGTAGACCACTTGGAAAAAGGAAACTAACGAAGCGGAGCGCTTTCGTATATTACATCTTCAGTGCAACAAGTGATGTAATATACGAAAGCGCTCCGCTTCGTTAGTTTCCTTTTTCCAAGTGGTCTACTTTGCATATATATATGTATATATATATATATATATGTATATATATTATATAATATATATATATGTAGAGAGAGAGAGATTATATGGGCAGAAGGTTCTCTCTAATGCATGTTTCCTTGAATGTGATGGATTGTTCAGTATTAATTTCTTGAAGGTATTTTCTTTATACCTTAGAAAGGTCACAATCTCTTCTGGAAGTGTAGAGATGACTCTACCGTAGTCAGTTATCGTTGCCAGATCCACTGTTGAACAAAGGCCTCCTTCATAACATTCCTCGACTCACGACTGTGCCAACCTTTGCCACGTCAGTCCTGCAAACTTCTCTATCTCGTCTCTCCACCTTCTGTCTGGTCTCCCTCTTGTACGCTTACTATCTCGCGGCGTCCACTCGGTGACACACTTTCTCCATCACTCATCAGTCGTTCGCACTAACTTACCTGCCCCTATTCCACTAACTCTGCACTGGGTGCAAATTTCTATGGAGTTGGTATTTTAAGGTCTTTATCGACATCCATACGGATCAGAGTCACACACCGTTCTTTTAAGACCGGAGGTAAATCCCTCAGGAATATTGGTCACTTTGAAAATCTGCTGTCCCTCATTGGTGCTATACTATTTCCATTATCTCGTGACCAACAAGGTGTTGTCTGCCGTGTTGTCACGTACTGAATCAAAACATTCAGCATATGCCGGAAGCTATCCACTACACCGAGTATGTCAACATGAAATATTCTAAATGCATATTGATTTTTTCATTAAATGGTAGGTGATGTGAGTAATTGTTATACATGTAAAGAAAAGAAGAGACTTGTTAAACGTTGTGGCATCTCAGGTCAGGTGACGTTGCCCCGGCTCCCAACCTAGGAATTTCCGTGGAGTTGGGAGGGTTGGGTTGCTGAGTCACAGGTGCGCGGGTCACTCATTCATCCTTTGTCAGTCACTTTAATTATACCGGTCATACATGCAAATATAAAGAAAACTGTGTCTTCCCCGTTTTCTTTGGAGATGGTTTAGGCGTGGCAACGCTGCTGGTTTTGCCGGTCACATCCTATGGGTCACCAGATAATGGAGGAAGTATACCTACCTTGAGTCTCTCGTGTATCACCTCAAAAACTCTACAATGCGGGATTATCGAAATAAACCCCACGTGAGGACAGAACAATTATTGGTACGGCGTTTCGCTTGTTATAACTTTTTCAGGTACACAGTCGTAATACAGATGACTGAGATTAAATAAAGGGGAAGGGGAAGGGAGGGATGGGAGTCACTGTGTATTACGACTATGTACTTGGAAAGCTGTAACAAAAGTGAAATGTCGCACTAATAAAGGCTCAGTCTTCACATATGGTGTTTATTTAGACTTGTCAGCAACTCCCACTTTGATACAAAATACGGAGCTTCCATGGCAGCACCATATATACTCGTACTACTAAAATGCTCAGTCTATGTAACTCACCGTGACAACGACCTACTCTCTCATCTGAACCCTAAAACGTGCTACAAATACACACACACACACACACACACACACACACACACACACACACACACACACACACACACACACACACACACACATACACACAAACAAACACCAATACATCAACCATCCCTTCACAACTGAAACAAAAGTAGGACTCCTAGCCAAACTATAAACAGTCTTGACTAGACCAGTACAAGAAATATAACACATGGCAGCGGCGCCAGACAGTTCGGTAAATCACTGACCATTACATTAACCAGTCGATCCTTCCTTTCTTCATTCTTTCCTTCCCTCCTTGGTAAGAGCTTAGACCACCAGTGGACAAAGGTTGCTAAGCATCGAGTCGTCTGGCAAGAGCTAGTAGAGAACTAAAAGTTGTTTTGCTCCATGAAAGATTGAACGTTGAAAACATCACTGAGAGATGTTGCATGTGTTATGAGCAAGCCCACAACCAGATCAGTAAAGTAAAAAACAAAGGAATGAAATAAAACACTTGATGCGATCGATTCTTATTGATACGCAGAAATATAACAGTTAGGGCCGCCATGACAGAGGCGTTGGAGGCGGCAATGGCAGCGCCGTGAATACAAAACTGGAATGTTTGAGAAGGTGGCGACGGATGCGACGTTGGTGGCAGCGGTGGTGCAAAGGCCGGGGGAGGGGATGGACATGTGTAGGAATTGCAAAGAGGAATGATTAATTCACAAACAAGACCTGAAGGGAGTTTACTGCAAAACGTTCAAGGATGGATAAAGTTAGGGGTATACATAATGTCCTGGGACAACTTGGAATAGATTTAGGATGCATATTATATTTTTCCCAATCGGCTTGTACTGCTAATACACTATCGTTTTCTTTATTTTAATTATTTTATATTTGTAGATATTTTTTATGTGTCCAATCTGTAATTTTGTAGGACATTCCAACATGTTCTATCGTTAGCTTCAAATTTGGCTAGAACCACGTGACTCCCAATCTGTTAGATACCTTCTGATGTAATTATGCAATACATGACGTCAACGAACCCTCCCCCTCCTCCCCCACTCCACCGTCGCCTGCGAAGTGTGGGTGTGGTATGGTATGCACCCGACGCAGTAGAGGAACTTGCCCCCTTCCACATTGCGATGGCCACTCTCGTTCCCGCCTTTTCTCACTGGCGACATGACGTCACCGCCCTAATAGATCCGGATTCGCTCGTGGTGCCACAGGCGATATCTTATTATTATTATTATACATATTTTTACTCGTCACAGTTTCAACCTGTCCGGTTTGTCTGAATCCCTGATGTTGGAACCTATTTTGTATTTCAGCGGTCAGTTAGCGTTTCCGCAGGAGGGATAGATTTTGATGTACATTTCAGCAAATGTCTCTGAAATGTCGACTGGAAATATTCTATCACTGATACTGCAGTCTCGTCTCTGCTGTATTTTGGTCATTTCACTAATGTTGTTAATTTCACTAAACGGGTTTTCATTTTCATCTCACTTTTCTGTCTCCCCTGCCATTTTGTTTTTCTGTCGAGCACGTGTCACACAACATGGCTGGAGAAATTTTAATTCCCGGGCGTTGAACCACACCTTCACGTTTCATGTATAAACCTCGGCAACTATTGTGGCTTCACCTCGCGAGCTCGAGAAGCTAAAAGACGTAACACTCGGTGATTTCCTCACAGAGTCCTTCAACTATTTTCTGTTCAAAAGAACCCTTCACACTTCCCGCCCATGTTCACCAGACCAACGGACGGGAACCTCGCGTTGCGTTTT
This sequence comes from Oratosquilla oratoria, assembly GCF_046742065.1. Lineage (NCBI taxonomy): Eukaryota > Metazoa > Arthropoda > Malacostraca > Stomatopoda > Squillidae > Oratosquilla > Oratosquilla oratoria. Next base: position 9,471,146 of record NC_134805.1, read on the forward strand.
TTTTTTTTTAACATGCCCCTTCTCTCTCTGGAGAAATTGATGACGTATTCTCTGATGACGTCACTTGCTCCAGTTGAGAGAGTGACGTGATGCAAACGTCGTGCAACGCTTCCGAAGGCGTCGAGGGGCCATAAGACCATCGACGAACGATCCAGAATACGGTTTATAAACTACAGTGCAGTCATGAGTTCGTTGGACTTCGACAACCATCACCATTCTCGACACGAAACCCGGCCAGTGTCGCCACGGCATTCCGCTTAATACAATAACTCTAACAGCCTTTCTTTGTACACACACACACACACACACACATAAGAGACACTGAGGTGCTAAACACCATTTCACAGTCATCTTGGTGCACGACACCGCTTCATTGTTCCCCTTGGGTTTCTTCCTCGTGCCCATGCGTTCGCTTTCCTCCTCTAGGGGAGGGAGAGAGCGTGGGACCTCTGGGCCGGACTGATGGGGGTGGGGGGAAGGGAGAAGGAAGGGGAGGGGGTAGAGGAAAGGAGGACAAACGTTTTCAGTTATTTGAGGATTAGAAGAGAAATAAAGGGGTGGGGAAAGGGAGAAGGAAGGGGAGGAGGCAGAGGAAGGATGACAAACGGGTTAAGTGTTTTGAGGATTAGAAGAGAAATAAAGAGGAAGAGGGAGGCGGGAAGGTGTAGATGAAAAGAGAAGCGTACTGAAAAAAGAGCAAGTACGGGTGGAAAGGATGTTAAGTAAATAAGCACAAGGATGACAAAGAGTGAAAATGAGGGAAGAATGAACTGGGAGATAAAGAGGGAGGTTTAGGAATGGAGTGGAAGATACAAGACGAAGAGGTATGAGAATATGGATATCAAAAATAGAAAGAGAGAGTACAAGGGGTGGGTTTTTTGGGGGGGTTTATGTACAAAATATAGGGGACCTTAGGAGGCAAGGAAGGGAAGGTTGGGTGTGTTAAGGGATGGTTGGGGAACAGGATAGATCACTGGGATAAGAAGGGTCAGGTTAGAGATGGATTACTTTTGTCCATCTCTGCCCACGTCAAAACATTTGTCGTCGTGAGCTCGTTATTTTCGTAATAATAATATACAACATGCTTTGTTTTCGTACACACTGCACGCGACACCCACACAGACATGTGTGATACGCATATGTATACATATACGCATATATGTATAGTTACATGTCATTATTTACATTGTATCCGTCTGTGTTGTTCCATGTGTTGGGTACCGTTTTCTCGATCATTATAAACACTCGGTCTACGTTTTCTGTTCCTTTGGGATGGGACTATTTTTCCATGTTCATGCTGACGTTTCATCCCGTGTACAGTTTAAATGCTTAATTACACTCTTTCCCATTAACATAATCACTTCCGGTTTCTTGGCATCCCGACTGTGAGCCTCGTGACGTCACACTTTTTTTTTTCGTAGCATTCCTTCAGCAGCAATTCCACATGAGCCTTGGAGACTCTTCCAGAAGCCTTGCGTGGACATTTTTCTTTTGCCTTTCCAAAGAACGGCAAAGTTATTTGTCGTTCCTGAAGATTTGATTCGTGTGCAGGTGTAAGAGGTCACTGGCCAGCCACGTAAGAGAGGACGTGGGAAGGGCAGACTGATGGAAAGAACTCTGAATATGGACTGCCCCTTGGTGGAGAGTGTGTGTCGCTATGACAGCCAGTTCTTGTCGCTGGGCACTTAACCCACCTCCATCGCACGCCCCACGGCAACATGTTGCACAACTAGAACCGGTTCAACCTATTTCTAGATCTTGGCAGCACTGGCGTATAAACTAGCGATTTGTTGTTGATGAACGGTTACTTCGTTATCTTGGGGTATAAGTGTGTTCCGTATTTCTTCTTTCCCTGGCTGTTTCGGCCCATAATGTTGGCGTTATGACGTAATGTCGCTTCAACGTGGTAACCAGCATCTCGACAGGTCGGTCCAGGCTAGGTCTGCCAAGACTCTGGCTCCTTTGCACAATTCTGGCGCAACGGAGAGATGGGCTGCAAATATTACACCTAATCTCAGAACGCTTCTGTGGCTGACACGATCACAAAACCTTGAATAATCGTAATGCCATCACCTGACAATCGTATGATGTCTTCCAGCCGTCTGTAGTGGAATTGTATTTTCTCTTTCGACTGGTATTTGTTTTGCTTGTGTTTTCATACTTAGATTGTCAGGACCCAGTTTCCTTCCCTCCGGGTGCTTCGTTCTGGGAAAGTTTCTTCTGACCAGGAGTCGCCATCGATAAGGCCCCTACAAAGTCACAGAGTCTCGTCAACTTGTCACTTGGTATCCATCCGTCCTCTTCTGAAGGCCTTGATGTCCTCAGTTTTATTTTTTATGAGTCCTCAACCTCCCAAACACCCAAGTAGTACCAGTCTCCTTTTTGGGTGCCCAAAGAGTGCCGTGTATGGGGTTCGAAGAGCCTTTGGCACTAACAGACACGTAGGGTTCTGGGAGTACCATCCCCTTAGCTCGAAGGTAACGGGGGAGCAAGCGAAAGACCTACGGAGAACTATAGTTGGAGGGCGTCTGTAGGCAGAAGAAGGCGCTCAGGTAGCCTCTCGAGGTGAGAAGGAGGCTGGGAGACTCTTTGCCCCTGATGGACGCCCAGGGAGCATGCGGAGGAGGAGGAGGGAGAGAAGGGCGAGAGGGCTTTCTGGGGGCTGTTACGAGGCGAGGCACCGTCATTCAAGGCCGGCCAGACCCACGGGCGGCTTAATGTCCATCAACAGCTCCTGTTTGGGCGTCAGCTGCGGAGGCTGCTGCTGAGGCAGCGGCTGTTGGTGTTGCTGTGGTGGAGGGTGATGTTGCTGCACTGGGTGGTGTTGTGGGTGGGGCTGGGCCAGGGACATCGGTGGCATCGGGGGCATGGGTGTGTGTGGGTGGAACTGGGAAGCCACGCTCTCGAGCTTCTCCTTCTGCAAGAGTTCGTCCCTTTTCTTCATCTGCTTGCGCTCCTTCGCCCTCCGGTTCTGGAACCAGATCTTCACCTGCAATAAAAGGAGGAACGTAAGTCGGAGAGGGAGTGCAGGGGATCTGGGGGTAAGGGGTGAGTGCGGTAGGTGATATGGTGGGGATTGGTAAGCGTGAGCCAGAGTTGATGCCGTTAAGGTTTTTTTTTTTTTTTAGTTTGTTTGTGGATGGCATGGACAGATGACGAGAATGACATCAGGAACACTCCAGGGTATTTATGGCAAGCCACTCTAGCTGTTTTCACCAAGGCGATAAGGCTCATATTGCCGTGACACAAGGACGTTAAAGTCTCAGGAACTGTCATGTAATTATCTTTACTATTTAATGACCCCTACAGTGAGACGCCACTGGACGCAATGTCTGCTATGGGTCACCTATGGTGTAGAGCCGTTACTTCACCTGACCCCGACTCGGTAACGGTCCTTGGCCCAGCTGACGACGACATCTGTCAGCCTGCCAGACGAGTGAAGGACCTCTAGGATTGGCTGATGATAGCTTTCACCCGTATATATTGTATTAATAAAAAAAATTCCGGTGCATTGTGGAGTATGGGGACCTTTCATCAGCAAAAGCTCCCAGATAGGAGGGCTGATGACTGGGTATTTTTGAGTGGGAGTTTGCTTTGACTAGGTCACCCCTCTTGTAAAGGGGATTGATGTCTTAGTGGATTTTTTTTTTGCGTTCAAAGCCACAGGATTGTCAATGGTGGTTTACGTAAGGATAGAGCTGTTCATATATGTTTTGTCATGTTTACTCAAACTTGACGCAGTGAATATTTTCTTTTACAACAGTAAAACGCACGCATACACACAAACATACACACACGCACACACACACACACCTACAAAAACAAACACACACACACACACACACACACACACACACACACACACACACACACACACACACACACACACACACACACACACACACACACACACACACACCTACACACACACACACACACACACACCTACACACACACACACACACACACCTACACACACACACACACACACACCACACACACACACTTACACACACACACTTACACACACACACACACACACACACACACACACACACACACACACACACACACACACACACACACACACACACACACACACACACCTACACACCTACACAAACACACCGGACGTTTGTTTTTCCTTACCCGCTATGAATCCCGTTTTGATGCTTTGCAACAATTCCCGTATCGTCTCGTATCTAAGCAGAGTGAGGCAAGATCCCGAAGTGGGATTCGAAAGTTGGCTGAAGGAAAACCAACTACTCCTTCATCACTTCTGAGTGCTGACTCTAGGGACTCCCATCTTAGAGTTGATGCCAAGAGTGAGGAAGCGACTAAGGCTGAGAATATATTCAGCCGCTGTTCATCTACTCTCACACTTAACAGAAACTCTCGGGGGACATTGCATGATGGTGGGGCAGGAGATTATTGTATCTGAAAGCTTTTAGTCACAACACACACGACATGTGGTGTAGACCCATTGGTTGGTCACCCTCTGGTGGGACCAAATAGGAACATATCTTCGCAGCAGCCAACATGACTGAGCAGCCCTATTCAGGATCCACTCTACTCGCCTCGCATGAGTAAGGGCTAGAGAAGGCATCATAAACGTAGCCCCAATAAACGTAAACTGCTGGGGATTCGCTCCCTAGCAAGATCACCCAAACGAAGCACGAATGGTATTTACCTAACAGTAAAGTGGGAGTAACGGTCTTCTCAAAATCAAGATCCCTCTGTTGCAGTCCCACCCATCACCGCAACAGTTCCCCGTGAGCAGAGCGAAGAACGTCCCCTCCCCCTTCGAAACTCGAGAACAGCCTACGATGAGAAAAGAAGATTTAATCATCGCTACCGTCGGCGTTATCAACAGATCCAAGCAGCACAGTCTATGAGTACAACCTCGATCCTATTAAGAGGGTTTGCATTCCTGTGCCTTCAATCATAAGAACATAAGAATGAAGGAGACTGCAAGAGACCATAAGGCCTACTCTAGGCAGCTCCGTATCCATCACCACCTGTCATCCTGTCATCCCCATCCATAGTTGTCTAATCGTTTCTTAAAACAACTGATAGTTTCAGCGCTTACTACATGGTTACTAAGTTTATTCCATTCGTCGACCACCCTATTAGTAAACCAATTCTTGCCTATTTTCTTTTTAAATCTAAATTTGTCGAGTTTATAACCATTACTGCGAGTCCTGCCCTGTTGTTTTAATATGATGACCTTGTTTGCATCACCTTTGTTAAAGCCGTTAATCCACTTGAACACCTCTATTAGATCACCCCGCACTCTGCATCTTTCCAGAGTGTAAGTTAAGGTGCCTAAGCCTCTCTTCGTAAGGCAAATTTCTGAGTTCATGTATCATTTTGGTCATTCTTCTCTGTACTGATTCTAGTGAATTGATGTCCATTCTGTAGGACGGAGACCAAAACTGTACCGCATAGTCAAGGATGGGTCTACCACAGCTTCCAATCTACCTAACTAGATTAAGATATGAAGTAGAAAAATACAACCCATGCCCACGCCGTTCCTTCAGGTGCCGGTGTTTTGGACACAATAGACAACAATTCCGCTGCCTGGAAGGTGTATGTGTGCACTGCTCGGCCCCATCCATGATACCCCATGGCCAGACTCAGCGAAATGTGTACAACGCAAACAACATCACCCTGCATCATCATACTCAAACTGTACAGTGTATCAGTTTGGAAAAAGAAGTCTTCTGTATCAGAGAATAGAAACACGTTAGATTCGTGGAAATTCGAAGACGAATACGAACCAGGATGATCATACTAGGAGTCACGTGCGCAGAAGCACTACAGTCCGTAAGTCGATCCCTCTGAACAACCACAAAAAAGAGACCACCTTCACGAGATAATAATTTCCTACACAAATCTCTACACCAATTCTCATCTATGCAGTGAAAATCCCCAACTCAACCCCTCACCCTCTCACCATCTGAATTAAACCCCCACCCCCTCAGTCCGCCACAACGCCTACACCCTTCAATCCACTAAAAAACTTGTACGCAGAAAGCCGTCACCCACACATCCCTGGGTATTCACTGTACTCTGATGTCACAAAGATATCTTTACTGCATCAAGAGCACCCCTACCAATCCAGTTTCCCACACCATTCAAGACCTCTAAACTACATCAGAATTTGACACATACCTATATAATACTGCATCCATATGATAAAATAATGGCAGATTTGCTGTCTGCATTAGAAATTGCTGATAAAATTCTTCCCACAACATCCAAGCAAGCCTTAAGATTAATTGCTTTTATGGCACCTGCCTCATCTTAACCACCATGACAATTAAGTACCAACTGAAGATATCCGTCAACAATTCTTTTTACACATAACTACTCATTCAACAAGTGTCAACCTATACATCGATGGGTCTCGTTCTAACCACGGAATAGGTTACACGACAATATCCTTAACTAAAACAAATCTTGATCCCTCCCCATCATTCGCCTCATTCTTCACAGCTGAACTCACTGCCATCTTTGCTGTCCTACGTGTCATCCACAACTCACCCAACCTTGCATACTATGAAATCATATACACTAAGTACCCTACAAGCAATTTCCTCACTCAATTCCCGCCACCCACTGGTTTTCAAAATCCTTTCGTGGTTCATCTAAGTTTCCATCCGCTTGGAATCTGTGTTCTTTTGCTGGGTGCCATCTCATGTTGGCATCCCCTGTAATTAACAAGCCGACAAGGCCACTCGAACGGGAGCATAAACCCATTTCAGTGCATATACCCCGCCACCAGGAACAGAATTAGTCCTCCCATTAGCTAAACATATGGAAAAGACGCTGGGAACATCACCCAGTAAACCACTTAGATATAAATAAGTCCCACGTAATATGCCCGTGATTCTT
>NC_134805.1:9480542-9493042 GCF_046742065.1 Oratosquilla oratoria
TATAGGATTCGAACTCACTGCTCAGCCACCCGTAAGATAACCTTCACAATACTATTGTGAAGGTTATCTTACGGGTGGCTGAGCTGTGGGTTCGAGTCCTACATGCGACTGTCATAAAAATTATGTGTGTATATATATATATATATATATATATATATATATATATATATGTATATATATATGTATATATATATATATATATATATATATATGCATATGTATGTATATATATGTATATGTATATATATATATATATATATATATGCATATGTGTATATATGTATATGCATATGTATGTATCTATATGTATATAATATATGTATATGTATATATATATATATATACACACATACAGGGTGTCTCAATAAAATGTACGCACACTTTGAAAGACAGTAAGTGCAGTATTTTTTTTTTACATTAGTACAAGAATTGGTTTGAAGTTAAAGAATGTGATGAAATTAAAGAAGCGTTTAGTTTTTCCCCTTAGTCCAGTCTAGTTCCCCCAACCCCTGCGTATATCCAATATCACAGTTACTCGTGATGTCATGGTATGAGTACATTTTTCTGGGACACCCTGTATATATATAATATTGTGTGTGTATAAATATATATATGTATATATATATATGTGTATATATATGTATATATATATATATGTGTATATATATATATGTGTGTGTGCGTGTATGCATAACTTGTGTGTATGCATGCATACATCTTGTGTATGTTTTAATGTGTATTTTCAAGGTAAAAAATTTCGCCACATATTAACACTCTGACTCTGGACTGCATGGTTATCGTGATTCGTGAAAGCCCCTGTATCATCAACTTGAACTATTCTAGTGACCTGGTTAACAGGAGTATGATTCAGTCGCACCAATTTGTCTGAGAAAGTGCCATTTACCCTTGGAGGTGTGCCTTAAGAAGATCAGGATGATCGAGTGATTAAAAACGAAAATAAGTGTTTGTGGTCCGTAGTACTTACTATTGAGCCTCGACAGTGATATATCAATCACCTGACTGAGTCTAGGAAAGTATAATTGTGGAAAGTCTTTCATTTACAAAGATAAATTTCAGGTGCCATAGGTCCGTGTTTTATTCAGTCTACGGGATACGACCGCCTTGTTTAGTTTAATATTCCGCAAAGACATGTTGTCATGTCGTTAATGCGATCGGAATGTGTTCAGCTTTTTCCGAAACACTGGAATGTCACGGAAATGGATAAGATAACCCACTTTGTACCATTCCACCCCTCTTCCACACTTCCACCCTTCTCTTAAACTGACCAATCCACTCTTCTTCCAGTTCCTTGTGGAGACTCTTCCACTCGCTCAGTCCTCGGACCCTGAATCGAGATTGACTCTTGTATTTAACCCCTTTGCTAGTAAGGGAGTTTTCATATGTTGATTAAAATTTGGCGACAAATAGAATAATGACTATTAGTCTCACCAAAAGAATGAACGTTTCTTCTTTGGCAAGGACTTTCCTTCCCTTTTCCTCTCCTCTCCTTCTCTCCTCTCCTCTCCTTCCCTTCCCTTCTCTCCTCTCCTTCTCTCGTCTTGTCAGTCCCGTTTTATCGATCCCGTCCTCTCTGTCTTTTTCCTCCCGAGTCTAGTACTTCACTTTGGTCACTTCCTCTTGCCCATCTAGTTCCGTCTCTCTTTCAAACAGATTCTCGCTCTCTTTTTCTCTCCCTTTCCCCCTCTCTTTCCCTCTCTCTTCCTCTCTCTTCCTCTCTCTCTCTCTCTCTCTCTCTCTCTCTCTCTCTTTCTGACTGTTTTATTTTGCTCCATCCGATTTAGTAATCATACTTGCAGTGTACTTTGGGTTCCTCGTTCCCTTTCTTTAACGTCCCTTCCACTCTCCCTTCTTCCTTCTCTTGAGCCGTCTTGACTTTTTCGTGTCTTAACTGATCAGGTCTTTTCCTATCTATTCGTACTAGGTCTTCCAGTCTTCCAGTCTCGTTTCTCTACCAGTCTCAACTCTCTTCCAGTCTCGTTTCTCTACCAGTCTCAACTATCTTCCAGTCTTGCTTCTCATCCAGGCCCTTCCTTTCTCTTTGACCCTTCCTCTCCTCCAGGTCCTTCTTTTCTTCCAGACCCTTCTCTTCCAAACCTTTTCATTCTTTCAGGCCCTTCCCCTTCCCATGTCCGTCTCCTCTTCCAGACCCTTTTCCCTCCAGGTTCGTTTCCAGGCCCTTCTCCTCTTCCAGGTTCGTTTCCAGGCCCTTCTCCTCTTTCAGGCCCTTCCCCCTTCCAGGCCCTTGTCTCACAGATCCTTCCACTGCCCATACCCGTCTCCTCTCTCAGACCCTTTCCCTCCTCCAGGTTCGTTTCCAGGCCCTTCTCCTCTTCCAGGTTCGTTTCCAGGCCCTTCTCCTCTTTCAGGTCCTTCCCTCTTCCAGGTACGTCTCGTCTCCTCTCCCAGACACTTCCTCATTTCTAGATCTTTCCCCCCAAACCCTCCCATTCTTCCAGCTCCTCTTCCAGGTCCTTCTCTTCTACCAGGCCATTCTCCTTTTCCAGGCCCCTCCTCTCGCTCAGACTCTTCCCCTCTTTCGGACCTTTTCCCTCCTCCAGACCTTTCTCTTCTTCCAGACCTTACTCTTCTTCCAGATCCTTCCTCTCGCTCAGGCATTTCCCAGCTTCCAGACCTTTATCTTCTCACAGACCCTTTCTTCCAGCCTCTTCCTTTCCAGTCTATTTCTCCTCTCCCAAACTCTCCCACTCTTCCAGGCCCTTAATCTCTTTAAGACCCTTTCTTCTAGGTCCTTCTATTCCTGCCCCTTCACCTCTTACAGACCATTCCTCTCTTCTAGACCCTCCCATTTCCAGGCACCTCTCCTCTTCCAGGCCTCTCCGGGCTCTTCTCCTCTCCTAGACCATTTCCCTCTGGTAGACCCTTCCCTTCTTCCAGGCCCTTCTCTTCTTTCAGGCCCTTCTCTTCCAGGCCCTTCTCTTCCAGGCCCTTCTCCTCTTCCAGGCCCTTCTCCTCTTCCGGACCTTTTCTTCATCCAGGCCCTTCTCCTCTCCTAGACCATTTCCTTCTGGTAGGCCCCTCCCTTCTTCCAGGCCCTTCTTCTCTTCCAGGCCCTTCTCTTCCAGGCCCTTCTCCTCTCCTAGACCAATTCCCTCTGGTAGACCCTTCCATTCTTCCAGGCCCTTCTCCTCTTTCCGGCCCTTCTCTTCCAGGCCCTTCTTCTTTCCCAGACCCTTTCTACTCTCCAAGACCCTCCCCCTCTTATATTTCTTTGGTATTCCCAGAGGTCTCCTTATTTACGGTTCCATTCCCCATTTGGAGCTCCCATCCACTTTCCAGTGCAGCCCTCTCATAACTTCCAGCCACTCTCCCCTCAAGTACCCTCTTTCTTAATAGTTGATGCCATAGATCTGTAATGTGAATCACTGACATTCAAAAATGTTTTGTTTCCGGAGCAAAAATACAAGGGAGGTAGCCAAAAAGGGAAAGGCATAAAATCATTTCCACCCATTCCATCCCTGAATACACTCCACACCCCTCCACCCTCCCTCTTATCTGAGCACCTCCTGGATGACGGGTCATCCCTGCACCTTGTCCACTGCCCTGGGTCAGAAGCAGTGTCGCAAGACACAGCACATCCACAGCAAGGCCGCTTCATTAAATCGGCGACCCCCCCCTCTCCGTCCCCCCCCCCTCTCCGTCCCCCCATTTCGGAAATGAAAAAAAAATCGAGAACTGTTTCTGGTATATGTCCAGAGTTTTCTAGATTTCGGTTATTTTTTGGTTCTGCTAAGGAGGTGCTAAGATAAGAGGGAGGGTGGAGGGGTGTGGAGTGTATTCAGGGATGGAATGGGTGGGGATGATTTTATGCCTTTTTCTTTTTGGCTACCCCCCTTGTAAGGGGGAAAAAGCCTTGGTATATGTATATGTATGTATGTATGCTTGTTGGAGATTCCGAATTTTAGAGAATCTAACTAGATCTATATCAATTCATTTTCTGTTTCACAATTTTCTCAGCTCCCGTCTCCCCTTTCTTGAGTCCCTTACTTCCACCACAAGAATACTCGCCTGACGAACTTCGGAACTGTTGATTTACGAGAGGTCGTTGACCGGAGACGACTTCGAGGTCGCTGACCGGAGACGACTTCGAGGTCGTTGACCGGAGACGACTTCGAGGTCATTCACCGGAGACGACTTCGAGGTCGTTGACCAGTGACGACTTCAAGGTCGTTAACCGGAGACGACTTCGAGGTCGTTGACCGGTGACGACTTCGAGGTCGTTGTCCGGAGACGACTTCGAGGTCGCTGACCGGAGACGACTTCGAGGTCGCTGACCGGAGACGACTTCGAGGTCGTTGTCCGGAGACGACTTCGAGGTCGTTGTCCGGAGACGACTTCGAGGTCGTTAACCGGAGACAACTTCGAGGTTGTTGACCGGTGACGACTTCGAGGTCGTTGACCGGTGACGACTTGGAGGTCGTTGACCGGAGACAACTTCGAGGTTGTTGACCGGTGACGACTTCGAGGTCGTTAACCGGAGACGACTTCGAGGTCGTTAACCGGAGACGACTTCGAGGTCGTTGACCGGAGACGACTTTGAGGTCGTTAACCAGAGACGACTTCGAGGTCGTTGACCGGAGACGATCTCGAAGTCGTTAACCGGAGACGATCTCGAAGTCGTTAACCGGAGACGTCTTCGAGGTCGCTAACCGAAGACGACTTCAAGGACAATGACCGGAGACGACTTCGAGGTTGTTGACCCGTGACGACTTCGGGGTCGCTAACCGGTGACTGCATCGGGGTTGCTAACCGGTGACGACACCGAGGTCGCTAACTAAAGACGACTTCGAGGCCACTGACCGGAGACGACTTCGAGGTCGTTGACCGGAGACGACTTCGAGGTCGTTGACCGGAGACGACTTCGAGGTCGTTGACCGGAGACGACTTCGAGGTCGTTAACCGGAGACGACTTCGAGGTCGTTAACTGGAGACGACTTCGAGGTCATTGACCGGAGAAGATTTCTAGGTCCCTAACCAAAGACGACTTCGAGGTCGCTAACCTGTGACAACTTCGAGGTCCCTAACCAAAGACGACTTCGAGGTCGCTAACAGGAGACGACTTCAAGGTCCTTAACCAAAGACAACTTTGAGGTCGCTAACAAAAGACGACTTCGAGGTCGTTAACCGGAGACGACTTCAAGGTCGTTAACCGGTGACAACTTCGAGGTCCCTAACCAAAGACGACTTGGGGGTCGCTAACCGGAGACGACTTCGAGGTCGCTAACCGGAGACGACTTCGAGGTCGTTAACCGGTGACAACTTCGAGGTCCCTAACCAAAGACGACTTGGAGGTCGTTGACCGGTGACGACTTGGAGGTCGTTGACCGGTGACGACTTCGAGGTCGCTAACAGGTGACAACACCGCTCCAAGTTGATCTTACCTGGCGTTCTGAGAGTCCCAGCATGGTAGCCAGCTCGGCCTTGCGACGGATGGTGATGTAACGTGAGTAGTGGAACTCCTTCTCGAGTTCGAGGCGCTGGTGGTCGCTGTAGACCACTCGGTACTTGTCCTTGGTGCGAGTCTTGCCTGCAAGAAGAAGAAGAAGAGCCGTTGGTCAGGAGGTTCTCAGGATCCTTTTAGGGGTTTACTTATAGTAGGCACGTAGAGAGTGTAGATATATTTGTTTATGTATGCTATATATAATAACAACTAACACCACAGTCGGACGAAAGAGTTGAGTAAGTGAAACTATATATTTTGGTTGCTAACTGCAATCCTCTTCGTCTGACTGTGGTGTTAGTTGTGATTTACAAATGTGTTACTACATTTCTCTCCAGTGATTTATCCACTATATATAATGTGTAAATTAGTGCTTGTGGCTGTGTTTGTATGTGTGACTGTGTGTACGTTTGTGTGTGTGTTTGTATGCGTGCGTTTGTGTGTGAATGTGTGTGTGTGTGTGTGTGTGTATGTGTTTCAGCAACAACTAGTGGATCTATAACTACAAAGTAATGTCGTAACACATTCGTAAAATTCAACAAGAACCCACTGTGTTGGATAAGAAGAAATGAAATAGATGATATCCATATATATCCATTGGTATTCCACTGAAGAGGATCACAGTCCGTGATCGAAATATATGGATATCATCTATTTCATTTCTTTTTATCCAACACAGTGGGTTCTTGTTGATTAGTGGATCTATCTTTGGGTACAACGCCACATCAAAGAAGTGAAAACATAGATGTAGTTAAGCAGAGATTTCAGAAGGGTAGACGAGCGGAAGGCTCGTAGATCATGAAAGTGTCTAGCATCCTTTTGTAATTGGAGATTAATCTTCAGTCGTAAAAAATTCTGACTCTGGTCTTTAAGAATGTCACTAAAATCCCTAAGATAGTGACCGCATAGAACATGCTGTCGGTACCTCATACGAAATGCGTATGTGTATAAATGAATTTGTCACTTGTATCTGTTATTAAGGTCAATAGAATCATAATTAGGATGAATAATAATTCTGGTATCAAAGTTGTTTCACATTACATGTGGATGGGTTAATAAATATTTTTTCCTCATATTATCTACTGTTAGTATCACAGGTAGTCTAGTATTTTTTCTTAGTTGCGTTGTAATTGTTATATCGTACGTGTGTCGATATAACTGAAAATATATTTTTTGCGGTTGTGTAGATACATTTACATTTTTCATCGCAGAAGCAAACGCCATTGCTCGTATTACATATTTTTTTGATTTTGGATCATTCCCTGTGCCTTGAATAGGTATTGTTCAGGTATAAAGAGTCGTATGTAGTTACAAATTTACACACACACACACACACACACACACACACACACACACACACACACACACACACACACACACACACACACACACATATATATATATGTATATATATATATATTAAGAAAAATATATATATATATATATATATATATATATATATATATATATATATATATATCACACCTAGGAAACCAACAGTCGGAGAAAAACTTCGAATGGAAGAAGATTCGTATATTTCGGCTATCAACTGTGTGTCATTTACAAATGTGCTAGTACATTTCTATTTAGAAAAAAAAAGAATATATATATATATATATATATATATATATGTGTGTGTGTGTGTGTGTGTGTGTGTGTGTCTGTGTGTCTGTGTGTCCTATCATCAACTGTGGAATCTAACATAAAATCGGTATTTCTTCATTTCTTGAAGTCTGCGTTCGCGTCAGTACAACGCCAACACAAGAATACACGGACGTACGAACGCTCTCGAGTGATGACATCATGGTCACGTGACCCTGGGCCCATGTTACGTCAAGACAATATGGCGGCCCGTGTGGAGAGTTGGTGCGATGGAGATAAGGAAATCCGTACAGTTACGACCCGGTCTGCATACGAGGATGTGTACTTTCAAATCCATCAGATGCAGGGGGAGAGAGAGAGAGAGAGAGAAGGGGGGGGGGGGCGAGTGGGAGAGGGTACATATGAAGTAAACAAACGAACAGAGTTATGTTTCACTCGACCTGTCTGTCTGTTTGGGCGCAAGCGTTTGTTTACATAATCGACTTTCTGTCCGATTGTTTGCATCTTTCCTGCCTGCATGCCTGCTTGCTTTCGTACACGCCTATCTACATGACTTGCCTGCCTACTTGCCTGTCCGTTTGCCTACTTGCTTGCCTATTTTCCATCTACTATTTATGTTTACCTTCCTGACCTGCCGACTTGCCTACGTACATTCATAATTACTTACCTAACCTACCTACTTACCTACGTACCTGTTTGCCTATTTCCATGCCAACGTGTCTACTTACCTAATTTGCCTACCTTTCAGGCTACTGCCTACCTGCTTACCTACTACCTGCTGCCCGCCTGCCTACTTATGACCTGCCATCCTGCTTGAGTGTTTAACCTACCTTCCTTCCATCTTACCAATCTACTTATATAACCAGCTTATCTAAGCACCCCTCAGCCTGCATGACGGCCTACATGCCTGATTTCATGGCAGCCTGTTTGCCTATTCAACCCAATCTACTTCCCCATCAATCCTGCTCGTCTCACTTTCAAACTTGCCTGTCAGTCTGCCAACCTTCATATTTGCCAGTCAACCTATATAGCCTTCTATTCGAGCTTTCTGACTGACAGTCTAACTGACTGTCAATCTAACTGACTGTCAATCTAACTGACTGTCAGTCTACCTGACTACCAGTCTAATTGACTGCCAACCAGCTTGTTTACCAAACTAACCTGCATGAGAGTACCTACTAATTGACGTACAGTTGTGCCTTCCACCCACCTATTTACCTACATATTTACCTAAATACCTACTTACCTACCTATCTACCTAACAGCCTACCTACCTATCTACCTACCAGCCTATCAACGTACGTACTTACCTACCTACGTACTTACCAACCTATCTACCTACCAGCTTACCTACCTATCTACCTACCAGCTTACCTACCTATCTACCTACCAGCTTACCAACCTATCTACCTACCAGCTTACCAACCTATCTACCTACCAGCTTACCTACCTATCTACCTACCAGCCTATCAACGTACGTACTTACCTACGTACTTACCAACCTATCTACCTACCAGCTTACCTACCTATCTACCTACCAGCTTACCTACCTATCTACCTACCAGCTTACCAACCTATCTACCTACCAGCTTACCTACCTATCTACCTACCAGCCTACCAACGTACATACTTACCTGCCTACCTACTTACCTACGCACACACCTACCTATCTACCTACCAGATTACCTACCTATCTACCTAACAGCATACCTACTACCTACCTATTTACCTACTTACCCACCTACCTATTTATATGCCCGCCCACCCATCTACCCTCATCTCATCCCCTGTTTACCTATGTACCTTACGCACACCTATCTCTCTACTTACCTATCTAACCAGTTACCTATATACTTACCTATATCCCTGCATAGACGCAGAGAGAGAGAGAGAGAGAGAGAGAGAGAGAGAGAGAGAGAGAGATTAATTATTGGAGAGAGGAAAGAAAGGCAGAAAATGAAATGGATGGACTAGGGAAGGCTAGTAATTACATGTTTTACGTGAAGAGGGAAGGCGTTAGAATCTTTTCATAATTATTATTTGTAGCCGTGACCCGGAAATTTGACAAGTCCGGTGCTTTGTACGTCATTATTTACTTATTTAATACGCACACACACACGCGCTCACACACACACACACACACACACACACACACACACACACACACACACACACACACACACACACACACACACACACACACACACACACACACACACACACACACACTTGCATACTTTTTCAGTTATTGGCGTTTACCTCATTGTGCGTGCGTGTGTGTATGTGTGTGTGTGTGTGTGTGTGTGTGTGTGTGTGTACGTGCGTGTGTGTGTGTGTGTACGTGCGTGTGTGTGTGTACGCAAGTCGACGTGATAAGGCGATAAGGCGGTCTGCCGAGCCGGGATTTGGCGCCAACTCCATCAAAGGAGGCCGGCACCACCCTCTCCGCTCCCCCTCACCCTCCCGTCTACCACGCCGCCACAGCCTCAGTGTCACCCTGAACCTCACCCTTCACCCCTCACCCTCTTCTCCTCACCCTCCAGATCTTCACCCTAAACCAGCTTCCCAGTCACCCTAACCCACCATCACCCTGAAGCTCTTACCCATTCTCTCCCACTCACCCTTTACCCTAAACTCGCTCAGATCACCCTAAACCAGCTTCCCTTTCACCCTAACACACCAACACCCTGATGATCTCACCCCTCCTCTCCCGCTCCTCCTTCACCCTCTTCTCCTCACCTTCCAGATCTTCACCCTAAACCATCTTCCCAGTCACCCTAACCCACCCTCACCCTAAACTAGACGATCCTATTAAGGCTTGCGACAGACGATTTTATTCAGGCTGGCGCCAGACAATTTTGTTCAGTCTGGCACTCGACGATTTTATTCAGGGTGGCACCAGACTATTTTAATCAGTCTGACGTCAGACAGTTCTGTTCAGGCTGGGGCCAGACAATTCTATTTAGTCTGGCGCCAAACGATTCTATTCAGCCTGGCGCCAGACGATTCTGTTTAGTCTGGCGCTAAACGATTTTATTCAGTTTGGCACCCGACGATTCTATTCAGGCCGGCGCCCGATGATTTTATTCAGGCTGGCGTCAGATGATTCTATTCAGGCTGGCGCCCGACGATTTTATTCAGGCTGGCGCCTGACGGTTTTATTCAGTCTGGCGCCAGAATATTTTATTCAAGGCTGGCGTCGGACGATGTTATTCAGGCTGGCGCCAGACTATTCTATTCAGTCTGGCGCCAGACTATTCTATTCAGTCTGGCGCCAGAAGATTTTATTCAGTTTGGTGCTCGACGATTTTATTCAGTCTGGAGCCAGACGATTCTATTCAGTCTGGCGCCAGGGATTTTTATTCAGGCTGGTGCCAGAAGATTTTGTTCAGGCTGGCGCCCAACGATTTTATTCAGACTGGCGCCATATTTTATTCAGGCTGGCGCCAGACGATTTTGTTGAGCTGCAAGTAACTTCTACGCCTCTGAAAATGAACTACTCTACACTTCTGTGGAACCCTCTTTACAATCCATACTTTTATTCTCTTCTTAAATGGTTATCAGGCTGGGGTATTTTTCCTACAACCTCCAACTAATCGGCGGTGCCGACCACCTCCAGCACTTTTTCCTCCGTCAAATCACTTTCTGGCAAACTATTTTGCGTTCATAACAAAAATACATAGAATGTTATTTGATATGCTGAAGGAAAAACCTTTCCCCTCAGCAAATCAGATTCCTTCTCGAAAGCTACGGGTTGTAAATTTTCTCCTACAGTCGGAGGAAAAATTGCCTAGTGTGATGACGCTTTTACACTCCAACATAACTCCTCACTTCACTTCCTCTCATCTTCCCACCCAGTTCTTAGTGTACAGTTGAGAAAAGAAGTTCTGGGAGGCTTGTTGGTGGGTCGTCTTAGTGTCTGGTAGCAAAGGACATGGAAGCAA
Source organism: Oratosquilla oratoria (assembly GCF_046742065.1). Classification (NCBI taxonomy): domain Eukaryota; kingdom Metazoa; phylum Arthropoda; class Malacostraca; order Stomatopoda; family Squillidae; genus Oratosquilla; species Oratosquilla oratoria. Next base: position 9,491,568 of record NC_134805.1, read on the forward strand.
ACTTTGGTATTGGTGTTTGTATTGTATCGATAAAGACGGTTCCGGAATGCCGGTAGGTTGGGATCCGGGCGAACGAAAGCCCCGGAATCCTTAAAAAAAAAAAAAAAAAAAATGATGATGATGATTATGATGTGATGATTATTATGATTATTATTATGATAATAATAATATTAATGATAATAATATAAAACTAATAATAATTATGTAAATAAAAATGATGATAATAATAATGATAATATTATTGATGATAATAACAATAAATGATGATGATTATGAAAAGTAATAATAAAAACAATTGATAAAAATAAATAAAAAATTATAAACAAGTAAATAAATGGATTATTAAATGAATAATTAAATAGATAAAAAATAGATAAAATAAAGACGGAGTCTTTTGCTTATTTCTGTCTCTCAGACTGTCAATGACGGACGATTTTTCGATTAAATGTGAATTAAAATACTTTTAATACTGTGGCGTGCTAACACGCACAAATCACCCTAAACTCACTTCTTGCTCCTCACCCTTGCTCACCCATCCACTCCTCATCACCCTCCACTACTTCCAGACCTTCTCTCTGTTTTACTCTCTTTTCCTGAAGAGTCACTCTTTATACTCCCAAAATGTTTCACTCTCTTTTCCTTCAGAGTCACTCTTTATACTCCCAAAATCTGTTTCACTCTCTTTTCCTTCAGTGTCGCTCTTTATTCTCCCAAAATCTGTTTCACTCTCTTTTCCTGAAGAGTCACTCTTTATACTCCCAAAATTTGTTTCACTTTTCCTTTTCACCCTTTCCTCACTTTCCTTACCCCTCCGTCTCTCTATCTCTCTCTCTCTATCTCTATCTCTCTCTCTCTCTCTCTTCCCGTCTCTCTCCCTCTCTCTCCCTGTCTCTTTCCCTCTCCGTGTCTCTCTCGCCCTCTCTTTCTCTCTGTCTCTGTCTCTCACCCTCTCTCTCTCACCCTGTCTCTCTCTCTCTCTCTCTCTCTCACCCTGTCTTTCTCTCTATCTCTCTCTCTCACCCTCTCTCTCTATTTAACACACACACACACACACACACACACACACACACACACACACACACACACACACACACACACACACACACACACACACACACACACACACATATGACATGTTATTGAATTGACAGCCAAATAAGAAATAGGTGTGGGCGGATTATTGTAAGTGTGGAGCAAAGAGAAGCTCTAGGATTAAGGACTGACTGGATGTGGGTTATGCCCACCGGACGTGGGATACCTGCAGAGGCAAGGAAAGGGTGAGGCAGAGGCAGAGGCAAAGTGGGAGGAGGGACGAGGTTATAAATAGGGAGGGAAGGAGGTGAAGGTAAGGAGAGAGAGAGAGAGAGAAAGAAAGAGAGAGAGAGAGAGAGAGAGAGAGAGAGAGAGAGAGAGAGAGAGAGAGTCACCCGCGACAACGAAGGTAATCTCCAGCTTAGCACCTGATAACCCAACAT
>NC_134805.1:9495542-9498042 GCF_046742065.1 Oratosquilla oratoria
CGTGTGTGTGTGCGCGCGCGAGTGTATGTGTGTGTGCGCGTGAGTGTGTGTGTGTGTGTGTGTGTGTGTGTGTGTGTGTGTGCGTGAGTGTATGTGTGTATGCGCGTGAGTGCGTGAGTGTGTGTGTGTGTGTGTGTGTGTGTACGTGTGTTTGTGTGTGTATGTGTGTGTGTGTGTGTGTGTGTGTATGTGTGTGTGTGTGTGTTCGCGCGTGAGTATGTGTGCATGCGTGTGTGTGTGTGTGCGTGTGTGTGTGTGTTCACGCCCCAGTATTCACCTTAATATATCTGTTCGTGTAAGCGGATCTATGGAGGAAGAGAGGATGAAGAGAGAAAGGGGATAAAAAGAGAGGGAAGGAAAAGAGAAATGGACAGAAAGAGAAAAGGAGAGAAGAAGAGGGAGTGGACGGTTGTGTCTGCATTCCGTGTGATTAAAAGTGAAGCAAAAGAAGTTTTTCGAAAAGCGAGCGTGGCGCACAGAAACGAGTCTGAATTGACGAAGAATCTTGTTCCTGGACGGAGGGACGAAATAGGTCAAGAATTGAGTTCCTCAGGTTTGGTCTCAAGTTGGATTGCTCTCATCTGAAGGTGTGGTGGCGTACAAGATGGCGGAGATGGTGGATGTGGTGGCGGTGGTGGTGGAAGTGTCGGTGGTGGTAGTGGGAGTGTCGCTGGTGGTGGTGGGAGTGTCAGTGGTGGTGGTAGTGGGAGTGTCGCTGGTGGTGGTGGGAGTGCCGCTGGTGGTGGTGGGAGTGTCGGTGGTGGTGGTGGGAGTATCGGTGGTGGTGGGAGTGGGAGTGTCGCTGGTGGTAGTGGGAGTGTCGCAGGTGGTGGGAGTGTCGCTGGTGGTGGTGGGAGTGTCGCTGGTGGTAGTGGGAGTGTCGCTGGTGGTGGTGGGAGTGTCGCTGGTGGTGGTGGGAGTGTCGTTAGTGGTGGTAGAGGGAGTGAAATGGGAGTCCACAGTGTTGGGAGTTAAGGATGAAGACAACGACGCTGACAACAGCAAAGTAGAACAAAGTGAATGTTCGGGAAATGGTGGTATTGGTGATACAAAATGGGAGTTGGTGTGAAGTCGGTGATGGGAGTGGGAGTTTCGGAGGTGGTGGGAGTGGGAGTTTCGGAGGTGGTGGGAGTGGGAGTTTCGGAGGTGATGGGAGTGGGAGTTTCGGAGGTGGTGGGAGTTGTGAAAAAAGAAGACATGATAATGAACTGGGAGTTGAGAGATTTGGAGGGATGGGAGTTGGAAGTAGGATAATGTTGGGAGTGAGATGGAGGATTTCTTGGGAGTGAGATGGAGGAGTTTTTGGGAGTGAGATGGAGGAGTTGAGTGGGTGGGACGGGGGAGTAGTGGTTAACCACAAAGCTCGTAGTGATGGGACAGTGGTGGGGATGTTTGAGGTATGGAAACTATGGAACAGTGGGGGGAAGGGGGGGACGGGGGCACAGTGGAGGGAAGGGGGAGCACAGTGGGGGAAAGGGGGGCACAGTGGGGGAAGGGGGGCACAGTGGGGGGAAAGGGGGCACAGTGGGGGGAAGGGGGTACAGTGGGGGGAAAGGGGGCACAGTGGGGGAAGGTGGGCACAGTGGGGGGAAAGGGGGGGCACAGTGGGGGGAAAGGGGGGCACAGTGGGGGGAAAGGGGGGCACAGTGGGGGGAAAGGGGGGCACAGTGGGGGAAAGGGGGGCGCAGCGGGCGGGGGCAGAGGTGACGTGGTTGGCCAGGATGAAGTTGTAATACATGAATTGGGGTCATTCTTGTTTCTCAGACGCCAAGGCAATGTTTGTTGTCAGCCAGCAAGGTACGTGGCTGTACGGCAGGCATACCCAAAGGGGTTGGTGAGGTTAGGTTAGGTTGGGTTAGATTAGGTTGGATTAGGTTGGGTTAGATTGGGTCAGATTAGGTTGGGTTAGATTAGGTTAGGCTGGATTAGATTGAGTTGGGTTGCGTTGGGTTATATTAGGTTGGGTTAGGTTAGGTTGGGTTGGGTTAGGTTGGGTTGGGTTAAATTAGGTTAGATTGGATTGGGTTAGATTAGTTTGGGTTAGGTTGGCTTGGGTTAGGCTGGGTTAGATTGGGTTGGGTTGCGTTGGGTTATATTAGGTTGGGTTGCGTTGGGTTATATTAGGTTGGGTTGGGTTGCGTTAGGTTATATTAGGTTGGGTTGGTTTAGGTTATATTAGGTTGGATTGGGTTAGGTTGGGTTGGGTTAGATTAAATTAGGTTAGATTGGGTTGGGTTAGATTAGGTTGGGTTAAGTTAGGTTGGATTAGGTCAGGCTGGGTCGGGAAAACAAATGACCTCATGAATGCTGTAGATGGTGGGAGTGTGTGTGCGTATATGAATATTGTGAGAGGTAGAGGAGAGGTAGTGAGAGGTAGAAGCAAGTGAGGGAGAGGTAGAGAAGAGACATGGAGAGGGAGAAACAAGGCAAGAGAGAACTAACGACCTGAGAGAAATGATGATGAGACGAAATGATGAACAAGAAATGACAAGAGAAGTGG
>NC_134805.1:9500542-9503042 GCF_046742065.1 Oratosquilla oratoria
TTCGTCGTCGTCATCGTCGTCGTTTTCGTCGTCGTCATCGTCGTCATCGTCTTCGTCGTCGTCGTCGTCTTCGTCGTCATTGTCGTTGTCATCGTCGTCGTCATCATCGTCGTCTTCGTCGTCGTCATCGTCGTTGTGTTTGCAATGGTTCCCAGGACGAGAAGCTACTTCTGGGCAACGCGGAAAGCGGGTTAGTTTCCGTTATCAGGTGTCAAGGAGCTACCCTTCCCTTCTATATTCCGTGGAAAAGGGGAGAAACTCGCGCACATGCCCTACACACACACACACACACACACACACACACACACACACACACACACACACACACACACACACACACACACACACACACACACACACACACACACACACACACACACACACACACACACACACACACACACACACACACACACACACACACACACACACACGTAAGTGTACATAAACACATTCACAATAACATCCACACATAAATGCACACACACATACATGTACACATACACATGCAAATACACACACACACACACACACACACACACACACACACACACACACACACACACACACACACACACACACACACACACACACACACATATATATATATATATATATACACGCTCAAAAGTGCTTATAAACACACATAAAAACACACGCACAAAAACATATGCACACAAACATATGCACACAATCACCACACATAAATGCACACATACATGTACACATACACATATATAATTGTGTTATTTTGAATGCTTGTTTAGTAGCATCAACTTGTATTGGTATGAATTGTGTATGTGTTTGTGCGTGTCAGTGTGTTGATGTGCAAATTTTATATGAGAGGGATTATATTTATTGCATTCTGTCTTTAGTTCTTAAGGTTTGAACATGTGGTCATTAGCTGTATTGAGCCTTGTGAGTACTCGGGGTGTCATCACCCCTTTGCAGGACTGGCTCTATGTGTGGCTGCGCTTACTCGTTACTGATAGAGTAATGTGAGGTAATTTGTTCGTAGTTTATTCATTTATCTGTTTATTTATTAATTTATTTACCCTTTTATTCATTTATTTTGATATATTTACCTATTTATTTCATTGTCTATTTACATATTAAGTTTTTTTATTTATTTATCTGTTTATTTGTTAATTGATCCATTACTTAATTTATTTTTATCTACTTATCTACTTATTTATCTATTTACACATCAAGTTGTCTATTTATTTGTTTATTTATTTATCAATACAAAAATGTATCTAATGTTGTCACCACGCGATTTATCTCTGACATTTTTCTTCCCTTTTTACCTTTTCCATTCATCTGTCATTTCTTTTTTGTTGTCATCGTGTGATATATCTTCATAAAATCCTCTTGTGTGCGCGTGTGCGTGCGTGCGTGATCATTTCTCCTTGCACGTGTGTTTTCAGTGTACGTTTTGCAAATGTACGTGATAATCGTTGAGTCACAAAATTACGAATCGGGTAGGACGCGTCCGTGTTTATATTCAAGTGGTGTATGACTGTGCTAATCCGTGGTGAAATGATCGCACCTTTGTTACAAATTGACATGGTGGAGTAACAGCCAATGTGACGTAAGCTTTATGGGGCATAATATTTTTCTTATATAATTTCGGTGATTTATTTCTATCTATTCATGAAGAGGTGGTCTCGTGATGTGTTGTAATGGTGTTAGTATAGGGCATAGAGCAATTGATATGTGGCATTGTCACTGTTATAGGCTTGTGGTGTCAGGATGTTTATTTTGATATAAAGCCAAGACATTGTTTAGGTGATTTGATTTAGTAGTGTAGTTTTTGGTCATGGAGCGTTGCGTCGATATATAATTTGTTTTTATTTTTATTTATTTATTCATTTATTTATTTTTTACATCGATACGGGACAACCCGTTGTACGCACTGTACTCGTCACTTGAAGTTTATTCATACGTCTTCATTACCCTGAAGACGAACCTCGGGCAGGGTTCGAAAAGTAGGAATAAACTTCAAACGACGAGTCCAGTGTGGCTTCTCAAAAAAAGAAAAAAAGAAAAAAAAAATCATCCTGGACTCCAGCTCTTTACGAATAATATCATATGCACGGTACACACACACACACACACACACACACACACACACACACACACACACACACACACACACACACACACACACACACACACATATATATATATATATATATATATATATATAATTTGCTACTGTAAGGTTGCTGGAGTAGTCATTGAGGTCGATTACCGCAGAAACCTTCAGTATTGTTCAATAGTTTATTTGCTTGGTGTGAATAGGAATCTGTTTCCTGTGTTGCAGTGTAAGAACAGTCTTGATTTGATGTTTCTGCAGTGAAACACAACCGCGACATGTGAACTATTGAGGACACTTGTTGTAACGAAACCATGTATAAATCGTTGCTGAGCAATTGATGTATTTCTTTGCACGTGTCTGGGTAAGAGAGGGCTTACACGGAACGCGGTTCGACAGACA
>NC_134805.1:9508042-9518042 GCF_046742065.1 Oratosquilla oratoria
TATATGTATATATATATATATGTATATATATATATATATATATATATATATATATATGTATATATATATATGTATATATATATATATATATATATATATATATATATATATATATATATATATATATATAATACTGATGACCCACTTTCGGAGAAGAATAAGCGAAGATATAGAGATCTGTATATTTCGATCACTTACTGTGATCCTCTTCGGCAGATATAAGTTACAAAGTACAGAACAATGTGTATTTATAGTAAAGCAGTGAGGTAGCATGAGGGGACGAGGCTCAGGTCAACACGCCCGGCACGCATGCTCGCATCTTGGTGGCTCAGGTCACATGACCGGCGTTGCATGGGCCTTGGTGATTTTTGTCCACCGCTAATGTTGATGGTAACATTTTATTTATGGCAAAAGAAGAAATACAGTCTGGTGACCATTGACCATGGGAAATGTTATAATTTGGGAAATTATTTATTAAGGAGGATTCTACTATTTTTCTTCTGAAACTACATTTGGATTTATAAATTATTTCAGCATCGTCTCAATTTATTCGGTGGTTTTTATTGGCGACGTGCTGAAATACTGCGGAATTTTCCTGTCCGTATTTAACAGAGTTCTTGTGCTCCTTAACCCTGGTATTGAGATCTCGACCCGTCTGTCCCCAATATACATCATTGCAATCTAAACAAGGTAATTTATAAACTCCAGGAGTTGTATTACTCTTGGATCTATGATGTATATTGACAACTTTACTGAACAAATTATTAGGATAATGGAAGATAAAATTTACCTTTTCCTTTGGTAACATGTGAGACAATTCATGGATTGATTTGTTAAAAGGCAATTTTATGCTTCTATTATCCCAATGATGATTCATGGCGGAATGGGAATCTGTTTTGTGAAAACTAATTTTGGCCTTGCTAAGAGCTTTTTGTAAAAACCACGGCGGGTATCCTAATTTTGTTAGTTGATTTTTCACTAAATTTAGTTCCAAATCTAAGTATTGGGAGCTACAAATTCTCAAAGCCCGTAAGAATAGGCCTGAAGCTACACTATATTTTATTTTGTCAGGATGGTGGCTAAAGAAATGTAGGTAGCTCCCTGTGTGGGTGGGCTTCCTATAAACTGTGAAGGACAGTGACTCCGCATTTCTTATTATTGAAATATCTAGAAAAGGTAATTTGTGATCTAATTCCCATTCCACCTTGAATTTAATATTGTTCGTTAGGTGATTGAGCTGGTTGTGAAATTCTTGGAATGATCCCCATTCATCATCCCAAACCGTAAAGATATCATCTACATATCTATGCCAAAACATGGCGGGTGGTTTAATTTTCGGTAATAGCACTGATTCAAAATATTCCATATATAAGTTGGCTAGAACTGGCGAGAGATTAGAGCCCATGGAACATCCGAATTTCTGTTTATAATAAAGATCTTTGAATGAAAAAACATTGGTGTTGACGCAAAGTTGTGTTAAACTTAATATTTTATCTAGTGGCAGTGGTAGCTGGTTCTGGTATGGTTGTAATTTTACTTTCAAAAACTCTAAGACTACCGTTACATCAATTTGGGTGAATAGCGAAACTACATCTAGACTTAGTAATTTTCTACTTTCTCCGAAAGTGGGTCATCAGTATTATTTTACATATGTGCTACGACATATCTTTGTTGTGATATATATATATATATTGAGATGACAACCGAACAAACACCTTACGCGGTAGGCGAAAATGTTTCTTCTTACTCCTTGAATCAATCTTCGCTCTGACAGCTCGAAACTATTACTTGTCTGGTTTATATTCAGGGTAAAGCTATTTCCAACTTTGATATCATCAATTCTCCACGAAGTACTGTATCAAATCTGTTCCGAATCTCCATTTCTATTATCTATTCATTAATCTATTTGTATTTATGTATTAATTTTTTTTTATAGAAAACCAAGTTCAAATATTTCAAACGATTTTCTGGTGACTTTCCTGACATTTAGCTTAGTACTTAGTGTGCCCAGTCTATGTTACTGAATTTCTCTAAATCCACGAACCTAACGGTGACAGCGTATTCTAAATGTGTGTAGGTCATTTACCTACACACTTTGTTTATGACATTTAGACGTTTTGAATGATCAGTCCTAACATCTCATTGTTTTTCTGTGAGGTAAATATATAGATATACATTGTCTTATATATTAAAACTCACAAGCCGAATTAAACAAAGATTCGTTTAGTGTCTTATTTTTGTCTTTATGATTTGTAACTGTATTTACGTTTCACTTGTTTGCGTTATATTTCATTAATCACTTTTCAGACTACAGTTCATTTTGTGTAAATCTTCTTGAATATTCAGGTGATTCAATCACCTGTTATTCTACACAGTTTTGTTCCATCAGCAAATTACGATACAGTAGACTTCAGTCCATGATCCGAGTCATGTGTACTACGAACAGAAATGGCCCATAATGGGAACCCTGAGGAACTCCACTTGTAATATTCTTTTTCGGCCGGAAGATTTATCAACCAAATCAAGAAGTGATTTACAACTAATCCATCAATTCCAAAAACAGCTTAATCAATAAGTCAGCCATTCGGAGTTCACTACTGAACAAAAACCTCTTCCATCCTCCTTCATAAAACATACAACTAATTACACTACTGCCACGTCACTCCTGCAGACTTCTAAAGGTTATTTTATGTCCATTTAATCTAACTTGAAAATGTTTCCTTTAATGTTGCATGATGCAAGGTTTCAGTCAAGTGTTTAAAAAATGATAAAATAAGATAAAATAAAATGAAAAAATAAGTTGATAATAATAATAATAATAATAATAATAATAGAATTTATTCTGTACTGTAGTTGAAATATATTGTTAGATATAATTTTGGTTGCGCAAACTCGTTTATGTCGTATTTACCGAGTAATTACATAACACAATCGGATTTTATCTACAAAAATGAAAAACAAATCTCGAAATGACGCACTTTCGTCGCATTTTTCTATACAATTTTCTAGATTATCGCTTCCGTTAATCATTCCACTACCCTTCACGAATTATTCAGTTCTAACTGCCGTCAGGCGATTTTATTCAAGTGAGCCCGTTCGCAATATATATATATATATATATATATATATATATATATATATATATATATATATATATATATATATATATATATATATATAACAAGACTATCTGTTTCTGAGTAATATTTTTCTTTGCTTCTCAAGAATTTTTAGCCTGAACTAAGATAGATGGGGGGGGGGCTTTGTTTATTAGAGTGTAATTTTTCTTTTTCGATCTAAATTTCTACCCAAATCTGACCTACAAATATACCACATATTCTTGACAACCAGTGTAAGACTTGTTACAAAATAATAATAATAATAATAATAATATTTCTGTCAATTCCTCAAATATACAAAACTCCATTCCGAATATATATTTCTTTTTTTGTTTGGTCTTAATTCCTTTATGAGTGCTCTGTACGATAGTTTTCCAACTTTTACCGTACTTTTGTGGTTCGTGATCAGTAGGTCTGGTATATATCAGTCCCCTTTGGGGTTATTTTTAAATAAAGAATAATATTTGTTGTCTTGAGTCTTATTGACTGAAAAGTCGTCGCGTGTGTGTGTGTATGTGTGTGTGTGTGTGTGTGTGTGAAAGAGAGAGTGAAAAAGATATGGTGGAGATAGAGAGAGAGAGAAAGAGAGAGAGAGAGGGGGGTAGCGGTAGAGAGAGACGGAGTGATGGCGGAGAGGGGAGGACGGATGAAGTTCACGTATTATAAAAATAGGCGGGAGGGAGATGCCTCCACCCGATGTCCATCTTTCAGAACACCAAAGGCAGGTACCCGTCAATGACCTCTAATGGTGCACTAAACTATCACAAAGAAATCTTAAACGATGAACCCCTACACTCGTTCCATTATGATCCAATTAATGTTTACAAAATAAAAAAGTTTTATTATTACGAACACAAAAGCCGAACAGTTTTTGAGATCTATTAGATGACAAATTTATCGTCTAATAAATTAATTCTGGTTTTATCTCGTGTTATCATCGTGGGTGTCGTAATATTTTTTATCTCGTTTGTTTATTTGATAATTTATCTATTTATTTACCTACAGATTTATTTATTCATCTATTTACTTATTTATGTAGTAAGTAATTTACTCATTTATTTACCAAACAAGCCTCCATGTACTGAAGGTTCTTGTGATTGTGTGTGTGATTCACCATGGTCTTGGATCACATGCTGGACTCGTGATCGACAGTTATTAACCTCCCGGATGAGAGCTCAGAGATCGTATGACCGATCTATGGGTAATACTGTTACCTTACACGCACACACACTCAACTCCCCGCCCACGAGAGTTGGAGTAACAACCCGCAGCGCAGCGATACTGAAATTATTTCAGCCCAGGGCGGGATTCGAACCCGGACCGCCGTAGTGTGATTGTGTGTGTGTGTGTGTGTGTGTGTGTGTGTGTGTGTGTGTGTGTATGTGTGTGTGATTGTGATTGTGTGTGTGCATACTCAATATGTGTATATATATATATATATATATATATATATATATATATATATATGTTGTCAGGAGATTCTATTCGGCTAAGAGATGCCACGAGGCCATTTATGGGTTTATTGAACAATAAAATTGTCTGGTATCTGTCTGACAGCATACAATCGTATAGAGGGCGTCATTCTATCGCAAATTATAAATCCATCAGAGACTAATTAATTGCACGAAATACTAATGTTACCAAAGCCCCATTCATGTAAACCACATTATATGGTACAATTTCCACACTATAAATGTCACAAAAATACTCCTAGAAATAGATTTTTGTAAAGATAGGGAGAGAGAGTTAGAGTTAGAGAGTTAAAGAGAGAGAGAGAGAAAGAGAAAGAAAGGCCTTAAACACGAGGTGATAGAATAGAGGGTTCAACATATGAAATATGACCCCCCCACACGCATGCACACACACACACACACACACACACACACACACACACACACACACACACACACACACACACACACACACACACACACACACACATATATATATATATATATATAATATATATATATATATATTACCTGCTTATGTATATATGCATATACATATAACATATGCATATATGTAAATATACATTTGTATATACATATACATTTACACATACACATACATATACACATATTCGTGTAGATACATATGTACATGTATATGTTCAAATAGGTCCTAAGGTCGTAACGTCTGGATTGAAGTTAAGCTCTTAGCGTTTCTTTGCCATCACATCGCCAATATGTATATGTATACATGTACTTCCAGTACTAAGTGCGTACGTTTTGTTAACAGAATTAGCCGGTAGAATATGCCAGTAAATCAGCCCGCCAGATACAGTTAACCATAAAAAGGGTAAAAGTTTTACTTTTTAATGATGAGAAAGCGTTCCCCAGGCTTGACGAAAGATTTTCAAAAATACGGCCATATTGTCTTATGATCGCTCTCTGGATTTGAACTCGGGTTCCCAGTGCGCGAGACGAGAACATTCCCATCAAGCCATCCGGGGTTCAAAACATGTCTTCTGACGCAGACGTTGCTAAGAAATTCTTCCTTCCTTCCTTGTTTCGGCAGCTGCCTGGGCAGCTGTGACTCGTGTACCTGAAGCTTTCGCAGCAGTTGCTGTATTCCTGAAGCCCGAAAGCTGATGTTTTCGTTTCAGTTTTTTTGTCTTCTCTCGTGGAGAGGACAGATCCAACTTGGCTCTTCGGAGGCAAGAATCTGGCTTCTGCCTGGAGGCTCTGTTCTCATGAGGAAGAAAACGCTCACTAGTATCAAACTCAAATTTACTTTATTCTACTCTTTCACTATTAATAACCCGTTATTCTGGCTCCCACTAACAACATTTTGTTGAAAGGAAATCTCGTAATCGTTATCTTCACATCCAGCAAGCAGACCTGAAGATTTTGTCCGCAAGGCGGCCTGATTCGGAAATAAGATTTCAATAGAGTTACCGCTATAGCAATTGTCGCACTACTATCAGCCAATACTACGACCATGGAGACTATTTTTTCATGACAGTATACAATAAGGCGATGAGTGATTTGTTCTAAAACAACGTTGTCATTTCCCAACGGGATTTTGGCACGGAGGTCTACATGCACCTAAGAAGAAGAATGCATGATAAAAAAAAAAAAAAAAAAAAAAAACAGATCCAGGATCCAAGCATCTGTGGAGCATCTCTGGGGCCCCAAGACAACGTGGGAGGTTCTCTTCTAGTATTAAAATTGACCCCAAAATCAAGTAGACCAAAAATACTTGAAACACTCGGCTAAAAGGACAAAAATTCAGCGTTCTGAAAGCCGAACTACAGGAGCGCTCCTCTCCTCTATTTTCGACCCAAAAGAGAGAGATAGCTAGATAGAGAGAGAGAGAGAGAGAGAGAGAGAAAGAGAGAGAGAGAGGGAGAGAGAGAATGGAGAATGAGAGAGGAAACCTATTACGTATAATATCTGCCTGGCCATAAATGGCATTAACTGTGTCACGAAACTTTGATGACGGGATCAATGCCCGTGCCACGTGCATAGGGGGGGAGGGGGGCAGCGTGTCATAGACGGACAATGACCTCGTCTTCGTGCCGTGCCTCCATTTGGCACGACCCGGGTCACCTCCTGCAGTCCTAAGGTCACTTAAAACAATTTAAGGAAATGAGAACAACTCTTCGAGTAGTAAAGGAGTCTGTCGGGATGATGTTTGTCACAACAACAACAACAACAACAACGACAACAATAACAACAACAGCGACGACGACAACAACAACAGCGACGACGACAAAAAACAACGACAACGATAACGAAGACAACGACAACAACAAAGACAACAGCAACAACGACGACAATGACGACAACGATAACAACGACAACAACTACGACAACAACAACGACAACAACAACAACGACAACAACAACGACAACAACAACAACAACAACAACAACAACTAAAATATAAATTAAACAAAATAATCGCCGTTAGGGAGAATACTTTCGTAGTATTTTAATTTTTTAAAACAAATAATTAATTAGCGTTACCAGCAGGGCAGGCCATGAATAAAATGAAAAATATACAAATTTTGAAAAGGAACCTTTTAAGAATGCAAGAAACGATGACAGACAATAATTTCGGACTCAAAACCAATCTCCATTGTCTCTCTCGCCATTACTGTAATCATAAAAAAAGGGGAGGAGGAGGAAGAAGAATATGATATTTTTTTTTTCTTTTTTTTTTGTCTGCCTATCTTCAAAGAGCGGCAAGAAATCGTATATAAGTACAAATATATAATGCCCGTAGAGGTCCTCTCCGGAAAGAATAAAAGAAAGAAAACATTTAAATTCAATTGGCAAAGAGAGCAATGGACGACATGTTTATTCCCTTATTAAAATCGGATTTCGAAATTGTCACTTTTCTCATTCATAAACGTCCCGCATCGGTGATGTAATGCGGTACAACTCGAACTTGTAACAATGAATTAAATAATCATTTTAGTAATTATGTTGTAATGTGTGTCATTATCTAGTTTTTATTTTATTTAATTAATTAATTAATTTATTTATCTATTTTTTTAATCTATTTTCTCTATGGGGGTTCTATACATTATCATTTACTTTCCCGCGTCTAATGTCTTCATGGACCAATTGGTCTCGTGTCGGTTTGTTTTGTCCTTGTCACCCATTCCATACACTGTGGACAGCACCTCATAAACCTTAAATTACTGTTTGGGTTCACAGAAAACGGAATAGAATAGACTTATAACAGCCAAAACAAAATAGAAACAAGTAACCCATTTTCAGAAGTTGTTAAGATTTTGTTGAATAGTTTTTGAATCACTAATTAGGAGCAATGTGAGTATAATTATGAATCAACAATGAAATTTTTTTTTTTTGCCACAGAGGGGCAATTTGATTTTTTAGGGGGGCAATTTGATTTTTAGGTGTTTTGGTAATCAAAGTCTGTGTTCTTGTGATCTATTAACCGTAACATTCCAATAAATAAAAATGTAGCAATCACACATTTATTTCATTCATCATACTGTCTTCGATTTTCAAATTACCCCCAATTGCACTGCCAATTTGCTGCTCAGAACTTTAATTGTCTTTTGTTTATTTAATTTTTCTCTTCCATGGATGCCATGTTGTTTTGAAGTTTGTTTATGCCTATGAATTAACAAACTTTAACTTTAAATTTTAAGTAGAAATTAAAAGTTTAAAAATGAAATCGGAATTCTACAGGTGATTAGGTGGTGTATGGCCAAAAAAAGGTTGGGAAACACTGGTTTAGGGAAGTGTAACCAGTGAATAGGGCAAACATCTCTCAGAGGCCATTACATGTACTGTAGTATATTTGGAAGGTGTAAATACTCAAGTAATATACTGTAGAGCGATTTATTTGTGTACTAATTCATTTCTTTACCGGCCAACTTGTTTACATGTTTGTTGATCTGTTCATGCATTTATCTCTTTTTTGATAATTTATCTGCTTAATAACTTTTTTCTTTTATTTGTTCATTATCTGTTTGTGTATATATTTATTTATTTTTATTTTGTTTATTTATTTATTTACAGAATTATTTATTGTCTATTAATCTAATTTCAACTTGCTGCTTCGTGTAATGAAAGTTCAAAGGATTACAAAGGCGGAGCATGCCGACAGGAGACCTTTTGGTCCATATCTAGGTCGGATGCAAAAAAAAAATCATAATGAATTAATAAATAAAAACTATAATAATGTAAATAACAAATAAGTACATAAATAAATGCATAGGTATAGTTAAATAATAAACAAACAGGTAAATAGTAAATAATGATAAATTGACATATAACTAATAATAGATGAAAATCAAACGGACAAATGAAACAAAACAAAAACAAATAATATAAAATAAATTATAATCATTACAGCATCTTGCTTAGGTGTGTATCTAAATGATTAGTTAGTGTATTTTTCATTGCAAACTATTCTATTCCCGTTATGGTGAATAGTGTACATAAAGGATAGTATGAGGCATGTGTAGCGTGGTGTGTGGAGATGATCATATTCTTCATGATTGTGAAATGAATAGATGGAAACGTGTGCTCTGTATTAATAATGAGCGTCATAGATGTACAAAAAGGTATTTTTATAGTAAATGGATATGTGGGAAACTGTAATGTTATAACACATTTGTAAATATACACTTAAAACCCACTATCGGAGAAATAATATCAGAAATACAGATCCGTATATTTCGACTACTACCTCCAGTCCTCTTCAGCTGAAGAGGACTACAGATTTGTAGTCGAAATATACGGATCTCCTGTATTTTTTATATTCTCCGATAGTGGGTTTTAAGTGAAATTGGATATGTGATATAAATGGCTCAGACATGATAGTAGGTGATGGTGGATAGGGGTTAGCAGTGACGGATGAAGCTAGGATATAAGGAGATGCTTGTGCTTGCTGGGATTTTGTGTAGGTGAGACGTGTAAATGCCGGGGATGGTGTTTATTAGGGGTGAAAGCGCAAATAATGTTGGAAGGAAGGTTGTCAGGTGTTGAGGGATAGTACATAGTGGTCAGGGATTTACTATCCGAAAGTAGTGGCGTTAGTGACCCCGCAGTGACCACTAACTGTGGAGTGGGAAGAGGGAGTAAAGGGGGGGAGGGGTCTGGGGGTTGTGAATGGTTGTAAACGTACCATCCCACTCCAAACAGATGGGGAGTTCTGCGTCCCCTTTGCCGGACCCCAGGAAGGCGGCCGGGATGGGGTTTCCCACGCGGTAACCGGGGGCGGGGGGGGGGGGGGGTTGGAGAAACCTCCGCGCGCGCAGACCAAGGACCGCAATTCGCCGATCGCCGCTGATTCTCCTTCCGCACAAACCAAAGAATTTTCGGAGGATAGACTCACGGAGGTTTCCGTAAATATCCTTCTTTTGTTCTTGTAGTATCCCGAGCGACCTGGTA
>NC_134805.1:9523042-9528042 GCF_046742065.1 Oratosquilla oratoria
ACACACACACACACACACACACACACCGGAGTTAGAGTACCGGCTCTCAGTGCAGCGACGCTGAATTGTTTTCAGCGCAGGGCGGGACTCGAATTCGGATCGCTGAATTAGCGTTCGGGAACGGTGCCACTGCACCGTCGAGGCGTGTATTCGGGCCCAGACGTACAGTTGGGAAACAAGTCCGGTGACAGTTTCTGGTCTTTGGTCTTGGATTGTATGTAATTATGTCAATCGTCTCATATAAACAACTTTTTTTTGTTTACCTGTTCCCATGGCAACCATTGGTGAACGCTTTTTCGAATATATTCAGATTAAAGATAGTTTTAATGTCAATATTTTCGAGCAAAACATTCGAGAATCTATGTCTTCAAATGTACAGTTACAGGGCTATCACGCTGGGCTATTTTCCCTCAACCTCAGATTAATCGGCGGTACCGCCAACCTCCAAAAATTTTTCCACCGTAAAATTACTGACAGACTATTTAGTTTTCTCAACAAGAATGCATATAATGTTATTTGATATTATGCTGAAGGAAAATCAATTTCCTCCGGCATATCAGATGTCTTCCCTAAAGCTGCAGGCTGCAAATCTGCTCCAACAATCGGAGGAAAAATTGCCTAATGTGATAACGACTATAGTCTGGATTATAGTAAGGCAAGATGTGCAACGATGGTATGTGGAACAAGAAGGATGGGAGGAAATAGAAGGAAGGGTAGTGAGAGGTGAGATGATGAAGTGAAGAAGGTAGTAGAAGAGAATGCGAAATGCGAAAAAGTTATAATAATGATAAATAAAAATTATAATAATATAATAACAAATAAAATAAATATATAAGTATAGTTAAATAATAAACACAAAGGTAAGTACGAGTAGTAAATAATAAATTGACAGATAAATAATAATATGAAAATCGAGCATACATATATATATATATACAAAAAAAATACCAAAGGCTTTTTCCCCCTTACAAGGGAGGTAGCCTAATTATTTCAGCCCTGGGCGGGATTCGAACCCGGACCGCCGTAGTGGCGCTCACAAACGCTACCACTGCGCCATCGAGTCAAATAACAATAAAAAAACAGACAATAACAAACGAATAAATAAATAGGATAAGAGGGGAAAATATGAGAACGCTTTGGACTTTGGCTGGACAAGAGGACGAGAATATGAATGTAGGATTCACCGTTTAAGGAAACATATTAAACGTGTTCTGTATTTCTGTTGCTTGTGAGCTGAATGAAGCCCACGGCCTTGATTATAATTGTTTGCAGATGTTACAGTAGTATTTCGAGTTTTGTTCATGATACGCCATGAATATGTTAAAAAAAAGAATTTGTTCAAAACATCCATATATTAAATGTTAGCGAAGAGAAATGTGCATTCGCATATGTAAATCATATATATATATATATATATATATATATATATATATATATATATATATATATATGTGTGTGTGTGCGTGTGCGTGTGTGTGTGTGTGTGTGTGTATGTGTGTATTGTGTGTGGCTTCGCTGGATTTCTGTTCCACAATCGCCTTCACATCTCTACATTTTTTCTCAAATTTCTTCTTGTGCTCTGCATCCAGATAGCGTGGGAATCGAAGTCGATTTGCAGAAACGATTGTGGAACGGAGAGCCAACGAAATGTTCCCACACTCTCTTGATTCAGTGCAGAAGAACATTTCAAGAAAAGAAAAGAAAAAAAAAAAAATTGCAGAATTGTTCCCGACACTTCGTCAAGTCGGCCGTCAAGAGTATTTTTTTTTTTGCGTCCGACATGATGTTCGATCGCATGTGATTCTCTCTCTCTCTCTCTCTCTCTCTCTCTCTCTCTCTCTCTCTCTCTCTCTCTCTCTCTCTCTCTCTCTCTCTCTCTCTCTCTCTCTCTCTCTCTCTCTCTCTCTCTTTAAGAACGAATGCTATAACGTGTCTCGACATCTGGCGGTACACAAGACCAATGTCACTGATGCTTCTCTCTCTCTCTCTCTCTCTCTCTCTCTCTCTCTCTCTCTCTCTCTCTCTCTCTCTCTCTCTCTCTCTCTCTCTCTCTCTCTCTCTCTCTCTCTCTCTCGCTTTCTCTCTCTCTTTTGCTTTCTCTCTTTCGCTTTATCTCTCTCTCTCTCTTTCACACACACACACACACACACACACACACACACACACACACACAGGACCCCATGAGCATTGCTCTTATACTCCATATTACAATTAGATACAGTAAAAAAAAAAAAAAAAAAAAAAAAAAAAAACAGGGAACTGAAGAAGACAAGATGTTTGAAGGGTATTAAGAAATATAATTTTGGATACAAATACTCGTACATTTATTCCTGGAACAACATGGAAGAAGCCATAATTCATTTGATAGTTATACGGTAATTTAAAGCAATGTTTAAAGCAACTTTAAAGCATTGAGACCGGACCTCACGACTATAGCCTTTATCTTGTATGTTACAATTAGATAAATTCACACACACAACACAAAAGTCACCGGTGGTAATTTTCTGTGTGATTATGTTTACAGCATCAGTCTACTTGACACCATGAGGAAATTTAACGATTGCTATTTTTATGACTGGCGACAGTACCAAATTTCTCTTTCTCAACTCGTTATAAAAAAGTCATCACCCGTTTATTGTCTGGATTAAAAGAAATAATGTTTTTTTTTTTAAATAAAATCGATTATGTAATGTCGTCTCTCTCTTTGAAAAAGATGATGACATTACATTCTTCTTCACTCCTCATACTGGACATGTCGTGATGAGTTGCTGGTGATAATAGAGTTCATTATCTTCGTCAAATATGATGTATTTATTTTTGTCATCCCGACTCCACAAATCTGCCTGAAGTAAATAGATATGATCATATGTCATAGCTTCGTCGTTCCATCGTCAACCAATCATATTGGTTCTTTCGGGATCATATGTTTTCGAACCGAAATTGAAACTTCTTTTCGGTCGACATCCGTTTCGTATGCTGAGCGACATGACGTCACGATCATGGCCGAAAAAGAAAATGTGACAAATGGCGACTAGATAGAGTTTCTGTAGTTTCACCGATTATTTTGCTGCCCTCGAGGTAATGAAAGTGTCTGGTTTTTACCCGCTCACTTCCCTGGTTGTTGAACTCTGTCTGCCTGTCTGTCTGTCTGTCTGTCAATCTGTCCGACTGTCGTACTTTATGCCTTGGTCAAACGCCTTTGTCAAGTCTAGTCTCAGAGTTTGCATTCAACGCTGAAGATGTCTGCGAATTTATCGAACTGTGGTCCTTTTAACATTCTGCTCGTGCGTTTTATGATGATTATTCTGTCATATTATAATTGATGCAGATTTATAGCGTCATTGACCACGGTTCCAGCCCAGTTTGTATTGATTATATTACTTGATACGAGGTGTGAGGTTAGGAGAATAGATATTTTCACAGTTTGCTCGTTCGCACTGAAGTAAAAGATCTTTGACTCACATGTAATAAAGATATACATACATACATACATACACACATATATACATTCATACATACATAATGTATGTGAGTACACACGTCTATTCAACATAACGCTTGTACAATAATCCAGTGTAAAGCAAAGCCACACAAGCCAAACAGTAATATAGCCCAGACATACATCTCCAGCAACCACATATCTACAACTACAACCTTACAACCACGACTCCTACATCCGCAGCTCCTACAACCGCAACTTCTACAACGGCAGCTCCTACAACCGCAGCTTCTACAACCCCGGCTCCTACAACGGCAGCTTCTACAACCGCAGGTTCTACAACCGCAGGTTCTACAACCACATGCTCTACAACGGCAGTTTCTACAACCGCAGGTTCTACAACCCCGGCTCCTACAACCGCAGATTCTACAACCGCAGCTTCTACAACCACGGGTCCTACAACCGCAGCCTCTACAACCGCAGCCTCTGCAACCGCAGCTTCTACAACCACGGGTCCTACAACCGCAGTTTCTACAACCGCAGCTTCTACAACCACGGCTCCTACAACGGCAGCTTCTATAACCGCAGCTTCTACAACCACGACTCCTACAACAGCAGCTTCTACAACCACGGGTCCTGCAACCGCAGTTTCTACAACCGCAGCTTCTACAACCACGGGTCCTACAACGGCAGCTTCTACAACCGCATCTTCCACAACCACGGCTCCTACAACCACATCTTCTACAACAGCAGGTTCTACAATCACATGTTCTACAACCCCGGCTCCTACAACCGCAGTTTCTACAACCACGGGTCCTACAACGGCAGCTTCTACAACCGCAGATTCTACAACCGCAGCTTCCACAACCACGGCTCCTACAACCACATCTTCTACAACAGCAGGTTCTACAATCACATGTTCTACAACCCCGGCTCCTACAACCGCAGTTTCTACAACCACGGGTCCTACAACGGCAGCTTCTACAACCGCAGCTTCCACAACCACGTCTCCTACAACCACATCTTCTACAACAGCAGGTTCTACAATCACATGTTCTACAACCCCGGCTCCTACAACCGCAGCTTCTACAACCACGGCTCCTACAACCGCGCATTCCACATTCCCAAGAATCTCTGCGGGCAGGCGGCGGATGACCGCAAAGGATACCACCTCCGGCCTGGCCGCTCCCACCAGTCTCCCGTACCACCACCACAACCACCATCACCACCACTACCACCATCACCACCACAACCACCACCACCACAACCACCACAACCACAACCATCAAACTATCACCACTACCACGACCATCGCTATGACCACCACCAGAACCACAGCCACCATAAACACAACCACCAAATCCACTATCACCACAACCACCACCATAACCACCACCGTTACCATGACCACCACCACCAGAACCACAACCACCATAAACACAACCACGAAACCCACCACCACAACCACATCCACCACAACCAGTCGTCGGTCGACAACAACTTGTCCTGAGTCTTTGCGGTCCACCTACGTTGCCTTTCTCGACGG
Source organism: Oratosquilla oratoria (assembly GCF_046742065.1). Lineage (NCBI taxonomy): Eukaryota > Metazoa > Arthropoda > Malacostraca > Stomatopoda > Squillidae > Oratosquilla > Oratosquilla oratoria. The sequence continues at coordinate 9,528,028 of NC_134805.1, forward strand.
CAGAGCTGAAGAACG
>NC_134805.1:9538042-9555542 GCF_046742065.1 Oratosquilla oratoria
ATGGTGGGAGTGGTGCTGGTGGTGGGAGTGGTGCCCCTCACACAATCGTCGGACGTCAGTAAAAGTGGAGTATTGGCAAAGATGTTAATTTCGTTTCTTTGAGCACTAATTCTTTTTCTTCAGTTGTCCACTATTTCTCCTTCTTTCTCTTTTTTTTCCTCTTAATTTCTTGATGTTTTCATTCTTATTAATTTCCTTCTTTCACTTTTTTATTTTCTTGTTTCTTTCAATTTTTACTTGTCTTTTTTATATATCTTTTTCTATTTATGCTCATCCTACTCATTATTCTTTTCATCATCATTTTTTTTCCATTTACATTTACCTTTTCTAGCTCTCCCTCTCTCTCTCTCTCTCTCTCTCTCTCTCTCTCTCTCTCTCTCTCTCTCTCTCTCTCTCTCTCTATATATATATATATATATATATATATATATATATATATATATGTTGCTCCCGGATCTCGCCCGACGATGACATAATGGACTGTAGTGATAAAACAAAGTATTTGGAGAGCGGCGCAATATAGGACCAGGTGGCAGACAGGAAGAGGAGGACAACATGGTAGTGCTGAAAGATGAGGAAGAGGAAGAAGAGGAGGAGGAGGAGGAGGAGGACATGGTAGTGGCTAAAGCTGAGGAAGAGGAAGAAGAGGAGGAGGAGGAGGAGGAGGAGGACATGGTAGTGGTAAAAATGAGGAAGAGGAGGAGGAGGTGGTGGTGGTGAAAGAGGAGGAGGAGGACATGGTAGTGGTGAAAAATGAGGAAGAGGAGGAGGAGGTGGTGGTGGTGAAAGAGGAGGAGGATGACATGGTAGTGGCTAAAGCTAAGGAAGAGGAAGAAGAGGAGGAGGAGGAGGAAGAGGAGGAGGAAGAGGAGGAGGAGGAGGACATGGTAGTGGCTAAAGCTGAGGAAGCGGAAGAAGAGGAGGAGGAGGAGGACATTGTAGTGGCTAAAGCTGAGGAAGAGGAAGAAGAGGTGAAGGAAGAGGAGAAAGAGGAGGAGGAGGACATTGTAGTGGCTAAAGCTGAGGAAGAGGAAGAAGAGGTGAAGGAAGAGGAGGAGGAGGAGGAGGACATTGTAGTGGCTAAAGCTGAGGAAGAGGAAGAAGAGGAGAAGAAAGAGGAGGAGGAGGACATTGTAGTGGCTAAAGCTGAGGAAGAGGAAGAAGAGGAGAAGGAAGAGGAGGAGGAGGACATGGTAGTGGCTAAAGCTGAGGAAGAGGAAGAAGAGGAGAAGGAATTGGAGGAGGAGGAAGAGGAGGAGGAAGAAGAAGAGGAGGAGGAGGAAGAGGAGGAGGAAGAAGTAGAGCAGGAGGAGGACATGGTAGTGGCTAAAGTTCAGGAAGAGGAAGAAGAGGAGGAGAGGAAGAGGAGGAGGAGGACATGGTAGTGGCTAAAGCTGAGGAAGAGGAAGAAGAGGAGAAGGAATTGGAGGAGGAGGAAGAGGAGGAGGAAGAAGAAGAGGAGGAGGAGGACATGGTAGTGGCTAAAGTTCAGGAAGAGGAAGAAGAGGAGAAGGAAGAGGAGGAGGAGGAGGAGAGTCGTAAGAGGGGTTTCAGGAGTAGATTGTATCGACGTCTCCAATTGTTTGGAGATAACCACGCAAGCTTAGGAGTAAATGTCGTAAAATTTAATCGTTTAAGCAAAAAAAAGTTTTAGGTTATAATTTTGGGTTATCTTGTGTATTTTGAAAGTGATCATTCGTCTTTTAAAAATTTTTATTCTGATCCTATACGGGATCGTCTCGAGTTGCAAACGATGTTGTTGAATGTGAAATTGTAAATAATTTAATATTTTGTGAATATTTTTGTTAAGAAAAAATAGTGAAAAAGTAAAGTAAATAAGATTGTGGGGTTTAATATTTTTAGATTTAAGATCTGAGGAGGAGGAGGAGGAGGAGGAGGACGAAGGGGAGGAGGATGAAGAGGAGGAATAAGAGGAAGAAGAGTAGGACGAAGAGGAGGGGGTGGATGAAGAGGAGGAGGACTAAGAGGAAGAAGAGGAGGTAGATGAAGAGGAGGACTAAGAGGAAGAGGAGGAGGTGGACGAAGAGGAAGAGGACTAAGAAGAAAAGAAGGAGGCCGTAGAGGAGGACTAAGAAGAGGAGAAGGAGGTGGACGAAGAGGAGGAGGAGGAGGACGAAGAAAAGGAGGACTAAGAGGAAGAGGAGGAGGTGGACGAAGACGAGGAATAAGAAGAGGAGGAGGAGGTGGACGAAGAGGAAGAGGACTAAGAAGAGGAGAAAGAGGAAGCAGTAGAGGAGGAGGAGGAGGAGGCCGAAGAGGAGAAGGAGGCCGTAGAGGAGGAGGAGGACGAAGAGGAGGAGGAGGAGGCTGAGGAGTCGTCAAACAGAACAAAATCACCGAAGTGCTTCTTCGACAATAACCAGCGCTTCTTTCCTCAGCGACACTATCTCACCGAAGAGTTGGAGTCACAAAAAAAAAAAAAAAAAAAAAACGCGGAGGAGCACAGAGTAGAGAGTCAGTAGAAAATCAACTCGTCCGTATTCCATTTTGAGTGGAAAATAAGCTTCAATCCTAAAAGAACACTGCGCGACTCTGGTCCATAGGGGTGTCACTAAAATCCCTAAAGCAGCGTTTCCTAACCTATTTACCCTTACGTAACCTTTAAAATGAATTGCGTGTCTCAAGGAACCCCTGCGCAAAAAAACAAACAAAAAAACATATACCATATCTTTCTCATTTTATTTTCATCGTAATAATAGGTTAGAGAGGACGATGTCCATATTGCATTATTACAATAAACCAATAATATGTGCGTGTTTAATTATATTACGTATATGAAATTAAATAAAAAATGAAAAGTGCATTAGCTTATTTCACTTGTTCTCACGGAACCCTGAGGGACCTTTTGCGGAACCTTAGGTTTAAAGGTCCTTAAAGGCTGAATGGAATCGTGAGTTGGATCAAGCTGATTAAATCGGAAAGGCCTTAGGGCAGTTAAACGTTTCCTTGTGGCACTCAAACGTTTTCTTGTGGCACTTAAAAGTTTCCTTGTGGTACTCATACGTTTCATTGTGGTACGCAAACGTTTCCTTGTGGAGCTTAAACGTTTCTTTTGGGATTTAAACGTTTCATTGTGGCGCTTAAACGTTTCCTTGTGACATTTAAACGTTTGCTTGTGGCACTTAAACGTTTCTTGTGGCACTTAAACGTTTCTTGTGGCACTTAAACGTTTTCTTGTGGCACTTAAACGTTTCCTTGTGGCACTTAAACGTTTCTTGTGATACTTAAACGTTTTCTTGTGGCAATCAGCCGTTTCCTTGTGGCGCTTAAACGTTTCCTTGTGGCACTAAAACGTTTCCTTGTGGCACTAAAGAGGTCGAGATAGTTTAGAAAAGATTTAGATTTTACTCCTCAATAAAAATAAATAAATAAATAAATAGAAATTATCGGGAACTTGGATATTTCCAAAACTTGTTTTTGTATGATAATGTTTTGACGAGTTTGATCGTAAAAGTCGAATATCTCATCGTTTTGATGTATTACGCGACTGGTTGTGTATCATAATTTTTGTTTTTATAGTTTTGGGTTTTGTTTACTATGCCCGGCAAGTGAGCATTTTTTCCTTGTGTCCAGTATGTGTATGTGTGTGTGTGTATGTGTGTGTGTGTGTGTGTGTGTGTGTGTGTGTGTGAATGTATATGTATATAATATATATATATGTGTGTGTGTGTATGTGTGTGTGTGTGTGTGTGTGTGTGTGTGTGTGTGTGTGTGTGTGTGAATATTTATGTAAGTGTGTGTATGTGTGTTTTGTATGTATGTGTGTGAATGTCTATGTGTATAAGTGTGTGTGTGTGTCTATGCGTATGTCTGTCTGTGTGTGTGTGTGTGTGTGTGTGTGTGTGTGTGTGTGTGTGTGTGAATATCTATGTAAGTGTGTGTGTGTGTTTTGTATGTATGTGTGTGAATGTATATGTGTATAAGTGTGTGTGTGTGTCTATGTGTGTATGTGTGTGTGTGTATGTATGTGTGTGTGTGTGTGTGTGTGTGTGTGTGTGTGTGTGTGTGTGTGAATATTTATGTAAGTGTGTGTATGTGTATTTTGTATGTATGTGTGTGAATGTCTGTGTATAAGTGTGTGTGTGTGTCTATGCGCATGTCTGTGTGTATGTGTTTGTGTGTGTGTGTAAATATCTATAAGTGTGTGTGTGTGTTTTGTATGTATGTGTGTGAATGTCTATGTGTATAAGTGTGTGTGTCTATGCGTATGTTTTGTTTGTGTGTGTGTGTGTGTGTGTGTGTGTGTGTGTGTGTGAATATCTATGTAAATGTGTGTGTGTGTGTTTTGTATGTATGTGTGTGAATGTCTGTGTATAAGTGTGTGTGTGTATGTGTGTATGTGTGTGTGTACTTGTGTTCGTGTGTGTGTGTGCCTGTGTGTGCGCGCGCGCGCGTGTGTGTGTCTGTGTATGTCTGTGTGTGTGTGTGTGTGAATATCTATGTAAGTGTGTGTGTGTGTGTTTTGTACGTATGTGTGTGAATGTGTATGTGTATAAGTGTGTGTGTGTCTGTGTGCGTGTGTGCGTGTGTGTGTGTGTGTGTGTGTGCATGTGCGTGTGCGGGGTGTGGAAATGTGACTGGGCACAAATCAAGTTTCGAGTGACTCACTATCCCCCAACCACCCGATAATAGTCCGTCTTCCTGTCAAGCCAACTACCGCCCGACTATTCTATTCGTCTCCTTGGCACTCTTCTCGAAGACAAAAAGAATTTCATCGCGAATAACCAGCGCTTCTATCCCTTTGGAGGACATCGCACCAATGAGGTGAAGTCATACAGGTTGCACAGGAGAAATTGAAGAAGAGCATCAAATTGGAAGGATGATTATCATGACAGAAGGTAAAAATTATGTGTATATATATATATATATATATATATATATATATATATATATATATATATATATATATATATAAAATTCTCCAATTATTAAAATTCCTAGATTATTGGACGCATTAAATGGAGTCGGGTGGAGTGGAAGAAGGACTAAGTGGAGGCAGTGGAAGAAGTGGAAGGCGAGGGAAGTGAAGATAATTCTCATGTGGAAGGTCCAAACACGAAATGTCAGGGCCGTCGAGGTCTTGGAAGACGAATACAAATGAGAGAGATCGAGTTGGGATACGGCCGGGCAAGCAAGCAAGCAAGCAAGCAAGCAACCAACCAACCAACCAAGCAAGAAAGTGGGCGTGGTCTTAGAGATGAGGCAGAGCAAGTGTTTAGTGAAGAGGACCTTTCTCTTCTGTCCACTGGTGCAGATTAAATGACTTGTGTGAATGACAGACAAGTGTATACACGTATACGCACACGCGAATACATGCACACGCGTAGACATACACGCACACGCAAACACATGTACACACATACATACGCATATGCAAACACATACACACAGACACATACACATACGCGCGCGCGCAAACACACACACACACTCACACACACACACACACACACACACACACACACACACACACACACACACACACACACACACACACACACACACACACACACACACACACACACACACACAAAGCTGTTTGTCTCTGTCCTTTTTCTTTGCACAGTGAATTTCTCTTCGTTGGTCTAATGTGCTTCTCTTTCTCTCTTTCTCTTTCTATTTCTCTTTCTATCTCTCTCTTTCTGCCTCTCTCTTTCTCTCCCCCTATCACTCTCTTTCTTTGTCTCCAGTATTGCAGGATAGATAGTTAAGAAGTCCTTTGGGAGTAGTTTAAAAAAGAGGAGGGCTATCTAAATGTGGTTTTTGACAAAATGAATTTTGCATTAAGATGCGTTTGGGTAAAAGTTTGATTTGAACTTAACTGTAGAATGAATGCAGGTTCATTAGTAACTTAATGCTTGCCACGTGCCCTTGCAGTCCCAGCACATAAGGCAAAGGTGACGCTCAGATGTTACAGAGATGGAATTATCTGACTGTAGTTAAACCCATTAAACTCCGATGACAAGATGTCTTGTCATTTGGTCAAATAAAACAAAAAATCATAAAACCCCAAAATGTTTTATCAAACACCAGAAAAATATGACGTTAGTCCTCGCTTCGCTGCGAGCGAAGCGAGGATTGACGTCATATTTTTCTGGTGTTTGATCAAACATTTTGGTGTTTTATGATTTTTTGTTTTATTTGACCAAATGACAAGACATCTTGTCATCGGAGTTTAATGGGTTAAACTGACTGGGAGAGTGACTACTAGTATAGAAGTAGCCAATGGCTTAACTTAAAAAAAAAAAAAAATCTTTCAAATTTCAGAAAGTCAAAATCTCACTGACTTTATCGTTCATATTTACGAAAATTAATCAGTAGATTTATAGCCAGGTCAATTCAGTCGGAAAACTGGATAGAATTCTGCTTTTCATGGTAGGAAGTGTTCTCTGAGTTGGATTTTCATTCCGAGAGGAGGATTGCCTTGATTTGATAAGGATACATACGATGTGTCCTTGTTTTTCTTGTCTGCTTTCTCAGACTCCTGAAGCCTGGCTGAAGTTAGTCTAATTTTTATTTATTTATTTATTTATTTATTTATTTATTTTTTTGTCACAAGCCAGATTGGCTGCATGGAATTTGGGTTATCATGTCTAGTCGTAATGTCTTGATGTTACGAAAATTTCATCGTGTTTTTTGTGTTCACCAAATAAAGAAGTAATGATATATCGTGTACGCGCGGGTAGCCCGGTGGATAGCGTGTCGACCTACTGAGCGACGAGACCAAGTACGGAACGAAATCATAAGAAGAGATTTAGAAATTTAACGTCACAAACTCCCCCCTGTCGGAAGGCTAGGACGGTGCCCCTCACAGAGGACTTTATAGCGTGGATTTTAATGAACCATACCCTTGGTTCAACTTCGCCGTTGGCAGGATTCGAACCGCCATCCCCTCGACCTTGTCAGGAATAAACTCAGATTAAGAGTACTGTTTCCTACTCCTACTTACGTCATTACATATATATATATATATATATATATATATATATATATATATATATATATATATATATATATATATATAAACAGTAATTACCAGAATCGCATCCAATGTGTTAGAGGGGAGTGAGAAGGATCAGGAGGGACTAAGCGTGTTATTTGTTGTGATAGTAAATCAAACCATTTGATTACGTTGTGACACTGCGAGATATAGCCAGAGGGTCCCGCACGCTCGGAGGGGGACCGCCCCGGCCCAGGACAAATCTCAGGACCGCTGAGTGTGAACGGTTGTGTCGCGGGAGGGCGGTCGCCGATAGACAGATGGATTCAAGGTGGACCCAGTAGCTCTTTTTCTCTTTTCGGTTATCTTTTTGTATATCTCTCTCTCTCTCTCTCTCTCTCTCTCTCTCTCTCTCTCTCTTTTTCCCTAAACATGCCACATAAATAATTTAATTATACTTTCATTTAGTTTCGTCCCTTAAGGATCAGGGTATTTACTGTAGCACAACCCCACGTAAATGTGGCAGCGTCGCACAAAGTTTAGAGCTTTTAATTGTTGAAATAAAGGGTTTCGCTCCTTCTCCCAAGGGGTCGGAAGCCCCCCAGACTCCATAAGTGCTGAAGAAAGTTGATGTGGATGCTCCGAGTAGTGGTTACGTTCGCAAATACACACGCACATGCACACACATACACACACACACACACACACACACACACACACACACACACACACACACACACACACACACACACACACACACACATGCATACACACACATGTACACACATACACACACATATACACACATACACGCACATACACACACACACACGCGCGCGCGCGCGTGCATACATACACATGACAAGTGGTGTAGGCCCAATGTTTGCCCTATGATAGGACCAGAAAGCAATACATCTCGCTCTAAACATAGTTTTATCAAAACTAACTTGGTTGGCAAACGCCCCAACAAGATCATCCATAACACGGCATAATTAATTATAATAATCAAACTAGAACTACAAGAGATCAGCGGGCACCCCCAAGACCAAGGTCCCTGTATTGCACTCCCGCCCCGTCCAGCTACTGTAGTGTTCTGTAGCCAACACGTGTAGTTACCCCTATAAGACTCGTAACCGCCAAGCACAGGACAAAACTAGGGTTAACCCTTAGAAGGACATGCGTTCGATTAATTTATATTGATATAAATAATAATATTCACTCCAGCAACTTGACTTATTTTGTAAATGAAATAAAAAATATCCCTTTGTATCCTGTAACAAGGATATATATGTATTACCTGGTAAGCGGAACAACGAGACTACCCCCCCCCCCGCTCCGTCTGTAACTCGTAAACAATCTGTTGTGGTAACACCGGAGCAGTTCCCAATATTTTCCTTAATCGCCACTGTTGCTATGATCAACAGACCCAAGCATCTTAATGAACACAACCCTGATCTCATTAAGAGATGTTGTATTCCCTAGCCTGCCCAGTCTTGGTACCCAGCAGATAGACCCATACCGAGACGAAGTGGGTCATGACTTGGAGTGTCCGAGATTATCGATTCTGAATTTTATTAACAATGAATCAGTAACAATGAAATACTCTATGAAAGTGTATGATAAATTTTAAGGCAAGATGGAAAACCTCGACGATATGTTGTCCCTTGGAGACAAATAGTAGGAATAAAGACAAGAGATTAGTACGACAATTAAACCCCCGTCTTCTCCTTTTCTGCATAGGGGGACGGAGAGGGGGGTCGCCGAATTTATGAAGCGGCCTTGCTGTGGATGTGCTGTGTCTTGCGACACTGCTTCTGACCCAGGGCAGTGGACAGGATGCAGGGATGACCGGTCATTCAGGAGGTGCCAAGATAAGAGGGAGGGAGGAGGGTGGAGGGGAGTGGAATATATAGGAAATGGAATGGATGGGAGGGGTTTCTATGCCTTTTTCTTTTTGACTATCCCCCGTTTAGGGGGAAACAGCCTTTGGTATATGTATGTAACAACCTTGGACGCTACCCCAGTCCAAAAAACACCATTTGGATGTCGCTGCCTGAGGCGTATGTGTATATTACTCAGCCCCCGTACAAATACCCCATACTGAAACCAAACTAAATATCTAAACTACAACCAAATCCACCCTGCATCATCCTCAAACTGTAGAGTAACAAATTAAACAAAAAAGTCCACTGTCTCAGACACTCTGAACGCAGAAGCTTCAGAGAAGCCCGAAGACGAGTACGATCCAGAACGATCAGACCAGAAGTCACGTACACGGAAGAGACACAGTCCATCAAACGAGCCCATTCACCTCCCTCTCCAATAGTCCCACTCAAATAATGACCCCCAAGAAGACCATCTACATCTTAAAAAGAACTCCCTACACCAGCGGTTTTCAACCTGGCGTCCACAGACCCCTATGGAACCAACGAGTTTTACGATCGGGACCCCAAACTAAAAAATAGTGGTATTTAGTGAATGCCAACTGATTCTATTAAGTGTTGAATCGATTTTCAGGAGGCTAGAGGACAGAATTACATAAATATGGGGTACATGGGAGAGAGGGTTGAGAGTCCCTGTCCTACACAAGCCCCTATACCCCCTTCTTCTTCTGTGGCACTAGAACCCCAACTCAACCCTGCTACCCCCTCCTCATCTGAAGGGAAAAATCCTTCTATACAACTAACAACCACCTCCAGTTCACTAAAAACCTCACCCACAAACTCATTCACCCCCTTCCCTCACCCACAAACCCATTCACCCCCCTTCCCTCACCCAACCCAAACCCTTCCACTTCAAGAAAGGATCCAACTCTCCAGAACAAACGTCAGAGGTAATGAAGTACATCGGTAAGCTTTCCAGCCCAAAAGCGCCAACAAACCACTTTCTCCCCAAATAACCAGAATGATATCCTCCATCCACAATACCCATCAGAACTCTCGCAGCCTCAAAATTTGAGGTACAGACCGAAATCCGTTCTACTCTAATGGCACTTATACATGCCAAGACCAAAGCCTATATAAGCCTCCTAGTCTTCCCAATACTCCACCAGAACCAACTGGAATGAATGATTATATATCAAGTTCGGAGTCACCCCAAGTCAGTCTTCTCCTAAAGGCGAAACTTAAAAACACCGAAAGACTTCCATTTGCAACTACCAGCATATTTTTCACCGGCACCTGAGGATGCACAGCCTCAAAACAACCAGTAATGTATTCGATCATGTAACAGAATCTGACTGCATCTGTTTAAAGAAATACAACTAGGTTATACCACATACCTCTCTCCTCTCGCAATACTACACATACTAATGAAATGTTCAATTTACGCAGCACTACGCAACTACCACATACACTATCGTCTACTCTCCGAAACAACAGTGACACTACACCAAATCCTGAGCGATCAAACATCAATATAACTATTATTTCTCCACAACTTCCTACAGAAGAAAACTCTTAACCTTACTACAAACACCCTCTACTAACTAGACCAATACATGAAATACAAGTTAATATGTAACAGTTGGACGGGATTGTCCTCAGGGATAAGTACTCGCAAACAACAGTCTATATTAACAACCAATCTCTCTCTCTCTCTCTCTCTCTCTCTCTCTCTCTCTCTCTCTCTCTCTCTCTCTCTCTCTCTCTCTCTCTCTCTCTCTCTCTCTGCTTCTCTCTCTCTGCTTCTCTCTCTCTGCTTCTCTCTCTCTCTCTCTCTCTCTCTCTCTCTCTCTCTCTCTCTCTCCTCTCTCTCTCTCTCTCTCTCTCTCTCTCTCTCTCTCTCTCTCTCTCTCTCTCTCTCTGCTTCTCTCTCTCTGCTTCTCTCTCTCTCTCTCTCTCTCTCTCCTTCTTCTTCTTCTTTCTCCATTTATTTTTTCTTCTCTGCTCTTCTGTCCATCTGTTCCAGTCTTCCTCCGCCCCTCTCTACCCATCTCAGTCTCTCTATTCCTCTCTATCCCTTTCTCTACCTCCCTCTCCCTCCCTCTCCCTCCCTCTCCCTCACTCTCCCTCCCTCTGTCTCACTCTCCCTCCCTCTGTCTCACTCTCACTCTCTCTCTGTCTCTCTCTCTCTCTCTCTGTCTCTCTCTCTCTCTCTCTCTCTCTCTCTCTGTTTCTCACTCTTTGACTCTCTTTCCCATCACTCTCTTGACCACTCGTTATATCTCTTAATGTTTTATTTTTTCATTCTCGCTTGTTTTTTATTTCTTTTATTTATTTCTCTCGTACTTTACTTGTCTTTGATGGTCACATTGATTCGTGTTTCTTTTTCTTGTTTCTCTCCTATTTATCGCTGTTCCTCTATCTCCTCCCATTCTTTACAGAGTGAGAGTAGGTAGTTCCATGTCTTCCTGTATGCATTGTATACACGTTTATAACTATTTGAAAACAAATATATTTTCAATTCCATTTGGTTTGGTTTTGCGTACGGTTACATGCAAAGAATACTTATTACAGAAACTGTCGAAAAGACTAAGAAGATTAGTATTTTTTTTTTTTTTGTTAAATAAGTTCGATTAATTTTGGCGAAAAAAAAGCTCTGATGTGTATTTTACAACAGAGCTTTAGTTGACAACTGTTCTTTACCAGTGTTATTGATTTGTGATTATTTAGTTATTTAATAAAGGAAGTTTTTCGACAGTTTTGAAAATGTTACGGAAGGTTTGCATAGGCACGCCATACGAAAGGATAGGATACTATCAATACAAGTGTGAGCTCAACTAGGAATACAAGGACATTAGCACAGACGGTTTCATAAGTTCTGCAACATCCTATAGCTTCCGCTACTTTATCCATACACTTCCCTCTGAGTAATCTGTATAGTTTCTATACAGCAAGATACATTACAGTGTAAAGTAGATGCTGTATAGAGACATTTCGGGTTCTATACAGCAAGATACAGTGTAAAGTAGATGCTGTATAGAGACATTTCGGATTCTATACAGCAAGATACATTACAGTGTAAAGTAGATGCTGTATAGAGACATTTCGGATTCTATACAGCAAGATTCTATACAGTCTAAAGTAGATGCTGTATAGAGACATCTCGGATTCTATACAGGAAGATACATTACAGTGTAAAGTAGATGCTGTATAGAGACATTTCGGATTCTATACAGGAAGATACATTACAGTGTAAAGTAGATGCCGTATAGAGACATTTCGGATTCTATACAGCAAGATACATTACAGTGTAAAGTAGATGCTGTATAGAGACATCTCGGATTCTATACAGCAAGATACATTACAGTCTAAAGTAGATGCTGTATAGAGACATTTCGGATTCTATACAGCAAGATACATTACAGTGTAAAGTAGATGCTGTATAGAGACATTTTGGATTCTATACAGCAAGATACAGTGTAAAGTAGATGCTGTATAGAGGCATTTCGGGTTCTATACAGCAGGGTATATTACAATGTAAAGTAGATGCTGTATAGAGACATTTTGGATACTCAGCGGTAAACGTGGGAATTGTGAAAGGGAAACTGTAGAATGGTAGAAGACTTTTGAACACGACTGTACGATGGGGGAGTGGACTCTTCACCGATACTCACCGCACTTCCAGCTGGATCGCTCTCCATCCATCTCCAGCTCCGTACCTGCGAGCGATTATGTCTTTCGTTAATCGTAGCTAATCTCACCCACTGTGTGTACGTGTGTACGTGTGTGTGTGTGTGTGTGTGTGTGTGTGTATGTGTACATGTGTGTGTTTTATGTATATTTACTCAGCTGTAATGTACAGAAAAAAGATCTACGTCCGTAAGATTTTGTATCTACTGTAGATGAGCCACCTGAGGTCAGACTAAAAAAAAAGAAAAGAAAAAATCTGAATGATCTGCTTCTTTTTCCAGGTTATTCCAACAAATAAAGATACCTGTACGGAATTTTTTATTTGTTCATGTTCTTTTGAATATGTATTGTTCTTTACATTTTCTTACTATATTCTCTTGTTTTCTTTGCATATTATACCCACTTATTTCATAGCTCTGTGATTTATCTTGAGGATGGATCATATGCTAAAGAGTTCATAGCTCGTATAGTCTCTCTCTCTCTCTCTCTCTCTCTCTCTCTCTCTCTCTCTCTCTCTCTCTCTCTCTCTCTCTCTCTCTCTCTCTCTCTTTTCATTACACACACACACACACACATACACACATACACACACATACACACACACACACACACACACACACACACACACACAATTGTTCTAAGGAGAAAACAACACCTTGTAGTATTAGTGACATTTTTACACACCAGGAACGCGGCACGAACTCGGGACCTCACAGGTGCGAGGCGACAACGCTAACCACTTCACCAACAAGTCGTGTTTATGTTTGTGCGTTCTTATGCTGCGGTGTCTAGTGGTTTCATGGGACACAAAGTGACCAATGCTCCGTCTAGCATGAATTAGTTTTCTCCACACTTTGGGTTAAGTCTTGAGGAGAGGCTTACACTAGGAGGAGCTTAACCCCAAACGAAGCAGTCATCGTTGACCTCGGTTTTAACCTCGTTTGATCCAACTCGAGCTTCTGAAGTGACAAACTCATGAGTAGATGGTCTGAGTTTGATTCCCGGTACCCGCTGCGTGCTTTGTCGCGCTGGGTCCCGACAGCCATGGCCAAGCGCGGAGGCGACCCAACCAAGGGTCTTAAAAAAAAAAAAAAAAAAAAAAAAAAAACAGCGGCTTGTCGCAACTGACAGGCTTGCCCCACCAGGGGTTTCTCACTTCCCACTCCGTGGGAGCGGAATTGTGAGTTTGTTCTGGTAGAATAAGACCTGTGAAGCGTGACGTCGAAGCTAAGAGATTAAATCCTCTAGTACGATACCCTCAGCTGAATAAAATGTGACGTTAACCAGATCAAAATATCTAATGTGCGTCGTCGTAGCGAGATCGGGAATAGCCTTAGGACCTTCATCACGGCTGAATAAAATCAACTGGCGTTATAGAGAACAAAAGCTATAAAGGATGACATTGTAGCGAAATAAACTGATAAGACTTCAACGTTTCGGTACGTGACACTCAACATCGTCAGGATTAAGATGTTATCACATTGGGCTATTTTTCCTCCAATCTCCGATTAATTGGTGGTACCGCCTACCTCCAGCACTTTTTCCGCCGTCAAATGACCATGGCAAACTATTTTTTTTTTTCAATAATTTACATATGTCATTTGATATGATGGAGGACAATCATTTTTCTCCAGCACATCAGATTCCTTCCCGAAAGCTGTAGATTGCTGCAAATTTGCTCCAACAGTCGAAGGAAAAATAGCCCAGTGTGATGACGCTTGTATGTGTAATATGAGAGAAATAATGAGGTGGGTCAATCCAGTTTTTGCTTTCATAATTTTGAGCAATTGCTCATAAGTCAGTGGGTAATATGTTTGCATTAACCGTGAACTTCATTTTGGGTAATACGTTTAGCATGTAAATGTAGTGAACTTCATTTTGGGTAATACGTTTAGCATGTAAATGCAACTGTGGACTTCATTTTGGGTAATACGTTTAGCATGTAAATGTAACTGTGAACTTCATTTTGGGTAATACGTTTTGCATGTAAATGTAATTGTGGACTTCATTTTGGGTAATACGTTTAACATGTAAATGTAACTGTGAACTTCATTTTGGGTAATACGTTTATCATGTAAATGTAACTGTGAACTTCATTTAGGACATTTCATTCAAGTGTTGCTGAAGCCGTGAGTGAACATCACTGTGATTGGTAACGCTTAATAACGAATTGCAATTCTGCCGCTGTTTCTCAAATTCAATAAGGTAGTTTTGTGTATTATACTCGTAGGTTCATCTGGATCACAGTCAGTCTCATGGCCTCTCCTTTCTTTCGTAATGATTTCAAGTCGTTTCTCTGTGTTGAAGGCGTCTGAAACTTAATAACTAAGGTAATCAACTAACATTACAGACTTGTTTTTTGTCTACAGTGCACCTTTGTTACACTGCATGACTGCATGGGTGAGGAAAGTGATTGGCATACTTCTTCAGATTAGTGTCTGACCAGAATGCACTTCAAGCACATTGTTTGGGTGAGACAAGAAGCCTGTGGTATGTGACCTCATGTGACCTCGTGTGGCCTTTTTCCAGGTCACTGTCCGTGACCAGAAGGATTCTTCACAGTTGAGGACGCTGGGTCATGAGTTTAGAAAACAAGCCAGTGAGATCGTGACCATTCTCAGCGATGGCAAACTCCACGAGTTTACCTCTAGTTGATGCCTAACATTTAATTGTTTGTTTATTTATTTTTTATTTATTTATATATTTTTTTTATCAATTGTAAAGAAAAATTACCTAGATCGACTGTAGAATTTTCTTAATTTATTACTATTATTATTGCTATTATTATTAATATTGTTGTTGTTATTATTATTATTATTATTATTATTATTATTATTATCATTATTAATAATATTATTATTATTATCGTTATTATTATTATTATTATTTTATTTATTTATCTTATTATCATCAATGTTATTATTATCATTATTTTATTTATTAAGTTATTATCTCAATATTATTATTTATTTATTATATTTATTTTACTTTATTTATTTTTTTATTTTTTATGTTTGATCAAATTGAAGAACGTAGATGACCGTGTACCACATTCATATCGCCTTCCGTAGGATTAACGCAATAAGGTTATGGGACATTTCTTTTGTAGTCATCAATCCTCCATGCAAGAAACGCAGCCCGTTTTCCCACGAAGAAGAGAGAGGCTGCAAAGCGAGTTCGTACGAAGTTCTTGTCTTCGGTCTTCCAGCTTAAGAAAAATTTCGAAAATTTGTCTGCGCAGTCATGCGTTGGCAAGTGACCCGGGGGTTTTTCGAAAAGCTGATGCAAATATGGCAACATTTAATGGTTTCCAAAATGGCAAAGAAATGTATTTAAAACCAGTCATGGAAGTTCACAGATAATTTGAAAAATTATATTTGCAGAGGACTGTCTTCACGGAAGGCCAGTGTTTTTCCTATATAAGATTTGGAAAAATAGTAATTATTTCTTTCTTTATATGTTCATTTATCTATTTATTAATTTATTCGGGCTTGTTATTCAAAACCACAGTTTGAAAATAAGTAAATGAATAAATAAAAATAAATAAAAATAAATAGATAAAAATCAAAATTTACATATAGAATATTAGGTATCATGATATTACAGGCGCCTCACATTAAACTCACTGTTTTTGTGTCCAAAACCTTGAAGTGTTTTGGTCACTATTTGTACTACAATTTACACTAAGCAAAAACAGTAGATCGTAAGTTGGGAAAACATAGACTCAAGAGACCTTTAAGTACATGGCGAGGACAAATGGAGATCAAAAGAAATAAAAGACAAATAAACAAATAAAAAGATGAACGAGTAAGCAAATAGATTAATTCAATTTAATGAATGTTGTCACACCAGTTGATGATATGATTTTTATCTTTCAATAAATCTTAGCCGGATTAGAAAACTGGCAAAGCTAGTTTTCCATTCAGAACTCGACATTTCTATGCAAAGAATTCACTGCAAAACGTGCATTTGCAATTGCGACTAGTTAGTGCATTTTATCGCGCTGTCGTCAGCGGGACGACCCGTTGAAAATTTGTATTCATTAAACGCGTTCTCAGATCATTCCACGTGGAAGTCGCGTAACTTTACGACGTCGCCCGGCAGCGACCAGCCAGATACCCAGATCAGTATATGATTAAGTCACGTAGGAACTGTTCATTATACTCGTTCAAAGGATAAGGTCCACTCACTCCCTTTTATTGGGAGACTCCTAGAGCAGTTCTCTCTGGACATGGCCTACTAATTAATGCAAATGGCTCTATGACCCCTTGTCTTCAACTGGTAAAGAAAAACCCACATTGGCGTGGCTCGGGCTGATGGGAACCCACTCTGGCGTTTCTCGGGCTGATGAGAAATGCTTGCTATTCAACAGCAAATCTATTTGTGAGGCAAGGTGGACGTGTCCACGGTGATTAAAGAGAGAGATCCCAGGGGCCAAGTAATTAAGCTTCATTTGAAATGTTTGAGAAGCTTGATAAATCGAGTTCTTATATAAAATGTGTGTGTGCTCGCGCAGGTGCGTGTGTGTGCGTGCGCGCGTGTGTGGTGTCTGCCAGTATGTGTGTGTGATTCACCATGGTCTTGGAACACGTGTTGGACTTGTGATTGAAAGCTATTTCCCTCCCGGAAAAGAACTCAGAGCTCGTATATGACCGATCTATGGGTAATACTGTGACTTTACACGTACATACAGCCCCAACTCCCCGCCCACGAGAGTTGGAGTAACAACCCGCAGCGCAGCGATACTGAAATTATTTCAGCCCTAGGCGGGATCCGAACCCGGACCTCTGTAGTGGCAGCCGGGAACTCTACCAACTGCGCCACGAGTTTGTGTTGCTCTTTATTTCTCTCTTTTGGTCTTGTCCCTTCCATGTCCATAGACGACCTGTCCTTGTCTATCTCTCCTCATGTTTCTCTCTATCCATTTTCTCTTTCTCGTTCCCCTCTTCCCATTTTCAGTCTGTTT